>NW_021163187.1:0-345000 GCF_004324835.1 Dendronephthya gigantea | reverse complement strand
GAGGAAAAAGGGGTTTGGCGAATGCGAAAATGTGTGCATTTTTAGAGCGAAATATATGTTGGTGTTATGGACAACGCAATGCTTGGAGCGTAAATTAAGACACGGATTAACGCTTGTAACAATGTAATTAAGTATAACAATTTTACAAATATTTTGAATTTATTGTCCGGGCACTACACTGTTTTCTTGTCTAGATGGTTTGACTTTGTCTTCCATAAGCAAGGGTTTGCGCTGACAAGCCCGGACTTGTCCGGGTTAGGACGCCTAGTCATGCAGCAATCGGGCAATCGGGCCTAATAGTGCCATATAAGGCCATATAGGGCCCAAACGGGCTAATAAAATACCTGACCCACGAAAAAACGAGCCAATTATTATTAGGAATTTGTAGAGCAATCCTTTAAATATGGGTCGCACGCGTAGGAACTGTCCTGTGTTTACCTGTGGTAGTACAAATTTAGGAAGGTTAGCAATCGTCGACCAAGTACATGGCATAGGCACAGAGGAACGCTAGAGATAGTTAAAGTGGAGTAAGAAAGGAATATGTGTACCTCGACAGAGTAAAGAACCAAAGGAATTCGATATTGAGGAGCGTCTGGAAAATTTATTCGAGCGCCAAGAAGAGATGGAGAGAAACTTTAATTTTTATTTAAGTACTGAAACCAAGAACCTCTATCTCGGGGGAAACGAAGAAAGTACATAAGGGATGGCTAACATTTTAGTTTGTGTGCATGTACTGGAGTAACCAAAAGTACCGTTGAGCAGATGAGCACATGCTCATAACTACACATGAGCAGACATCTGGTCATAAAATTGCGTTGCTGCTCGATAACAAGGCATTTAAACACTTCTAGTGCTAAGGGGATGAGCTGCCAATTTTGTGGAAGATATTTCAGCCGCAGTTACAATCAGCGCATACAAGAACGGGAGTATTGCCTACTACAAGAACAAGGAAGAAACATGGCTCAAACAGACTCGGACAGTCAAGAAAGTGATTTCCAAGATGTTGTCTCGACCACTTCCACTCAGCAATTTGGAAGTTCGACGACAACGGACTCAGAATGCGAAGAAGAAATGTGTAAAACGACCCTTTTTGTGTGGCTTCGTTTAGGCTCTTCTAACGTCCGGGATCGTCGGGTCGTTTGGGGAGACAGCTCTTTACAAATACTCACAGAACACACACATATATTTATAACTCTTTATTCGTGCTTCGGTGCTTGAGATGTGCTCTTCTCGTGCTCCTGTATCAACTAACTGATTTCTGCTTAATCATACTGTGCTATCTCGCTACATGATATCCCTTTTCAATAACCCATTGTGCATTGTTCATTGTGCATATTACGTGTATCATGTTTCCTATATTACAAATGGATCCCTGGATACCGTTAATAGAAGAAGCATAACATAGTACTAACAAAGCATTCGAGGAAATGAAAGAAAGCCTTATAAACAGTGGTTTCAAATATCTATTTAGAGCGCCTTTTGTGGGTGAGACAACTAAAGAAAGATCCGGTACATAAGAAAATAATGCACACAAAAGATGCGTTTATTACAAGTGATGATTTTGACCAAGAAGAAGCAATAGAAGCTGCCGTTGATAAAAGAAAGTTTCTTATTAAAAGGCTTTTAAACGATGTGAAGATGTGAAGGAAAACAAAGGCAGAGATGATGATGACGACGACGATGATAGTTCTAAGTATCCTGAAGCAGCTATCTCGTTGGAAAAAGAAACTCATACCAAAATGACCCACTCGTGTCAGGTTTTATTGTCTCTTTTACCAAGCCGTCTACGCTTAAGTACACGGTTAAAAAGGAGCTTTTGGAAGAACGCGATTGTATCATCAAGGAACAAAAGGTTTAAAGGGTCTTAATTGCGAGTGCTATTATACACACTTCAAATTCTAGGCAGGAACAGTGGATGGAAAAATGAGTCAACCATACGTTCTCAGTGGCAAGAGCATTACACCGGCATCGCAAAAGCGTAGGTTCGATTCTTGCCATGATCTGTTCTAAAACACCACACGAGTCAGAACACGAGTGAACACGAATGAACACCAGTGAACACGAGTCAGAACACGTGTCAAGAAATATGAACACGAGTGAACACGAGTTAAAAAATCATCAGCACGAATGAACACGGGCACAGGGTAGGTTGATGGGTAGGTAGGTAGGTAAACTTTATTTAAAACCAAGAAACATGCTAGCCCCATCAACTCTAGGCTGGTTTCCATGAGGGGCGTGTTTAAATATTAAGACAGTAATAAGAATACAGTATAACAATTACACTCAGAGTTTATATATAGATATAAAAAGAGTTTGTATACTATTTTCAGGCTGTGGATGAGAACATTTTCTACTAATTAATTTGGTCATGGTAAGGGTTACCATGCAAGAATGTCAATCATCAGTAATCAAGATGACAATCCAAAATTAATATTTAACTGCATGCGTAACTGTTTTAAGGCAGAAAAGTAGAAAAAAGCAGAAACATGAGCACTTACATAACAAAAATGACCCGCTTTTCTAGATGTCCAAAAGAAAAACTATATATCGGGAAACGACGAAAAGAAGAAAAAAGCGCGAGAGAACTTAACTGTGGATCTCACGGAGGACGATGAAATCTTTTTATAACAATAAAAAAAGAAAACAGCAAAGAAAATTATCACATTTTCCAGTGATCCCGAATCAGTGAATGAGAACAGTGAAAATGATAATACGTCTTACTCATTTGACATCGATTTGCCTAATCTTGTCCATTACAGGGGTGACAAAAGGCTTCCAATTTACAGTTATTCGAGTTATCCTGACATTAAAAAAATATTCCAGATCTGTTTAAAAAAGGATATTCGTGCAGAACGAAAGGCAGAAATAAAGCCAACAAGCATTTCTACAACCTCATCCTTCGTTGTCGACAGAAAACTTGCAAAAGTAAAGCAACCGTTTGATATTGAAGCTGATGAAACACTTGGGGACTATGAGAAAAAAGAGCAAACTAGGTTTTATGAAGTTAAGGTTACGGACTGAGGCGCACTTTTTATCAGTTCAAAGGTCTCGGTGAACAAAGACGACAATGGCATTATCGTTGGTGGTACCTGCAGCGTCCGCGATGGTTGAAATTGGGTTCGGAAGATCGTAGGCAAGGAGCACTTGTACGCTGTAGTTAGAAAGAGATCAAAGCATAAGAATACGATGAAAATGTGTCAAAAAGCATTTCAAGAGAGCACTCTCTCAAGAAAAAAGTGAAAGAAACGGTTCATACAGATGTTCGTGCCCCAAGGATTATTGAAGACGAAAAATCGAAGGATCTGAATTTACTTGACTGTCCATTACAGTCAACCACTATTCGGGATACCAAGCAGCTGTATAATTACCGTTATTTGCATGGGGAAACAAAAACCAGATCTAGTATCGATCAAATTCAGGACGTTATCCTTAACCTCCTTGAACAAAGATCCACTGCTGACGAAATGGACCTTGATTTGCTTGACAAAAATAAAGCATTCGTCAGAGAATTCCTGTTAAGACACGAGAAGCAAGCTTGTTTTGTGGCATATTTGCAACAGTCTGACAAATATAGAGCGCTTCTCCACAACATCAGCAAATCCCAGGTTTACTACGCCTTTGGCTTTTGACACTACATTTAACATTGCAAATCATCTCGTGACACAAACGACCTACAAGCAGATGTCAGTAATTGGAAGAGAGAGTTTAAGGAATCCCTGGTTTCTAGGTCCATTTCTGATCCATCGAAATCAATCAGCGCAGGATTTTGCACATTTTTGGCAAGCAGTGAAAAGAGGGAATCCGGCTCTTGCCAACATCCTTTCTTTTGGTACAGATGAAGACGAAGCACTTTCTAGCGGGATTCTTAAGGAAACGAGTGGAAAGACCATCCACCTTTTGGGCAAAGAGCATGCCCAAGCAAATGTAGATAAAAAATTGCAGTCGTTAAATTTTACTTCAATCCAAAAAAAATTATAGTGAGTGATATTTTCGGGGGTGCCACGTGCGAAGAAGAAGATTCTCTTTACGGAAGCGAAAGTACTGATATTTACAACCGTAAGCTATTGCAACTGAAATCAAAATGGCTTCAAATAGAAAAGGAACACACCAGCAATTGTCCCGCGAGTCAGTTCGTCGATTATTTTGAAACTTATAAAGAGAAGCAAATTAGGGACAAAATGATTAAAAAAGTTCGAAAGCAAGCTTCCATTGACGGAGTGTACGGCCAAAATCAAATGAGTGGCAAAACGTCTTATCAAAAGATGAAATATCCGCCCACGTGCGTTCAGAGGGTCGTAGTCATCGAGACCCGACACTTTCAGAGTGCCTATAGATGCCTTGAAAGCACGCAGTATCCGTTTATTTAGCAATGTTGTCAAAGCCATATATGATTATGGTCCTTACGTCCTAGCACCAGCCTACCACATGTTTCGTAAAACATATGCCGATTGGAAAGGCATGTCACAGGCGGACGAAAGATGCACATCGCAGCATTCATGGCTTACATTCCAACCGACGATGTACTCTTGCGCTCCTGAGTTCGAAGTGTAGAAAACAAGGAATCCATTCCAACTATTTCCCTGTTAGATGACGAAGCACCTGGTCCATCTACGTCAGCACGTAAACAAGATTATCTTCAAGTGTCACAACAAATCTCGAATTCTCCTCAACCAAATTTCTGCCATCGGTCCAAGCCACGACGTTCTAGACAAACCACGACGCACGCTTTCCGTATCGCTTCAAGACGCCTTCGGTTCTAAATGTTGTTTTGCTTCCTCACCTCTTACAAGATGCTTTTAATAAAGCCGAAGAACTGTTAAACGAACCCAACTCCATCACTAAAGCGGCTACAGACGATGATCGTTTACGCACAGTTAAAAGCCGCTATGGATCCGTACCATTGATTGTTAATTAAGCCATTCCATAAGAACAGAGACCTCTTTCAGTGTACCTCAAAGGTCTATAAGGCATTAGGAATGTGCTGTGTTGCCTTTGCCGTCGCAGATGAGGTCGGAGTTTTCTGCAATTACCTTTGTGAACTAAGAAAAAAACTTGGCAAGCGAAAGAAGAGCGCTGGTAAAAAAGCTGTCAACTTAACAGCAGCTGTCCAATCTGACTTAAGCTCTTCGCTGAAAGATCACAAAAAGAACGAGACCCAAAAACTTTCACAAAAAGACCGGCTACAAGTGATGAGTCCTCTCCCACTGGACCAGTAAAACAACCCAATGTGCAACAATCATTGCCCACGAACACGCTTGCTGAGGACAATTTCACCCGCATTTACCCTCCATTCTTGTAAACGGAATTTTTATTTCAGCCTGCAAACCAACGTGTCCTCACTGATGCACACTCCGCCATTTTCAGCCAGCCTAGCATCGGCATTCCGCAACCACATCGTCGCCAACAAGTAGTTTTAATTTACAGCAGCAAAGCAACGCTAGCAATCACATTTTGATTCCTGGAAGTCCCGCATGTCCCCATACCGTTAAGAATTAGTACTTCTGCCAAATTCCGTCAGAAAATGCTTTGGCTGTCATCAGGAGTTCACTTCAGGGTACCGAATATCACCTAATAACCTGATCATTAGGTATATCGACAGACGAATCACCGGGCGTGACCATATAGGGATCGTTGACATTTAGTCCTGAGTTCAAAACTACGTATTACCATCCTGACAAAGAGCACATTATGGTGAAGAATGCTGCATTTGATGGTCGTGTCTTCATCCTTTCATTCTGTCTCAGATGCTTTCACCTGAGCAACTTCATGTTGTTAACAATTTAAATCTTAATGTTAAAAACAGCTAAGTAGTCAAGTTAAATGGACATTGTAATGCTCCTCAGTATTGCAAAAAGTAAAGTCTGAAAAGGTGGGGGGGGGGGGTTTACAACATTCAGTTATTACGTTGATATGATTATCGTATGAGCCATTTTCCATATATACTTAGTGGGTCGCGACTCGACCCAGTACCCTGCTCGATTGGGAAATGGCTAATTGATTACGCCTTAGACAAAAAACTGTAGTGTTTGGTATAAGATTAACTTAGATACGATGTCAATCATTGTTTTAGTTATAAATTTACTCGTTTAGCATCACCAATCTTGGGAGCTTTCATTTGAACAATTTTGTTACCTAAGGCCAACCTCGTACCCACGGTCTTTCGTAGGCTTTCCTGGGGGCAATTTTGGGGGAAAGCACTGCAATGAAAAGTGCCCTGCGGCGGAGGTTCACCTAAGGCTAGGCTAACCTGCTTTGATCTCTAAGAACCAGTCACTGATGATTATACTACAATCTTCGACAAAGTCGTATGCGCATTCTTTTCTTTTTATATGTACCTAATCCTTGTTCCCTCTAGCTGCGAAGTTGAGTTTAAGTCATATTAAATTTCCCGCATAACATAACTTCACGTTAGTAAACTATTTTGTTCGAGATTGTAGTAACCACTAACCAGCCTCAATCTTAAATAAGTCCGAGTTAATACTTTACTATAATAAAGACTAACTAAAAGATGCCTCTATAGGGTCTAGTTGTGTTTTTGTTTAAATGAGTTCAAATATTTAAAAAAATTACTTGTGTTTGTGTTTTTCTTACTCGTTTTCATAATTTTTGGGCTCTTTTTGACTCGTTTTCGCTCGTGTTCATGATTTTTTGACTCCTGTTCACTGTGTTCATGATTTTTGGACTCTTGTTCGCTCATGTTCATGAATTTTTGACTCGTGTTCATGATTTTTTGACTCGTGTTCATATTTCTGGAGTCGTGTTCTGACTCGTGTTCATCCGTAATCCACTTATACCTAAAACCCAAGTAGAACGATTCTACAAGAAAAGTTTTCATGGTTAATCTATTTCTTGTGTTTATTAGAAAGGTAGACAAATTAGAAAGGCAGTTGCTACAAATCACTTGCTGAGTTTTGCAAGGGAATTTCTCTTCCAAAACAAGGCTATATACATACAAGAGGGATGGAAAAATAAAATGCATGGGTTCAGCATAGACTATAGGCAACCAACACCGCACATCTTACCACATTTATCGTGAGAATTCCCAACAAACTGCTTAGAAATTTTTCACAGGATAACAGAGAGCTTTTGTTTATCTATTCTTCTCGAATGTCATAGTTATCGTGCGTTGGCTATATAAAACAACAGAATTGGTTTCGATAAAATTGGATCCTGTTAACATGCAAATTTCAAAGTTGGCTGAGTTTACGTATTTCGTTTCTTGCATCTATCTAGCTCGGAAATTTCGCCGCTATATTCTTAACGAAATACTCTATTTTAAATTTAACTATGTCCGGTCTGACCATTTTGGCCGCTTAAAGGAAAGCCCTGTCTTTACCTACATCAGAGCACACAACATGTCGACAGCGGCGTGAGTCACGACTTCATTATTCCTGTTCAAAGCTTTCACAGTTTTCACACCAGCCTTCTCACGGAAGCTGAAAAAGCAAAAAAGAAACACGGTCTAGAAAGTGAACTGGTTGAGTAAACAGCGTGTGTTGTGGTTAAAGATAAACGTTTCTCACCTAGTGAGCGTTGTGAAAGCGCGAACCTGCTTTGGATCGAACCCAACGTCTCAAAGCGTGAAACAGCGCTTCGAGATCTTTATCTGATATTTTGTTTTGGTCTCCTGCAAATAGACAAAACTTTTTAACTATTTTATGTATATAATGAACACCTGCGAAGGTAATCCCAGCTAACACAATTACGTTGTAGCAACGTTGTACGAACGTTTGCCGAACGTACACACTACGTTGTAATTAACGTCGTTAGAACGTACTTTTGTGAACTCCCACGAACGGATTAAACACGTCGGGATTGACGTACCAGTTTTACGTTCGTACAACCTTCGGTCGACGTTCGGACATTTATACAACGTTCATAGCACGTTTCTGGAACGTTCCAACAACGTACAGTGAACGTTCACTTAACTGTTGGTATGAAACGTCCTCATTAGTTTGAAAGGCATTTTTCAGACAAGTCCTTGAATTATCAAATTTCATGCAATATATGCATGTTAAAAATTTTTATCTTGCTTAAATTATTGGTCAACAATACAACATGATGTACAGGATAGAATGCAATTTATTTAAATAAAACTTAACTGTGTATACATGTATAAAATTAATACGAATCAAACCATTTACAATATTCTGTATTATATATATATGTATATCATGCCAAAAGGCCTATCTACATGATGCGATTAGTCGTATGCGATTCATATACCGGCGTATGTATTCGAGTAAATACGTGTGTAAAGATGTCAAATTTTAAATTTCGTTTTAATAAACTGAGGAACAGAAAGACTGGCATCAGCAATCGTTTTCATACGTCTGGATAAGAATCGCATACCACTATAATCGCATCGTGTAGATAGGCCTTAGATAAAATGTACACCATAAAATAAGTTATGCACTTCCTTGCTCCTGGTTCCTACGATCCTGCAAAGAAAAAAACGCAATAAATGTTAGGTATATGTTGGACATATAAGCCCTTCAAATTTATGGTAATATGTCAAACATTAATTAGAGTCTATATAAGATAATTTTCATATACGGACCGTAAGACGCGCGTCTCCTGTATATGTAGTTTGCACCTTACTAGTGGCTAGTATTAGAGTTTGAAAATTCGATTGTGACAAAGATTGTGAAGAGGTCCGCATTGCTGTAATGCGAGCCTCGTACTCTAGCAATTATAGAGGTGAGTTATAGTTACCTTGTATCTAGAGCCACCGGATTTCTGTGGAGCATGCTTCAAATACTCTGCAATTTGTTCCTCGATGTCTATTTCACTTACACCTTTGTGAACACGTAGACAGGCCTCTATAATTAAACAAAAATAGAACAATTATAGCTAATTATCAGAAAGGGTTAATAGCAATGAGCCAGTTGTTCGAAAGGTGGATTAGCACTAAAGCACCTGTACAGTACATGGGTACATTCATCACCAAACAGAATACATTATAATTCATTATTTCCTGGTAAAGCCTGGCAAAATATCATGGGCCAAACAATAATGTACAAATATACTATGCTATACTTACTGATAACAATTTTCGAGACAGCAAGTTCTTTAAATGCCCGCTTTGCTTTTCTCCCCTTCAGACTATATAATGACCACAGCTTGTTTGTTCCAACCTTAGCCAGGATTCTTCTTGTGCTAACACCATGGTTATGCCCACACAGAGCAAGGAAGAATTGTAACTACAAGTAAAATATTTATATTAATTAATTTATCGTGAACAAAAACAGTACGTGGCAGAACAAATGGCAAACCAGGGTGTCTGCATTATGCTCATTACCATTTTTTTCCTAGCATCTTCATCTGCAAGTCGATCATTAAGGTTTTCCAATTCCTCAACTGAGTCCAGAGGATTGGGAATAATATCCTCAGCATGTCATTTCCACTAACACCTCTTGTGGCACCAAGTACTACCCGCAAAATTGATTGCTTCTTCTTGTTTTTTCAGCATTATATCAAGCTTCGTCGAACAGATCTTTGAAAGCCTAATGACATTTTAATGTATTTATACTATTAATTATGTAACTTTGTTAGGAATGGATGACCAGCTTTCTTGATATGCAAAATGACTACAGAAACATAAATGCACATATATTAATTATACATTACGTGCATAATTGAAACAACATATCCACAAAACAAAAAATCAGACAAGATCTCATGGACTCTAAAGAAACCACGCCAACTTACTGTCGTGATCCTGATGTAGAGAGTTGCGATTGCCTGATTTTGGTGTTTCAAAAGAGTCTGTAGTTGCACCAGAACCTGACAATTGAGAAGAAAATTACTGAAAATGCAAAAGTTTAATTTGACTCTGAACAATATAGCGCAATGTTCTAGATAGTACCCATATGTACACTGGCCATGTTTTATGACAACACTATAATATGTGATAAACACATGTGTTTTAATAGTACTTAAATTTTGTCATGGCTTCACAACATGACCCGTTATTGCAGCAAGAAAGTGTTCAGTATAGACAAAATATGCAACATTAAGTTGAGCACATTTTTATTCCTTGAAGCTATGTCCAGATTTGAAATAGTGATTTCTTCTTTAGTAACTGTTTGAGAAAGACTACCACTACATAAAATATTTCTCTTTGGCAAAGCATAACGAAATCAAGTATACATACTGAATGCTGGCTTCTTTCACATGAATCCTGTTGCCTTCAGGAGTTCCAACAGCTGTTTGATAAAAAATAGCCTCAGTCTGGCCTAGCATATGAATTAATGACTCAACGTACATACAGTACACTGTACAATAAAAGCTAGAAAATCAAATGGAACATTCTTACTTCCATGGACATTCTGTACACCAGAACTTAAACTGGTCCTAGATGCATCAGTGAGAGGATTGCTCAGGGCACTAAAAATTTCTGAATATCAACAAAGTATAAATTAATACAACAGCAATAAAAACGTTTTAACTAAAAAGTATGACCTTATTTAACTACTTTCAAAATATCAGGCATTAGAAAGACGATTTTGCGAATTATTCAAAAGAATATGTGATTTGCACTGGTCATATTTAATTACACATAAAAACACATTCAATGCTTACCACTGGGATTTAAAGAGAACACCTGATTGACTGCATTTACAACTGAACCATCTTGAAGAACATCATGATGACCCAGGCTATTGCTCACATCGAAGGTTGACAAACCCTTTCTCTGAGCCATGGGCAGACTCATTTCATTCGATGGATTTGATGAAAAGCTCGGTGCAACAGGGAGCAATGGTGTAATAACTGGGGAAGATGATGTAGGGGCTGACTTCTTTTTCCCATTTTTTGAGATATCTTCATCCGCTAAAATGTAAATGAGAGAAACAACTATAACCTCAGTTGCAGAACAATATAAGTGCTATACACCACACCTGGTCATGATTGAGAACACTTTTTCTCAGGGCGAAAATCCCATCCTTACTATGTAAGAAATATAAACCTAATGCCCTCAACATTTCAACTACAGTAGCCTGTTGAGCAATACCAAAGAACTTACTATCACTGCCTTCTGAATATTCAAATAAACTGGCTTTTGTGCGCCTTCTTTTTCTTGCATGGCCAGAATCTGAATCGGATTCAACATTTGATGTTTCTTCAGCCCTTTTCAAAATCTTTTGTGCTTTTGCTACTGAATCTAATAATAATAAACATGGCATATAAAACTCTAATTGGCAATTTACTTGTCAGGGCAGGTGTCCAGATAAAGTGTTAAAAAGTGCCATTACTGTAATGGTTGGAACCTTCAAAAAGCTCCCGACACAATTTTCAAAGCTATTAAAAACAAACCTGTATATGAGAAAACTCTGACTTTATAAGCAATCCAAGTTTCTTTGTCTGGAATCTCGAGCTTCCTTAATTTATGAGATGCATTATTTCGTGGCCAGTAGCAGTATAATTCCTAGAATGACAAGTTTTGTAAACAAAAATACTGTTAAACTAGAGTATTTAGCAACATAAGATCATCATGGAATGGTCTATTTAGGGTGTTAGCAAGTCAAAAATTTGGCATGATACATGTACCCTGTTTTCACAACCAAATCTAGCCAGCAATTATCACAATTTAGAAAAAGGAAACTGGGTAACACCCAAGAACTATTCTGCAAGTGAACAAAATTCAACAAATTCTAACTACTTACACAATCAATTGTCTCAATCCAACATGTTGCAACAATTTCCACTAATTGTTCCTCTATAAATTCAACGACAGCATATATGTTGTTTGCCATCTATAACAGAAACAATAATTAAACAAATTGCATAATTTTTTGGGATTTTAGAGGTGCAGAATTATAATTAAAACCAGTACCTTCAGTGCAGAGTGCTGTTAGTATTTTGTGTGCAATATAGCCATGAATATAATTTTGTCAGGGCCAAGATTAATTTTTATGGCTTTTCTCTTGAGATCTTTGGAAGGCAGTAGTCTCATATTTGTCCAGCGTTGGTTAGCCTTGTAAGCACCAATGAGGCGGGAATCACATGGAGTCATGAAGATGGATTCAGTTTTGCTATAAACTCGGCATTGAAATAATTCATCCCCATTGTGATCATGATTGCCAGTCTTATCTACTACTTCACAACATGATGATTCAGACAAAATAAAAACATTATCTGGATTTTTTACACTGACTGCATCCTCATCTACAAGTTCAATGGAACCAGAGTGTTCACTCATGCGTTTTGCAATCTGTGCAATTGGACTCTTCCCTGATCGCACAAGACGTTTCAACTTTTGCATGTAGTTTTCAAATGGGAAAGAACTACACGCGTCTAAACTTTCAAACTCTTCAACCACATCTGCCAAATGAACCATACTATGCACATTATATACCAAAAACTCATCACCATACAAACATTTGCCTTGCTCAACAAAGTATTCCATGAGTTGCTTCGCATATTCCCTGTAAGTCTTAGCTAACATAGGGCACACCAAAATGCAGCTAGCAACGCTAAGAGATAAGAAGTGCTCATATAAATCTGGTCTTAGGATACCGGATAGAACAATTTTTCCAGTATACAAAAGAAATTGCCGAAACTCAGTGGCCTTCCACCGATCAATTTCTGCTAAGCTCCGTGGCTTACGTGCAAATGTGCTGGGTATGGAAGACTTGACCTCTATCAATTTAGTACTGATAGACTCCGCCTGGCCAGCCGATATCTTAACTTCTCGCTTTCCTCGTAACCATAGCAGAAGCAATTTCTTCATGACGCCCAGACACAATTGATGCATGTAGTCAATCGGAAATTTCTTAATCATATCAACTGGCAATTTACTGAAGGGACTAACACCATTATGATGCCCTTCATGCACTTGTTCTCTAAAAGAAACATCTGTCCGCAACTCAACATTTCTAATCAGAGAGTACACGACCAACCCATATGCCCTTCTGTGCACATTTATCACACCCAAAATAGCCAGAACACAACTTTGTGCCTTTTACAAGGGCTCTAGCGGGAGCATCACAAACTACACATCTTAAACAAACTGAAAGAACAGTTTCACCGTCTTGGAGCCCATTCTGTAGAAGATTATTCAAATCTCCAATTAGGTCATCCAAAAAATCCAAATCAACTGGTTTGGAATTACCACAGGTTAAAACCACTGGGAAAACAACTACAGGTGTGATATTTACAATGGCACATAATACTGGCCATAAACACTTCCTTGAACTCTTAAATAATGGAAGACCATCAACATTCAAAGAAATTTCAAGAGAATTAGTCCTAGCAATTATGTCTGAAGGATATTTCTTAAAGTGTTTCAACAATTGATTAGCAAGGGGAAAATAAACATATTCCATTCCAGACTTTTCCTGAATGGTGATATTTCTGGATGTGTGCAGCAAGGCACGAGCAGTAAGAGGCAAGTTTGGATGCCCATTCTCTTTCAACACAGAAAGAAGACCATCAAGTGCATTATGTTTTATCATAAACCTATTAGCCCAATTGGTTAAGCCTTCAGCAAGAGAATCATCTAACAAATTATCATTCTCCGAATCTGATGAAGAAATAGAGTTATCATGCCAAGTCTCATCCAAATTTAACCTATCATGATTGCTTAAGTGATTTTCCACAACAGAGGTGCAGATACGTTTAACAGGCTGCTGGTCATGATCATCTGACACAGTTACAGTGTCATGGTTCGGGGGTGCTGAATCAAAAGGTAGTTCAAATAATTCAGTATCATCAACTTCAACTGGAATGGGAGCACTAGTACGTTTTAAACTACGAGCTGCAGCAGTCCAGTTCTTCCTATACTGTGCTCGGTTTGCTTTCATTTATGAAGCTGCAATAAACAACAGAATATAATCACTCATTGCTTTTTTTTTGGTTTGAGAAACTACCTGCAGTTGAAATTTTGCAGTGATGTTTAGAAATATGAAAGTTAATTAAGTCTATCATAAATGTAGGTATACATGCAAAATATACAATATGAATAAAACATAAAATATTGAGCAGTTCTAATTGCAAAATCGACTTCTGTGTGACAATTACTCATGATTCCACTTCTCTTTGAATGTATTTCTCTATATTCCCTGTTTAATTAAAATGACTATGTCAACTACACCCCATGAAAATTCAACACAGTTTGTGGGTGCAACAAAACTTCTGACAAACTTAAAACTTATTTGTTAAATATATTATTCACCAGTAATTACTTGAATCAAATACCTATTTTAAATATATTATAGTCATACAACTATTCAATATTAATGTTACAGCATTCAGAATAATAAAAAATGCCAAGTATATGATGTAGTCATGCTGTAGGATCTATTATTGTGCATTCTTATGAAGGATCTATATATTATGGTGCAACAAAAATTTGTTTTAGTTTTAACAAGATTGATTAATTATCAAAACCTGCAAACTGCAAAATCTATACCATGAATTTGTGGTCACAGCTGGCAAATGGGTTGTGTTGCACAAACATTGAAACTTTAAATATCAAGTTCAAATTTTAAGTGCACACAGGTATCACAGTGCCATACTACATGTAGGCCTATATACATGTAGGCCCATATATATAAGGGCCTGCTCCTGCTTGCTGGGAAATTGTAGTGTGTCAACTCTCATGCTTTTAACATACTGTATTTTTTCAATTACCTTAAAAAGCAATTTGATAATTAATGAAAAAGATTTAAGTGGAGCATTTTAGAGGTAATAAGTTAAAATAAGCAAATTTGAGCACAGCAAACATTATTTCTTACATACTGTACATGATACATTTATGACTATATCATGTATGACTGTATGACTATAACAGTGGATATCAATTTACTTTTTTTTGAATAAGCTCTTCAATTATTAAACATATAAAAAGATAAAAGAGAGACAATTTACACCTTATCTAATGTACTAGAGTAACATAAATTATTTATACTTGATTGAATCAGACCAAACTGGCAATTATTGATGGATTGAACTCAACCGATTTCAATCCTTCTTAAAACATGCCCATCCGTATTTTTGGAAAGGTGTAATATCTTTTATCTTCCTTTAAAGTTTAAACTATGATTTAATTATTCTATATAAAGCCGTTTAATGAAACGATAACTGTTTATAAAGGATGATGAAAACCACCATATGGCGGCCATCTTAAATGCAAATATTAACATGCCTAAAAATCTTTCCTCGCAATATATGTAAATATTTTCATACACATTAAATTACTAGCTAGTAAGAATATAATCCCGTGCTTTTGGGCTTATATTCTACACAAACGTTCTTTGATAGAACCTCTAAAATCGCTATACTTTCGCAATATTAAATATGATAATTAGTGAGAGCTATAAACGTATATGATCGTCTTGGTATAAATATTTATAAGTCTTATAAATCTAGTATTCTCTGTATATAGGTAACATAATTATACTTACTTTAAAATCAAGCGACAATATCCGTAACAAAATCTTCTGTAAATAATACGTATGACTCCAGCAATAGCCAAGACAGAACGACAGAACACGCTTCAAACAGTAAAAATTTTACAGCGGGAAGAGACGATCAAAGACGAACACGCGTTCAAAGTTCAAACAGATATCACGTGTCACTATGATATATATATATATATATATATATATATATTCGAAAATGGCAACGTTGTATCTACGTTATTTGAAGGTTTATGAATACGTTTTGCTTTGACGTCGTCTCGACGTTAACAAAGGACGTTGCACAAACGTTAAATAAATACCTGTGTCACACGTCCAAGTTCTACGTCGCTACAACGTTATTAACACGTATAGTAATATCGCGACGGGAAAACAACGTCGTGGGAATGTCGTGGTTTAGTTAGGTCTGACCTGACATTCCCAAAACCTTCCGCTAACGTTGGGATTACGTTGTGTGTTAGCTGGGATAGCAGTCAGAATATGTATATTTTAGGGTTGAACACTAAATAATTTATTGGCAAAGATATACAATACCTTCGTGAGCAATGAGCATTGTGATGGCATTAATAAAAAGTCTTTCTTTTTTCTCCGAGAAAAGTCGCTAAAAAATATTTAAAATCGTTTGAAATATATATTGGAGTTTAAAAGACTTAATTATTTTTAAGGAGTACTATTAGTGTTTTGTGTACATTTCTGTCAGAACAGTAACATGATAGGGTATTTGTATTAAGGCCATACTCTTTGCCTTTGGCTATATTGGATAAACAAGTTTAAATGTACCGTGTTGTTTGGAGACGTTTTGAACCTTGTTAAATGTTTTCAATTAGCAGCTGAAATGGTCAGATGTTTTCATATAACATAATTATGTAGCTTAGCAATCGTTTAGTTTAAACTGAAGGCTGCTTTTCACCTACCCGTTTTTTATACGCACGTACACATACGGAAAATTTTAAATGCTTATAAATTTGTATTAATTAAGATGCATCTAGTTCAACTAATGCATACTAAATACGCAGAAAACTAAGTTCCTTCGATTTATTCACTTAGTTTTTTCAAAGGTAACATGTATAAGGATTTAGATTTTTACGTGCGTGTACGTGCGTATGAAAAACACGTAAGTGGAAAACAGCCTTATTCCAGATTTTTCACAGAACATTAAAACTCAGTGAAAATACAATAATATTCTCTACACAGGATTTTGTCTGCAGAAAAGTACAAAATAAGGAATTGTCAACTTACATCTTGGGTGATTGCATGAAGTAGACCGCTGTAGGAAATATTGCAGTTAAATCTGAACACAGCTTCGGTGAAATTTCCTGCAAGGAACCAGTCATAAGACAATATAAGCTTTTGGAGGTATTGGAAGTGGAGGAAGTGAAAAAAAAGAGGAATATTTCACCTGGAGACGCAGCGAGGAATTTTAAGTGACTGCTTTCTACTTCTTCAACAACAATATACAATGGACCCCATCGGTAACCTTGAAAATATATAATCTTAAAAAAAAATTCTTCTTTTGCTGTATGTGATGTATTGAACTGGCTGATAGGAATAATGCTATTGGCTGATACCTGACGAGAAGTGTAATTGTTGGTGTGTTATATGACATCACATATGTCAGCAGGAGAATGAAATGAGGGATCGTATTTAGGGTAATCATTGCAGTACGAGATTTTCATCAGGATAATTTTGACCATAATTTTCGCTCAATCATCTATGAATAAGCGTACAGTACTTCTCTTCGTTGGGGTCGTTTTTATGCAAACATCTCTGTTTCAACTGGCTCTAACACCGTATAGCAAACCAGATAATAATGTGTCCCTAGATTGAGTGAAATACAAACATTCAAAACAAGAAATATTTTTTATAGCTTCATACAAAATTTGCTTTCTTACACTACACGGTCAGGAGACGAGTAATTTCTCAGCAGACCGCTTGTGTATTCCAGCCTGAACAACTGAGGATGGTTTCGATAGCGAATTATTGAAAATACCTGACAGCAAAAGAAGTTTGAAAACTATGATATACTATAATACACAAGTCTCAAGGACACAGTATATTCTGGAAAGTAACTGCAAAAATAAAAGTATTTTAACTCTGCTGGATACTTTTTGCAATTGGACATGTTGAAAATGGAAACGTGAAATAAAGAAGATGATAAAAGCAGTAAACATCAATCAAGGTCAGAAGACATGGAGTGTTTGGGGTGTTTGGAGTGTTTTCTTTCACGGTCAGAGATGAACAATTACTGGAACTGACATGGAATGTCGGATGACTTACTGAGCTAAGGGGATGAAGGGTGACGATGTTGTACATCGTGGGATCTCTTTCCAAAAGACACATTTCTGAGAAACGCAGCGTTCTTTGAACAGGATCCTAAATTTGAGAGTGTAAAAACGATTTTAAAATGAGAAAAAGGATAGACTCTTAGAAGAATTTTAGTAACAACTTAACTCACTTTACTCCGAGGAGTTTCTCTATAGACGCTGAATTGTGACATTGATGTGATATGTTCGTCATCACTGAAACGAAAAATTTGTCATTTACTATCATATCTCACATTCTTTACACAGGACAAACTAAATACTGTCCTAATAATATATCATTCACCTGTATTTTCCAAATAAGTTTTTAAAAAACGACTCCACTTTGATGGAACCTTTTCTTCCGCCTAAAACCGAGGCAAAATAAATAACAAATACAGCTCAAAGTAAATTACACACCTGGAAAGAATTTTTTCGTAAATAAATGAAGTAACCTGTATGTAAGTAAATTTGTCATTTACCTAAAATGTGTTTGACACCTGGCTAGAATCATCTGCACGAGCTTTGCTATCAGTTGATGAAGCCTGGAAATGTCAAATACGTTCCTAAGAGCTTTCACTAGAAGAATATTAAAACTTGGTCGCTCTTGCAAATATATTTTGTTGTTTAAGCATGAATACGCTGGGAGAGAGCGTATGCGAATTTAAACAATGATACTGAAAGCATTTTCCTTACCTGACTAATTGAGGCCTCATTTTTGTTTCTCTTAAGCTCAGCTTTTAAAACCTCAGGCTCCGTGCCTTTCTGCAGTGAATCATCTCCCACGAACACTTTTTCTGCCGAACAATATGCGCATGACATGTTCGAAGTTGCCCGCTTGTTGACTGTAACCGTGATCAACACATTGCCAAGCAACCAACTTCTTGACGCTCCATTGTGCAGGAGTCGTTCAACAACTGCAGTTCTATAAAAACAACAAAATAGTCATCTTCCCTGAAACACAGTGCAGAAAAATACGAAGCCAATATACAGACGTTTTTGGTTGGGTCAAATAAGAAGAAAATGTATATTTGACCATCATATCAACCACGATTTCCTTCATCTCTGAACTAAGTGTGTTGCTGTAGTCTTCTTTTGATTTCTCAAGGGAGTTTGGGGGTGACTGGAATTTGGTGGGGGGATTAGTGACTTTAGGGTATGGGTTTGCAGCGTCTGAAGATATATCTGTGTTGTTAAGACTCTAAAGGAATACAAGGACATATATTTTAACAGAGTTTTCAAATGATTGAAAACGAGCTTCCATATTACCAAAATTATGTAACATGAAATGGACAAGTTTATGTAACAACACTGACTAAGCTGTATAAAGTTTAAAGACCACTTCTTAATATCTATTGAAAATTTAGCAAGCAGTCTCCGTGGCAATAAAATGAGATGTGGACTTACTTTTGTAATAAATGGCACGAATTGTTTTCTTAACAACAGTGGACAGTTGACAAACCAGGATGAAATGACATTATCAGCAAGAGTTACCACGTATTTAGAGTATCTAAGGTAAAAAAAGTGTCAACATTTTCAACTCATCAACAACTTTTCGCCGAATACGATTGGGTGTTTATACAAGCTAGCTCTCTTTAAGGGGTACATTGATATTTCGCAAAAGATTTCTTAATTTACGTAACTTCAAGAAACATACCAGAGAGAAATTCTAACAGTGGTATGACAACTTGAGGCGTTGGCGAAAGTTTAGTAAACTTTTCCAGATATGTTGGGAGCAGTCTAAGGAACGAAAATTCAGAAATTATGGCTCAAAAAATCTTGTATTTGTGAAGGAGTATCTCGCATAACAAGAGACGTTACATTTAGGCTGCAGTTTGTTGAAATACATTTCTGTAAATTCACTGAGTGCATTATCAAGGCATGATTTCAAATATCTCCAAAGCAATAAACTTATAAAATGCTGCAATTACTTAAATCAACTTCATTCTTTACAAAGTGCTAATGGACATAAAAAAGTCTCAAATTCCAGACTATCTTAAGTAGCCTTACCTTGCCATAACTGGCAAGGCATTTCTAACATACATATGGTGAGACAGGATACGCATAACGTCGCGGAATGAGCAACCAAACCAATTTCCAAAGTACGCATCAGACAAAACTAGACGAAATATACAACAACGTTTAAGCGAGAACAGACAACCGCTGAAAATAAAGTCAAGCAGGTTCTTACCTGTTCATTTTGACCAATAAAAATGTGGTACGTACACAGCTCTGTTAATACCTTCACATGTTACAATAAAATATCCAATTAAATTATTAGTATGATATGATATAATTATGGTATAAATTCGTTATGGTATGGTATGGTGTGATATAATTATGGTATGATATGGTTATCGTATGGTAATGATTTTATTGGTCATGGTATGGTATGGTGTGATATAATTTTGGAATTATATGGTTATCGTATGGTATGATTTGGTTATGGTTAGTTATGGTATGATATGATTATATGATATGATTATATGATATGATTATATGATATGATTATATGATATGTTGTGGTATGGTTATGGTATGGTATGGTTTTGGTATAGTTATGGTAAGATATTATGATAGATGCAAAAAACTTAATGATAAGAACCGTACTGGAAAAATTCGCACATAATGAGGAACACGAAATAATCCAGGAAGAAAATCATAATTTCAAACCTAAATGCAAAGTAAAATTTTTAGTTCATGATTTTGGTGTGAAAAGTGCAAAACTTTACTTCCCTTACTATTTTAGATAACACTGTACATATTGAACGTAAGTAGTGCTTTCAAAAATCTATCAAGTTTTTATCTTGCAGTGCCTCTGGAAAGTTTCTCAGAACAACATACAACACCTCCCATTCCAATTTCTAGAAAATTAAAAAAGTTGAACTTCAATCGAAACTGAATGCCAGATGATATATTATGATGGAAAAGTTTACCTGTTGTAAGCACACAAGAATAACATTCATTGCCTCGTTGTAAGGCAGTGAGACAATCCCGGTTGTCTTATCTTCTGCAGAACTAAAACAAAAATGAGGATGTATTACACAAAGAAGAAAAGGAATTTTGGAAGCAGAATACCTGACATGCGTTGCACTATCATCATTAACCAAACTTTTCCTTTCAGAACAAATAACATACGAAGTGAATTTAACTTTTCCAATTTTGTCTTGCACAAGGCCTAGATGTTCTCAGCTCGCAGACTGAGGAAACATTGAAGAATCTTTAAAAAACCACAATGTAAGGCATCATAGAAAAATCGTGAGAAATAACATTGAATTTGGCTTACCACAAGTCGTATCTCCGATGCAATAGACGACCGATAGCGATTGTCATAATGAGTTTTTATGTGGTACACTAATATATTGAATATTCGTTCTGCAATTACATAATAGGAAAGGGAGAATAAAAAAAAATTATTTTATATAACACCGGTGTAAAATGAATGATAAATGGAACTGTACAGCAAAATAGGCTATTACTCCTGACAATAATGTTGCACAGAGGCAAGACATTAAATGTCTCAGAAATATTTGGGCTAAAGACCCCGGAATACCACTAAACGATAGCGGTTGAAACGATTATTTGAATAGTATATTCCAACCAGCATATAGTTATAACCTGCATTTGTATTATAAATAAAAACAATAATCAAAATACTAGGTTGCTTTGTTATCTCAAATTACTCACCCATAGCAAGATGTATTTTAGAAATTCCATATTTTTTTGCTTTTTTGGTACTCTGTTGTCTTCAAAATGTCCCAATTTTACATGTTATCAATCTGTTGTAATTCTGAGTAATTCTTGGGCTAGGATGTGCAAAAGAATCGAAGAAATAGCATTTCATAAGTGCTAAGCGATAATCGTTGGTAAGCACGTGCGTAAGACAAGCTCGAATCGGAACTAGGTCAGAATTTCGGCTTTTTGCCCGAATTCTTTTTCCATATTTTTATTATTGTGAAATATTATTGCCGGTGATGCGATAATTCATATCATCAGGTATGTTTATATTAAAAATCGGCAAGAATCTTCTAAAGGCTCGATTTTGACGCTAAATATATCAAAATAGTACTGAATATTTGAACTAAACCACTGCAACCGGTTTTCGTTTGCATTAATTTGGGCAATATCCTAAGGATTAAGCCGCCTTGATGTGTAATATTGAATATATAAAACGCGTGAATATCATACCTGTGAATAGCTATGTATGCATGGCGGTAAAACGCCATATTTCCACTGGAATTTGCAATATTTAGCCTTGAAATTTACTACATTTGCGATTTTGTCAGTTTGTTATATTTACTATTATTCCATGGCATGCCCAATTCGACAATATTCTGAAAGGTTCAGTAGTTAAATGTACCACATAATTCAAATGCTACAACAGTTTGAAAGATTTACTTGCCTTTTAAATTCCGCCTTTCCTGCTCGATGGGGTTCTAAAGCTGGTTCGGAAATAAAGCCTTTTATTAATGATTGAACTGTAATTTTTTGTGAACTTCATGAGAGAAATAATCGAACAAATACACACATACTGTGATACATTGGCTTGGAATATGCTCCAAAACGTGTGAAATCGAACATTTGTTGTGCAATCACCTTGCAAATATCAAAGAAACGGGATCAAAATTTGAATATAGATTAACCAATCTGATTGGTTTTTATTGAACCAATCGTGGAGTACAAAAATTGACCAATGACAAAATTTACCTGTGCACAGAAATAACCAATCAAGTTGTCTTAATTTTGCTGAATTATGCAAGAGCCTACAGGCTGTAAAACAGAGCTTTCTGCGACAGTTTTCTTCAGGTAAGTGAGTTCTTTCTTTAGGTAGGATCAAGGTATGTGTAATTATTTTTTTAATAGAAGTAGATCCCCGTGGCAACTCTGTTAGCTACGAATCTCTGTCCCCATATCTGGAAACACGGCTCACTGCTTGTCTAACTGTGTTTTGCTCTTCGTTTTCTAGGGAGCTACTAATAATTTTTTTGTGTTTTTCAGACAAAGACGATCGTAGTTTAGTTTCAGTATCCAACCCTAAGAAGCCACCCCATATCCATGCCGTCAGTTAAACCCCTAGCCACAATTGCGTTCATGCTAATTCTGAATGCTTCCTTTTCTAGGAACAACTCACCATATTTTTTGTCGTTTCAGCTACAGAGTTAGTGGGTTGTGGGTTGTTGGATGTTGTGTCGTCGGTTGTGTGTTTTGTGTTGTACGTTCGTATTGTCTGCCAGTCGGTTTGCGAGTTGCCCTGTAGCTCTCGCTTTTTCCTGGCCACACAAAGAACACATTTCGGATACTCCTTTTTAGGAGATTGGGTTCGAGTCCCATGAATGTGTCAATTTTGCGCTGATATCTAATGTGGTCCGTCTCTAATACAAAAGCACAACATCCAACGGACAATCTGCATCCTTTCACCACACCAACTACAAGTGTTGTCCTTATATAACAGAATGGAACTTCCAACAGAGTAAGGAGTAACCAATACCCAAGATGAAGTTCTCGTAACTTCTCAAACAGGACAGGATGCGGCACTTGTTAATGAAGTATTCTCGATGTTTAAGGGATCCTCTCAGTTAGACGTCCGATCAGAGGATATTTCAAAGTGGTAAGCTGATTTAAACTTGTGATTACTGTGCGAATACTTCACCCATTTCAGTAATGAAGTTCTCGTAACTTCTCAAACAGGACAGGATGCGGCACTTGTTAATGAAGTATTCTCGATGTTTAAGGGATCCTCTCAGTTAGACGTCCGATCAGAGGATATTTCAAAGTGGTAAGCTGATTTAAAATTGTGATTACTGTGCGAATACTTCACCCATTTCAGTAAATATGAGACTACTAAACTCATTGCTGTCTGCTCGTAAACGGCGCACACAGATAATTTCGATTTTATCTGGAAGTATTTTATCAAATCAACTAGAAATTGTGTTATCTCAAAGAAAAAACATTTACCTATATAACTTTAGTTCATTTCAAAAGCTTTCTTATAAGCCAAGATATTTATTGCCGAACTTGTACTTTTTAAGTTGAATTTTAGAGAAGCGAAAATACACAAAGCCTTCCAAAAATCTCGCCTAAAAACCTCCAAATATTTCTAGTATACATTGGGATCAATATTTTCATCTATTTTACTTGAAATACAGTCGCTTTGGCGATTTGTAGTGATATTTCCAACAAACGTGTTTACAAATGGAAACTGGAAAATGTGCATATAATTATCACCATATTGGCGAAAATTTACAATTATGACTTCTAGGGATAATTTTACCCCGTAAATCGATTACCGGGCTTATTTTACCCCCACGGGGTAGGCAACCTTACGTTTTTGACACCTCTAAACTTACGTGACAACCACATGTGCGTGCGGCTGAGCAACGCCTCGCTATACACAATAACAAATAAAAAAAATATATTTTTCGAGTTTTTCTGCCCATCCTGACTTAAAAACTATCAGAAAAGATAACTAAAGCCTTTACAGTTTACATGTAACGGTTAAAAGACGACAGGATAAAAATAACGAAGAAAATAACGAAATTCCAAAGGCGAGTTATATTTCCGTTTGTAATCCGTGTAATTTGATATGATTTTTAGAGCTGCACTGCAGTGTCAGGTTAACAGCAATATTGATTAATTTCTGGATTAAAACAGAAGCGATTGGGTTAAAGTATTTTTCTTCAGCTATATTTTGGTGGTATTTTTGTGCTTTTTAAATTAAACGGATTAATTTAAACATTAAAAAACCAAGATAATTTCATGATATCTGGTGATGGAAGGCATGACAAGAATTATGCCTACACAATATTTTGCTGTATAGTTCCATATGTCATTCATTTTACACTGGTGTTATTAAAAATAGATTTATTTTTCCCTTTCCTATTATGTAATTGCCATTACCAATATACAGGGGTTGGGGGTATTAGTGAATATGAATAGAAAACACCTCCATTTTGTTCGGTTATTCTTTTTGTTATAGAAGTCACAAAATACATGCTGTTACTATACAGTATAGGGCCTTGTGATTCATATACAATTATAGTTTCAATTGTGTGAAAGTGATGTTCTTGTAATCTCAATTGTAGATTCTATTGCATATAGAGCCGAATTAGTATGGCAACATATCTTTGAGAATTGAAGTTTATGTCGGTTCTTCAGGTATGTTCTAGCAATTCACTGAAATATTATTGCTCGCTAAGGAATGTTGTCCCACGGTAGCGGTACGCACGAACCTGGGATGTCACAATGCTGATAACCTCGCAACTATGGACAATAATATATTAATTTACCTGTTCCTTGTTTCTCAATTTTAGATCAAATAAATTATGGCAACTCAGGAGTCGCTAACAATTATTACCTTTCTCTTATCACTGACTACACCTCCATCCATCGCTGTGCCATACATGGATTTGATGGACTGACATACCAAGCAAGGTAAATATTGCAGGCTACATGGTATATGTTCAGTTTATTATTATGTCATATTCAGACTGTTGGACATTATTTTTTTATTCAGTAATTCCCCTACATGGGAATGTGATAAAATTCGAAGTTAACCCCTAGTAAAGATTTCAGAAAATCAATTGAAATAACGCTGTACCGCGACTGGTTTCAATTCTGGAGGCCCCATATATTGGCACAATTATCTGCATTATCGTTTCATTTTTGTTGATGATTGTTTCGATGGTGTTTTGGTGCCGGAAGATAGAATAGTTGATACTAATTATTGCCCCTCGTACTGAAGACACATAACATCCCAGATAATAGCAACAAGTGTTGGGAATGCGGATAAGTCGACAGGACATGGTCGCTTAAATGAGGCTGCTTCTTGATCTGCACGGAAAAATTACCAGGACCAATGCATTCAAATTGACTTCGGCAAGAAAGATGCTGTCGGTACGATTTCACTCAAAGTCGCCGTAATTATAATTAGTGGGTGAAGACCTACTCTGTATCCTATAGTTCTGACGGGCAAAAATTCGCTCATTACAAAATAAATGGATTAGTCCGGGTTAGCTGGATTAATAAGCAAGGCTCCTACAGATTACCCTCTCACGTTATATGCATCACATCATTTCCATGCGGTCATATATAACTTTTAATGTGTGATTAAGATTAATTGTTTAACAAATTACTCATTTCATTAGAGACTCACCAGTGGGTGTCCTATCAAATGTCCTATCACCAACTGTAACCGCGCTTTACATCCGCATTCATCCAAAGACATGGTACGAACATATCTTTGAGAATTGAAGTTTATAGCTGTTCTTCAGGTATGTTCTAGCAATTCACTGAAACACTATTTGTTCACTAAGGAATGACAAATGACTGAGAGATGCATCTGACTGAAATATATAGCGAAAATATTTCAATAAGTGGGTTATGTAAGAGTGAGTTTTTGATTTAGAAAAAAATTGTTTACACGATGAATTTTTTTCTATTTTTCCATTCTTACCCCTCCAGCGGGTTAGTCAGGTTTTTTACTAACTTACGTGCATTGGAATACAAGTAAAAATAAGGCGTGTTTTAGAAGTGATACCTGGACGGGGAATCCAGCATATCATTATGAGGAACAAAGCTATTATAGCGGCATATACTCAGGGCTATCACAATCAAGTTTAGTGTTATCGCTTGATTTTAATGTTTGCTACACGGTCGGATTCTCACAATTAAAAGAAAATCAAGCGAAAAGTTTCACACGTACAAAAGTATAGGTATGGAACTGTTCTTTAATTTATCGGAACAACTAGCGCGTTTTTAACCCACCACGTGCGTCAATGAGGATGCATATTCCTTCGACCTGATCTTACATGAAGCATTTTCAGTCATGCTATGCAAAATTTATGTTATTATCACATTAATTTCTTTAGAAATTCATTGTTTTCACAGTGAATGAACTCCAAAATATTAGCAGAGCATGACTAAATTGTCGTGTTGGCTACGCAACTGAGTATTTTATTTGCTCGCAGAAACTCGTCTGTCGAACATGACCGTCGGCTAGTCTTCACCATGTACGCAAAAAACGTTCGCAGAATGCGCTCTGCTTTCGTGAAACGAAATCACGGACAAAACTCGGAATTGAGATTAAGTTCAATACACAACCGACACAAACCTTTATAAGCGTTTCGTCATACGAGGAACACAATAAAACATTTTCTGGCAAGAGAAGAAAAAGTTAAATTATGGTCGTTAAAGATTAGGATATAAAGACAGTAGTGATAAATAAATAAGTGCGCGCTTACCTTCCAATCCCTGTGGGTGATGCCATTTTCATGTAAGTGCCAAATATACGAAACAGTATGAATAAAGTTAGTTTAGTTCAGGCTCCTGTAGTAACACTGGATCAATAACAGATGATCCTTAGCTTGGTGTCATTAAAAGCGCCAATCTCTTCCTGACATTTTCCATAAACTTTAGTCATCGCCTGTGAATAAAATATTCCGACTTGTTTCATTCATTCTTCGAAGTCTACACATGGCTAGACTCTCGCTAAACGACATCCTCACCTGAAGGCGCATTGCTTTCATAGTTGGTTTAGTTGTCAATCGGAATCTGTGGTACATATCGTTAAACAACTCGAGCCTGAAAACAAAATAGAAAAGTCGATCGAATCGTGAATTGTTTCATCCATAATTCTATACTTCTCTACTACATACTGCAGGACAAATAACATTGTGTGAACTGTGCAGCAATATAGAGAATAGGACTCTGAGGTATATTATATATTAGGTATCTGGAATCGTTTTTATGCAGCGGGAAACAAGACAGTAGTTTGAATATTTGCAAATCCTGATAGATAAATGTCGTGGACTCACACATTTGTTATCAGCGTCTCCCCGTCGTTTTGTTCCAACAAGACTCTCAAATAATAGTCGCCTGATAGGAGAGATACGTTACTGAGTTTGATTGCTATCAAGGGATAGGGGGGACGCTTTAAGAAGAACTGTTAAAAAGCTAGAGCAGTATAAGGATTATCACTAACCTATTTTCAGTTGATCAGCTAAACATTCATACAGGACTTCAAACTAAAGGTGATTCCAAAAACAACGTAGTTTCCACTCAGATCTTTTTCCATTGCAAATTTGCGCATCTCAGATTCGAGAGCCCCAGAAGTTCCTCTCGTGTCTGTCACATTGAAAACAAAAGAAATTGTTTCATACTCTTTTACGAGAACAGTTTAGAGAAAGAGGTCAGGACTATTGAATTTGTCTTGTTATACTCATAGCGACAGGAAATCCCCCATTACCTGTTAATTTCCTATATTTTCAATGGAAACTAACTTTAAGTTCGAGGCTCACCTTGTAATTCCAAATCAGGTTGTACGCTTTCAGATCTTGACTGAATCCGTAAAAAAGATCCGTTTAAATACCATTGCTTTTTCATCTTTCAAACGACTAGAACATTTTCCCATTTTCTTAATATGAACACTTACTTGTAATAAAACAACTGGATTTAAATTCTCACATCTTTCCTGGATTTGAATCCTATTTTTGTCTTCCAATGCGAGAGATATCCTTCAAGTTGATTCCTTGACGTTCCTCTCGCTTTTCCAGAGCTCTAACAGACAAGTATACACGTGAAATAACAGGCTTATACGTACCTACAAGCATGCATTATGAAATTTTGGAACACGATTGTTGATTTAAAACGTACTCTGCAAGCTTTACATTGTCACGAATTGATAAATGATCTTCTTTAGTCTCTGGTGGCTGAAGGAAAGATAAAAACTTTCCAACAAAATTGTTTCTTTACAAAAAGGTTTTACACTTCTGAATGAATTACCATTTAGTTATTTCGTCAGTGGGGCAGTTGGCACAGTTTAAGGATGAATGATGGAGTTTAATTACCAAAGCAGTTGATACCACTTAGTCACTATTATGATTGGTTAGTCAGAATCACTGCAATGGGTTTATGTAAATAATGGCCCTCGCAAAAAATTCTCAAAGATTTCCTACCTCGTCAGGGCTTTCAAGGTAATAGAGCAAACCAGCAGGCTGTGAAAATCGTATTCAACTTTATTACATAATTGTTTATGAACCAAAACTTACGAACAGGAAATCTCGCATTTAAACTTTTTTGTATATTTTAGACATTAAAAACTATAACTACTTTATTACGAACATTATTCTCACAAGTAATGCCATTGCTGTTGGACGACCAGTTGTCCAGAGAGCCACAAGATGTCCACTCAATTGCCTATATGCTAACAATAAAGATTATAAATTACTGATGGAGTATGCTTGTTAGTCTCAATTGAACTATTTATAGATGGCTAGTATATAGAGGATTATAAAATCACAAGTTTTAAGATGAATCTAAGAATAATGCTAAAATACAACTCAGGTCCTCCGGATGGAATCGAGGCTATACATCTGCAACAATTTGTTAATATATCACACTAATTCGAGTTTTAAAGGGTCTTAATTTCGAGTGGTTTTATTATACACACTTCAAATTCAAGCCAGGAACAGTTGATGGAAAAATGAGTCAACTATACGTTCTCAGTGACAAGAGCATTGCACCGGTATCGCAAAAGCGATTCCTGCCGGAGGATCTATAGTTGACTCATTTTTCCATCAACTGTTCCTGGCTTGAATTTGAAGTGTGTATAATACCTTTCGAAATTAAGACCCTTTAATACCTTTTAAATATCAACTGAACTAATATGTACATTCATCACTGCTAAAAAAATGCAGAACGTTATAAATGACGTTTGTCAAAAGCAGAAAATTCTCAATGGAGGAATGAATGAATAAAATTACCTCGATTATCGCCTTCAGAACCATGCCAGCACCTTTCACAATTGTTGTCGACGGATGCTGAAATTGTTGAGGAACGAATTCAAAACCACGATTGGTAAGAACCATTAGCGGGGCAATAGTAAAACATACATAAGCGAAGAAATGGTACAATTGGTACTATTTATTGCAGTTTTATCGTAAACCTACCTGAAACAATCGATAAGTGCAATGACCCATTTCTAGACAAACAAATAACAGACTTCATGAGTTGCTCCCAGGCATGGGTCAAGCTAGTGGACGTGGTAAACTTCACCAAAAATGTAAAGAGAGAAAGGCAATTTAATCAACTATCAACGTCAGTCAAAGAGCCATAAACTACCAAGAAGGCAAGTTGAATGAAAGCTCCTCAAATTTCTTCTCATCAGTTTGATATATTGCAAAGCAACCAGAACTTTACCTGTAAGAAGGACACAGAGCAAACGTCAGAAAATCAAGCAATCCACTTATACCTAAAACCCCAGAAGAACGATTCTAGAAGAAAAGTTTTCATGGTTAATCTATTTCTTGTGTTAATTAGAAAGGTAGTCCAAATTAGAAAGGCAGTTGCTACAAATCACTTGCTGAGTTTTGCAAGGGAATTTCTCTTCCAAAACAAGGCTATATACATACAAGAGGGATGGAAAAATAAAATGCATGGGTTCAGCATAGATTATAGGCAACCAACACCGCACATCTTACCACATTTATCGTGAGAATTCCCAACAAACTGCTTAGAAATTTTTCACAGGATAACAGAGAGCTTTTGTTTATCTGTTCCTCTCGAATGTCATAGTTATCGTGCGTTGGCTATATAAAACAACAGAGTTGGTTTCGATAAAATTGGATCCTGTTAACATGCAAATTTCAAAGTTGGCTGAGTTTACGTATTTCATTACTTGCATCTATTTAGCTCGGAAATTTCGCCGCTATATTCTTAACGAAATACTCTATTTTAAATTTAAATATGTCCGGTCTGACCATTTTGGCCGCTTAAAGGAAAGCCCTGTCTTTACCTACATCAGAGACCACAACATGTCGACAGCGGCGTGAGTCACGGCTTCACTATTCCTCTTCAAAGCTTTCACAGTTTTCACACCAACCTTCTCACGCAAGTGAACTGGTTGAGTAAACAGCGTGTGCTGTGGTTAAAGATAAACGTTTTTCACCTAGTGAGCGTTGTGAAAGCGCAAAACCTGCTTTGGATCAAACCCAACTTCTCAAATCGTGAAACAGTGCTTCGAGATCTTTTTCTCATATTTTGTTTTGGTCTGCTGCAAATAGACGAAACTTTTTAACTATTTTAAGTATATATAGAACACCTGTGAAAGTAATAGCAGTCAGAATATGTATATTGTAGGGTTGAACACTAATTAAATTTATTGGCAAAGATATACAATACCTTCGTGAGCAATGAGCATTGTGATGGCATTAATGATAAGTCTTTCTTTATTCTACGAGAAAAGTCCCAACAAAATATTTAAAATCGTTTGAAATATATATTGGAGTTTAAAAGACTTAATATTCCAGTCGTACTTCTGGCGGGAAAATTTCAAAACTACCATTTCATGAATTCGTACCCAGTCAACTCAGCCACCAGAGTTACCGCAGCCTAGTCCCTAGGCTTCTTAACGTTCCTTATACGCGTCGAGGCGGGAACTGAGAGGCCTAGAACAAAATGTTTTGTATTTTCGCTAAAGTGGGGACTTTTTGTCCCCACTTTCCGTATTGAGGTCAGTTTACCATCTACGACGCGGTTAACTGGCCTTGTTCGACGTCGTTAGTCAAACATTTGCTTGAAATAAGCTACGGCATATTAATTATACTGCCAGGAGTCGAAATATTCATACAAACGTTTCAATGTCGCTCGCCGTCAACGCCATCGATTATCAAGTAAACTCGAGTCCGTACGTACATGTTTATGATTATAATAAACTTCAATCCACCAATTTAAATTATTCTCGCTTCCTTTATAACGGTTACTGTTGTAAATTGCAAACATTAACTTTAATAAAAATTCTAATTTCAAGTTCACAACATTAAGCGGGCCGTTAAGATTAGAAAATATTTTGTGTTAGGCCTCTCGCGCGCGTTTCATTCGGTGACGTGACGGAAATATAAAACACGCGCAATGAAAGGCCTGGGACTAGGCTGGAGTTACGGCGGTTTTTAGGGAGTACTATTAGTGTTTTGTGTACATTTGTGCACAGAACTGTAGCAGGATAGGGTATTTTTATTAAAGCCATACTCTTTGCCTTTGGCTATACTGGATAAACCAGTTTAAATGTACCGTGTTGTTTGGAGACGTTTTAAACCTTGCTAAATGTTTTCAATTAGCAGCCGAAATGGGCAAATGTTTTCATTTAACGTAGCTATGCAGCCTAGCAATCGTTTAGTTTACACTAAAGGCTGCTTTCTACTTACGCGTTTTTTATACGCATGTACACATACGGAGAATTTTAAATGCTTTTAAATTTTTATTAATTAACGTGCATCTAGGTCGATTTATTCACTTAGTTTTTTCAAAGGTAACATGTATAAGGATTTAGATTTTTACGTGCGTGTACGTGCGTATGAAAAACACGTGAGTGGAAAACAGCCTTAATCCAGATTTTCACAGAACATTAAAACTCAATAAAAAGGCAATAATATTCTCTACACAGGATTTTGTCTGCAGAAAAGTACAAGATAAGAAGTTGTCAACTTACGTCTTGGGTGACTGCATGAAGTAGACCGCAGTAGGAAATATTGCAGTTAAATCTGTACACAGCTTCGGTTAAATTTCCTGCAAGGAACCAGTCATAAGACAATATAAGCTTTTGGAGATATTTCTAAAATTTAAAAGTGAAATAAAAAGAGAAATATTTCACCTGGAGACGCAGCGAGGAATTTAAATGACTGTTTTCTACTTCTTCGTCAACAACATTATACAATGGACCCCAACGATAACCTTGAAAAATATATCATCTTAAAAGAACAATTCTTCTTTTGCTGTATGTGATGTATTGAACTGGCTGATAGGAATAATGCTATTGGCTGATACCTGACGAGAAGTGTAATTGTTGGTGTGTTATATGAGATCACACACGTCAGCAGGAGAATGAAATGAGGGATCGTATTTAGGGTAATCATAGCAGTACGAGATGTTCATCAGGATAATTTTGACCATAATTTTCGCTCAATCATCTATGAATAAGCGTGCAGTATTTCTCTTCGTTGTGGTCGTTTTTACGCAAACATCTCTGTTTCAACTGGCTCTAACACCGTCTAGCAAACCAGCCAATAATGTACCCCTAGATTGAGTGAAATACAAACATTCAAAACAAGAAATATTTTTTCATACAAAATTTGCTTTCTTACACTACCTGTCAGGAGACGAGTAATTTCTCAGCCGACCGCTTGTGTATTCCGCCCCAACAACTGAGGATGGTTTCGATAGCGAATTATTGAAAATATCTGACAGAAAAAGAAGTTTGAAAACTATGATTTACTATACGGTATATACGGTATATTCTGGAAAGTAACTGCAAAAATAAAACTGTTTTAACTCGGCTGGATACTTTTTTGCAATTGGACATGTTCAAAATGGAAACGTGAAATAAAAAACACGATAAAAGCAGTAAACTTGAATCCAGGTCAGAAGACATGGAGTGTTTGGAGTGTTTTCTTTCAAGGTCAGAGATGAACAATTACTGGAACTGACATGGAATGTCGCATGACTTAATGAGCTAAGGGGATGAAGGGTGACGATATTGTACGTTTCTAAGAAAAGAAACACAGCGTTCTTTGAACAGGATCCTAAATTTGAGAGTGTCAAAACGATTTTAAAATGAGAAAAAGGATAGACTCTTAGAAGAATTTTATTAACAACATAACTCACTTTACTCCGAGGAGTTTCTTTATAGACGCTGAATTCTGACATTGATGTGATATGTTCGTCATCACTGAAACGAAAAATTTGTCATTTACTGTCATATATCACATTCTTTACACAGGACAAACGAAATACTGTCTTAATAATATATCACTCAACTGTATTTTCCAAATTTGTTTTAAAAAACAACTCCACTTTGATGGAACTTTTCCTCTGCCTAAAACCGAGGCAAAAGAAATAACAAATACAGCTCAAAGTAAATTACAGACCTGGAAAAAATTTTGTCAAAAACGGTTAAAACGTAAACAAATAAAGTAACCTGAATATAAGTCATTTTGTCATTTACTTAAAATTTGTTTACTTAAAATGTTCACATATCTTATCGTAACACCAACATTATTGAAAGAAGATTCCATCATCTTTTTCAGCAATTCCTCTCCCTCTCTGATGCGAAAAGATGCCGGAAAACAAAAGCAAAATTGTGCACAAAATGTAAAACTTCAATTTACAGAAATAACCGGTATCTTATCCTTTGGTTATTATATGGCTGGTACTAGCAACATCTGGTACATACCATTGTGCTAAAACCACCACAGACAACAACAAATCTCCTAGGATAATCTGAGACCTAAGGATAGAAATGGAATGAAAGCCTGAGTTGAATTATTCAAATCTCAATTATTCAAATGTCTGGCAATATCAAGTATATACAGGTGCGCTCAAAAGTTATTGGACACACAGTTTTTTGATTTTTTTTTGTCTGGCGAGGATTTGGTCGGATAATAACAACTTATTTTAGCACAGAATTTTAAATAAAATATTTTAGTATTCAAAAGTTTATGCTTTAATACAACATTTACGAGCTACATACTATATAGCCTTGTCATTTATGCAAATTGCACAATTATCAGTAGCACATCACACATCACAAAACAACCTTTTTCACGCCAAATCAGTACTTGGTATGACATCCTTTGGCCTGAATAACTGCCTCTATACGACTGGGCATTGATTCTATGTATCTAATCAGTTTTATCGTTGGGATAGTTATTCCAAATTTGCTGAATTTTCTCGAACAAATCATTTGCATTAGAAGGAAGAGGTTCTATTGCCCACCAAATATTCTCCAATGGATTTAAGTCAGGTGATTGGGCAGGATGGTCCAGCAAGTCACAGTTATTTCGCTCAAGGAACATTAGATTCTTCTTAGCTGTATGCATGGAGGCATTGTCTTGCATAAAAACGAAAGACTGCCGGCCACCTTGGAGTTTCATAGTGGGCGCCATTTCGTGACGTAGTATGCGATAATAGTCTTCAGCATCTACTTTTCCTTCCAACCTTTTTATTTTGCCCATACCAGCCCCGCTAACACAGCCCCAAACCATGATACCTCCACCTCCGTGTTTGACAGTGGGTTTAAGACATTTGCGTTGGAACTTTTTGCCAGGTCGCCGCCGCACATACACTTTACCACAATTGGGAAAAAGATTAAATGTACTTTCGTCAGACCACATCACTTTTAACCACTGATCAGCTGTCCAATGTCTCTTCGCTAACGCATATTTTAGACGGGCCAGCACATTGACTTAACTTATCAATGGTTTCTTTCTTGGTACTCGTCCATTCATATTACCTTCTTTCGAACGTCTCTTTATTGTTGATACAGACACTCGTGTGCCGTCTGCTATTAGGTCTCGTCTGTGCTGGGGAGCTGTTTTAAATCTATCGCGCTCGCTGGCACGCACGAGTGCTCTTTTGAATACTAAAATATTTTATTTCAAATTCTGTGTTAAAATAAGTTGTTATTATCCGACCAAATCCACCAGACAAAATAATAATCAAAAAACTGTGTGTCCAATAACTTTTGAGCGCACCTGTATATATATATATATATATATATATATATATATATATATATATATATGAAGACACAGGTAAGTTATCAAGAAACTTGAAAACAATAATAGTACCTCTAACGTCACTGGAACCTTTCGTTCACTCCAATGTAATTTATAACCACTAACCTTCTGCACAAAAATATGGCATATGTTGATGTGGAAATAGTTTGGAAGCATTAGCTTTAGCTAGTTTATCACTTTATAAAGAACCCACTTATTAAATTAGAAATGGAATATGGGCCTAATTTTTGAAAGAGAGAGGGGGGGCATTGATACCATGATGAATTACGATTTGGAATTCATTGTTAATAGTTTCATTTTATACAACTGGAACGATAAGTCCTGACAAAAATCTCTATTTAGTTTGAAGCCAAAATAGTTCCCTGTACTAATCCTAATGCAGCCTCTTTGATGTCTTTCTACGCTGTTTCATCCTGAGGCTGCAGCAACAAAGACAATTTACAGTGATTAGATGTAATTATGTGTCTCTAGATGTTCCTACAAATACCTTGCAGTCTCTATAATTACCTTACATGTTCTTTACACGACGGCTTGACGTATCGCTTGAGAGGATCTACTGGACAGTGGAAATTTGGAATTGATAAATGAAATATATATCCTTTTACTTCACTGATGCGTTTGCATTCACGACTCCCGTGTAAAACGATCCAATTTGCGGATATATAGTTGGGTTCAGGTCAGGAAGCTTTCACTGATAAGAGAGAGTTTTCTATTGAAGTACAGTATCAGCTCATCACGAATGAAGAGGCAAATTGGAGTGGAGAAATGAAACCGTCTGAAAAGGATTGTATTGAGTACCTTCTCGATTATATGCAAAACATCGCAAACTTTCGGTGAATCAGAGCATGCAATAACATCGACCAGAAGCTGGACAGCTCGGATCCGCAAAAAAATATCCCGATCTTTCGCAATGTGGTCTAAATGTGGCAACACTGAATTCTCAAGTATTTCTCCCTGTAAAAAACAAGGAGTTACAAAACTAGAAAAAGATTCATAATATCGCTAATGTACGGTGGCCCAGAGGTGCAAAACACAAACGCAAATTCAAAACACAAACCCAAATTCGAAACACAAACGCAAATTCAAAAACACAAAAGCAAATCATGAAAGCACGAACGCAAATTCAAAACAGAAACGCAAATTCAAAACACGAACGCAAATTCAAAACACAAACGCAAATTCAAAACACAAACGCAAATTCAAAACACAAACGCAAATTCTTAATTATTTATCCAAATCCAAAACGACCTAGCGTACCACAAATTTAAAGTCAACAAGGATAAGTTTATTACTAGAAATACATGCATGCAGCAACCCCTCGCATAAATACTATGAAATATAACATCCGACGTCTCATACAACTTCCGAAGTTTTATGTTACGCTTCGACTGGTTTTTCACGGGAATATTTTGATTTTCTTTTCTTTTTATCATTATGAAAACGGAATTTATAAATAAAATTATAATGTCGTTTATCACATAACACATTCAGATTTATAGTGAAATACATTTGAGAATATTAAAGTTGTGTTTACCACAAAAGAATTACTTTTTAAAGCTATGTCGGATGAAATATTATCAAGTGTAAAATCTTCCGACTTCATTATACACGGTGAATTCGGTCGAAAATTTGGTTTTGTTATTTGTTAAACCGTGAAAAGTCCTGACCTCATTCGAGTTTCCCTCTAATTTAGTAAAAATACATATATTCCATATTTATGAAAATATGAATTTGTAAATTTCATCAAAATTATGCTAAATGACAGTTATTCATTGACGTTTGAAAATACAAATTTTTGTCTCGACCAATCAAGAGCTTAGTAGTTCACACTGGCGCATGCGCGTAACGTAGAAGACCGTCCATGGCGTGAGGTCCATTGCATAATGGCGGACGACTTTGATTTCGCACTTGCACATCGTGGATGTAAATATCCGAGCGGAATTAGTACCCTCGCACGGTGCTCCGCACCGGCTCGGGGAATATTATTGTTGCAAAGTATAATACATTTATAAGTGCATTTTTGTCTTTTGGCCTAGTAAAATATAAAATTATTGATATGGAGGAAGCGATCCGTTTTTACTACGGAAGAAATTTTAAGTACAAAACGATACTGGAATGTTTAGAAAAATATCATGATATCAAAATATGTAAAAGAACGCTCATCACCAGATTACAGGAGTATGGTTTGGGAAGAAGAAGATACAACGCGAATGAAGAACAAGTTAGGGAATGCGTTCAAAGAGAACTACATGAAAATAGCAACCTCTTAGGATAAAGATCAATGTGGAGGAAACTGCAATCAAAATATGGCATGCGTGTGCGCCGTTCAACAGCTCAAAGTATCTTAAAGGTGCTTGATCCTGAAAGTTGTGCAGTAAGAAAAGCTCATAAGCTGCAGCGGAGGAAGTATTTAAATCCTGGTCCAAACTTTACCTGGCATGCCGATGGGTACGATAGACTCAAACAGTTTGAGTTTCCCATTCACAGCTGCATTGATGGGTTTAGCAGGTGAATTATGTGGTTAGAGATCGTTCGAACAAATAACGACCCTCGGGTCATTGGAGGATTATTTCTTGATTGTGTTAAATCCCAAAACGGTTGCCCAACAATTCTACGAACGGACAAAGGGACTGAAAATGGTACAATGGCCACTGCTCAGTGCTACTTACGTCGAAACCACAGAGATCACTATAATGGGATAAAAGCACATCGCTATGGATCGTCACACAGTAACCAGCGTATAGTGGCGTGGTGGGGCATGCTACGTCGGTCGTGGGCATCGTGGTGGAATAATTTTTTTAAAGATTTGGTAGACAGAGGTATTGTTGACACAAGCAATATACTTCAGCTGGAATGTCTTTGGTTTTGTTTCATTAAAATGATGAGGGATTCCCTAAAGGCTATTAAGGAGTCCTGGAATGCCCATTATGTGAGAAAATCCAGATACCACACTGCTCATGGCATTCCTGATCAACTTTTTTTCTTGCCCGAGTCAGTTGACGCGGTTGATCATAAGGTGGAGTGCCTGCAACATGATATCCAAGCGATCGAAGGCAGCGTTGCCGTGGAAGATGACGAAATACACAAAGTAAATCAAGAATATTTTAATTATAATTTTTCAATATTACAACTGCAGGAGCCAACAACATAGAACGATTCTCTCAATAATTATGAACTGCTGATTGCAGCAGCCCAAGTGAGAACCAAGAAAAAACAACGAAAAAATCTAACAAACTAAGTGAATTCATATTCTAACGTAGTATAAAACAAGTAGCGACCTTAAGCAACGAGAACACGAAAGAAAAACCACTTCAAAAACTTAGGCATATAAAACGTAGGCATATAAAAAACGCGTAACTGGAAAGCAGCTCTTAAGCTGACCTTTATCCTCACTGGTAAATGGGAGTACGAAAGTACAGTTAACGTCCAGGGGCCGGTTGTTCAAAAGCCGGTTAACGCTAACCCAGGGTTAAAAATGCCTAACCCAGGGTTAAATTTTAAACCTTGGTTGATTTGCGTTGCACAAAGCTCGGTTAGCGTTAACCCTGGGTTAAAATTGACAAAAAAATTAACCCTGCTAGCTAGGTGGGTTAACTTTTTATTCCTGGGTTAACTTCGATTCAAAATGGATGAATAAGTAGCTGAAACACGTAAACACGTATAATTCGTCATGAATTAAACACTTTTGAAAGGTTTTACGAATAATTTCGACAGCAAATAATTATTTATGTTTGACTTTGTTCGATTTCAGCTGATGTATTGATTTATTTATCTTCGCTTCAATGCAATACGCGATAAATGAATACAACCGTACGAAATGAAACATCGTAATCGAAATATTTGTTTCGGATGCCAAAATTTGATTCTTTTGATTGGCAGCAAATGGTAAGGCTACGTTTGTTCCTGAGTTTTGAATAATCAAAGAATGCCTGAAATTTTCAAAATAGATTGTTTATAATATGCATTGCTTAATTTTGCTTCACATCGCGACATTGTTTATCATACAACATGGCCTTTCATTTCGAATCTTTCCAAAATTGCATGCACGGAAATTGCTGTTCAAAACAACGTCCCTTCGACCCTGCCCTCACGGCATATAATCTTTCGACTGACAATATATCCTCGTCGGGTAAAGTTTTGCCGCCCGTTCGTTGACCAATCGAAAACGTTCTTATATCCAACTTAGTCGTTAAAATACATTTAATCTTATTTTAAATATTTTAACCCTGGGTTAACTAACCCTACCGCTAACCCAGCTTTGAACAACACAGTTTTAACCCAGGTTTAGCTAACCTAGGGTTAAGGATTTTAACCCAGGTTTAGCACTAACCCAGGGTTAAATTTAACCTGCTTTTGAACAACCGGCCCCAGGACGTCAACGTTATCCTTGCTTAAGTTGCCTAATATAAGCCATAGAATTATATAGGAAACACTTTTTTACAATTGGAGGAAATTGCTTGCAATTCCATGTCATAAGCCAAAATTTATCAGCCGAATGTATAGAAGCCACGAATTTAACCGCCAAAAGTTTACGAGGTTTCAAATTAAATTTAACGTTAATTGCTTCAATTGCCACTATTTAAGTGTTCTTTGTTGAAATAATATGAACTTTAACATATATATAACTTTACATTATAGTGTGTCTAAAGTTTTAGTAACTTATGCATGTTAAGCAATATAATTCTTATGAGACTTCTAAGATACAGAAACTCAAGTAATTACTTCAAAACATAAAAGAACATGTAATATTAAAAAACTTTCCCTTTACAAAACGTGGGATAACAAACACCTTAATCACCCATTCACGTCAGTTAGACTAATGCCATATAAATGTCTGAGTGAGACATAAGACTGCACCATTCCTTTCTAAAATCGCCGAAATCGTTTAAGTTGATGGGAGCTCTATCACTGCTCCAAAGTATGAAACACTGGCAACGACCTTTACCAACCAAAGAGGTAAATGCGATAGAAATCTCCTCAACTAAAATAATATCGGATCGGTTGATATTCTCAAGAGTGTTTAAGATCATTCATATTAAGACCTTTGATCCAACGCTTTAAATTACTTAATGATTCATTCTCAGCAGGGGATTTTTGTTCAGCTTTAATGAGCTTACATACTTTGCTCGCAGTAGGAAAAAAAGAGGTGTATATCTGAAACAAGGCGTCGTTAGAAGTGATAAAAGATTTCAAAGGTACTAAGATCCTTGAAGTTTTCAGGCGTAGCTCTTCTTGCACTCAAAAGCGTTAAAAGATCTAAAACCTCTTCAGTATCACACTTACAGGGAAGAAAGAACTCTTTTCTACTAAGATGGCTTCGGTTCTAGAGATATACTTCATAAGAGAGTTAAAGTACATCTCAGAAGTGACAGATTCCTCCCCGAAAAGACAGCAGCTTAAAAAGACTGGGGATATTTTAATAGGCAAATAGTGGGTCTTGCACATAACCTTTGGTAGGACTCTGGCGAGAGCCTGCCACATGCACTTAGACACATCATGACGAATTATTGGTACCCTTTCAGCTTCACCGAGCATATAGCTATTGTAGATATCTTTCCAAAATATGGAAATCGCATCTCGTACAGCCCCGCTACCTACACTTCTCTCTACAACACCTCTGCGGTTCGATTATTTGTACACTTATGAAACTTGTTTAAATGTTACTATTAGCAAAATAGTGAAGAATCATTCTTTACTTGAGTTCTATGGATAACCAAGACCTCATTTCCATTTCTTCCAACGATGACAGGATATGACCTCAGTGTTGTTGACGTTTTCTGTTTCAACTAATATATCTAGAAAAATTAAAAATGACTATTCTTATGTGATATGCAATACAATACTCGATAGGAATTAGAGGGCTCTCCATGCATGATATTTCTAACCTTCATATATCTTCTGGAAATTTTCAGTGATATTTGTTTCAGTTGCCTGGTTGATAGAGGTAGTTGCTTGGTTACCAGAGGTACTTTCTCGGGCATCAGAGGTACTTGCTTTGGTGGTGGAGATGCTCGCTTGGGTTTCACAGGGACTTGATTGGGTGCCAGAGGTACTTTCTTGGGCATCAGAGATCTTGCTTGGTTGGCGAGATACTCGCTTGGGTTTCAGAGGTACTTGTTTGGTAATCATAGCCAAAAATTGCCTGCTTGTTAGGAGTTAACATAGTTTGGTTGCTATTCCAGTCCTGAGGTTAATTGTTGGGGGCTGTGTGGTCCTAACTATACAGGAGTAGAAATTTGAAATAAAAATTTTTAATCAGTTGGTTATTTTTATTGGTTGTCAGTTGATAACTGTACTGTTTTTACCACACTATTCATAATTACCCAGATTATCTTCAGTTTCTCAATATCATTGGCAATAAACTATAAATATTAGCATTATAGCAACATTTTATCATTATTGTCATTAGGTTCTTATAGGCTATAGCTTGTGTGTGGCCATCCTAAGTCCCATGTCACCAACATCATGAAGTCCTGGTTTTTGGGGTACTTTTTATATCCAACAACATGGGACTGATTTTCACGGCCAAAAATATAACTTGACCTGATTTCATCATTTCTGTATGGATTTTGTCATAAAGATCATAATTGAGGGTGACAGAATTAAAAGTTGAAAAATTTAAAACTGATGTTACACATGATTGGAGACTGTACTGTATATGCTTTAATTACATTGCAAATCAGTTTGTTATAGGTAAATAATCCTTACTTTCAAGTCAGAGACCTTGCACAAGTACAAGTTGACTCGATTATAAGGCCTTCCAATTGCTTTCCTTATATCTCTCAACTGTAAATGGCTGTGAAGTTCTTGGATAGTGTTAACCAGATCAAAGTCTGGGTACATCAGAACACAATCAAGTCACCAGAATCCCTCAGTGTTTATTATGAGCCAACTGCTTGTCCATCCCCAAACTCTTCGCTTTACAACTGGAATCATTTTTCTTAACATCGAGAGGTAGAAGAGAACCTCTTTTGACTTTTAGCTGCTTTGCTACTCCACACTCTACCAACCCAATATTATCTGTATAACAATTTCATAATAATCATAGATTGCATCATGTAAACTGATATGACAACTGTATAAATGCTAAACCAAATGCTATCTACCAAAATAATATTAAGTTTACTATTACTGCTAAGTTGTACTGCCAAATTTATCAATGTCTTATAACTTTAGAAAATATATGATGATAAGAGGAACCCGTCATGTGTCAATCTCTAGTATAAGTGTGAAATGATAAACAAACCTTTACAATTTCTTCCTTCTTTTTTTTTTAATGATTTCGTTCTTTCATCTGATTTTCTTTTTTTCATTTCGTTAAAGGTTTATTGACTTTTTTCTTGGTCTTTAGTTTATCTGCTTGATCCTCTCTTCAGAAATTCTTCAAAAGTTAAAGTTTTTAAGCCACCACTTGCATTTTTTGACATTTCCTTGGGCTTTGTAAAATTTCCGTCTTTTAATGCTGAGCCACAGGAATTGCAAAATTTCATTGCTGTTAACACATAGGTTTCCGCACGATGGACAAAACATCTATTATTATTATTATATGCAGTTAATAAATTAAATTTTTATAACTTTATTGACGCCTCATCATATTAATACAATGTAATATTAATTAATAATACAGTTTTGGTCAAATCAATTGGGAAGTACACAAAGCAGATAAAAATGTTTATACTTAAAAGAGATCATTCCCAAATTAAAACCAAAAAAAACTTGCTTATATGCGCAAAACCTAATTCTAGTACAGTACATGATGGGGAATGTGTACCACCTATCATCCAATGTGAATTTATTATACAAATATACATATACATTTGCATAAAAATGGATGTTGTGATTTGTGCCAATTCTAAGTTCTGAACACTACGGTACGCTGCGCAAATATATTTCCGAAAAGTATAAAAATGGAGGAATGCCCATAAAAATAACTTTTAATGGTTTTTTAAAATCAGCTTACCTTATTTGCAAATTTGATACAAGCCAGACTGGAAGAACCGCGTGTTTTTCATGGCGCTAATACTTCCACTCAGCGAAAATAGCCTTCCTTTTACTGACAGGGTATGTCTGTACCAGTCTGTACTTCCTTTTTCTCCGCGTTCAAGTTGTTAGGTTTGCGTTAGTGTTTTGAATTTGCGTTCGAGTTTTGAATTTGCGTTCGTGTTTTGAATTTGCGTTCGTGTTTTCTATTTGCGTTTCTGTTTTGAATTTGCGTTCGTGCTTTCATGATTTGCGTTTATGTTTTTGAATTTGCGTTTGTGTTTTGAATTTGCGTTTGTGTTTTGCACCTCTGCGCCACCGTACTAATGTCTAGAAAAATGGACTAAAATTTATACAAAGTACCAACATTTTATACCTCATATAGTGGAAATAATGTTCCTAATATGTTACAAAGCACATTTAGTACTTTAATGCGGATGGCCATCCTCTCTTCACATCTAAAAAAAATTCCCATTAGGATAAGACTGAGGCTACATAGAAATACATCACGAACTTAAACAAAAATCAAAATACCAAAATATTACATTATTAAAATTTTGTTCTCAAAGAAAGTCATATAATTGTTAGCTAGATTCTGATCAGATTGGCACAGGATATTGAGAAGCAGGGGTATGATGTAGAAACTTTCCAACGGTTTTAAATAATTGCCTTTGGTCACTCCCTTATTTCTAAAATTTCATAATAGTAACGAGTACGACTTTCCGATAATAGCTCACTGACACGGCGACATGGCTGACTGTATTTTAGACGATCACAGGATTGTCTTGACTTACGCCATACCCGCTCGAGTTTCCTTCTGATACGTTTTTCGTTTTTAATTTGTTCAGTGTACCAAGGTGCAGCTGGACGACTAATTATATCTCTGGTGATAAGTGGTGCATGATGATCCAGAATTATGGACAGCTCCGAGTTGTATTGGTTGACTTTCGCACAAATATCAGCCGTGTTCCCAGTGATAATCGGAGATAGCCTAATGTCATTAAAGAATGAGTCCATATAGATTGCTTTAATTTTACGTGACTCCACGACCCTTCTCTGAAACAATGTTTTTTTAAAATTTAGTTCACATGTAACCGTGTAATGGTCAGATATAGATGGATCATGAACGTCAATAGATTGAACATATTTTCCTCATGGGACAAGATAAGGTCTAACGTGTGACCAGCAATGTGTGTTGGTTATTGTACATGTTGTTCCAGATTAAAAGAATCAACAAGATTGAGAATTTTTTTGTTGTTAATTCCGACTTATCGTCTACATGGAGGTCGATATAATACGATTAAATTTAGAATTTGAGATAACATATTGATTTGCATACCCATCAGTTCAAAAGACTTAATGTGTGTGAACATGTTCGCCTAGTCCAGCTTGACTTTTAAAGTGTTGTTGTATAGTATACCAATGCCTCCCCATCTACCTTGTTGTCTCGAGATATGTTTAAAGAGTTGCCCTTCGGGGTGAAATTCCCAATAGATATCAGATCAAATTTGTCAGGGTGAAGCCAGGTTTTTGTAATCCCAAATATGTCAAATTCATTCTCAACCGCATAGTCTTTGACTAAATTGGCTTTGTATCGAATAGACCGGCAGTTGAGAAGACCAAAAGAACAAAGCTGAGTAACAGCTGTATCAGGAGTGTTGGCAATGCTTGATAAATGTATTTATTATTAAATAATAATGGAGGTTAATGTTATACGGGTCTTCGTATATTAGTGTCTCGGGTCTTAGGACGCTGGTCCGGTCGGTTACTTGCCCCCTCCGGTGAGTATAAATATGAGCCCAGTTTGCCTGATCTAGTTGTTAGTTGCTTGCGTGACCCATCCCTCCCTTTTCCCTAACGACTTCACGCGATGTTGTGAACTCTACGGGAGAAGCGTCTTATTAACCTCGCGGGGTTTTTTCTGTTAGTTTGTTTTGCAGGATTAAGCACAGTTCTTTTCACACCCGTTTTGGTCGTTGAATTGGTGTTTGGGGTAAAGGTAAATTATTTAATGATCGCCACATTTACAGGTATTTTTCTTCTTTTTGTGTATTTGTTTACTTTGATGTTCGTATCGTTTATTCCACGGTTTCACTTCAGTGACTCACGTGTGACAGTTGATCACGGGATGGAGGAGGTACCGTGAAAAAAGATTGTTTCTTAGAGTTATTATCTGCGCCGAAAACAGCAAACTCAAAAGAAACACCGTTACAGCCCTAGCCCGATGGTTTCGCTCGGATACCGTCTCCATCCCTACCGATCGGCAGCGGGCAAAATATAGTGTAAGAGCTGGTGTGCTATCGTACTGATGTGAGCCTTAGGATCCGTTAGAACGTTAAAGGAATATTGATGAGATTGTTTCTCTTAATTAATATCATTTCTGCCATATAGGTTTACAGGCTGATGATTTGCATGATGATAGTGATTGCATGTATAGTGTCGCGGAGGTGTTTGCCAAGTAGGTATTATAGAAAATATTCCTATAAGTCATATGGAAAAACCAACCTTTCTGTAGATTCAACTGCCCAAGCATTGAACTAAGCTCCTCGGGTCGAAACGTGTTCATCAAACGTGACTGCTTTCGATGTTGAGACATCTTATCCGACTGATATTTATCAAAAGATTGAGGACCAGGATTAGACGAAACATCCACACACATTGTTAGATCCTGCTTAAAAGGCTTCGCACATAGGACTAGACTAACAAATCCATGTTTCGGTTCTTTAGCAATCGCAAATGAGACTTTGTATTTAGATTCAAAACCAACTCGTTGTATGTTGACCCGACATCGAAAAGCAATATCTATACAAATACTCAAGGTTATGCCATCCGCAGCAAATCCGTCAAAATCCATGCAATTAGTATTCTTAAATGCCATATTAATTGGTCGAGATGTACGAAACTCGTTAGATAAAATAAATATCATAAAAAATATATAGAGCTACCGACCAACCGCCATATTGATCGTGAATTAAGCAATATGGAAACACAATATTCATTTCCATACACGAAAAGGTGGTGATTCAATGATAACATCACGTTATCAGCTTTAGATATTTTCTTTAAAAACTTGTTTAACGAATCGGATAGAAGCAAACGGGAACGAGAAGAAGAAGTTGTGAAATCATTGTAAGTGTGTTTATTTCTATTTAAACCCGACAACTTTACTTGTTCAGGGAAAGGCATGTTAGAGTTGTTTACTAGTAAAAACTATGAACACACACCTTGGGTTGTGGTGGACAAAATATTGAATCATTGGTTATTTTTATTGTAGATCACTAGCTCCCTGTGAAGGAACATACAAAATTTTATTAGAATGCTTCAAAAACAGCTGGATTGAAGGTTTTTAAACTTAAATGATCTCCCCAGTGGCAAATCGATTGTTCGAATCTTACCATAACCGTGTTTCATTATAAATTCGTGAAAATGATAGAGTAAATTAAATGAACATGGCCGTTCAGCACAATAACTTGTACTCAATTGGTGAAGACAATGGTCCCAAAGTGGTAAACCGATGGTTCGAATCCTACCATAACCGTTTTTCATTATCAATTTCGTGAAAAGAAATACAATAAACTAAGTAACCATGGCCATTCCCCACAAGATCTTGTAGGCTAGTGGCTAAGACAATTGTCTCCCAAGTGGTAAATCGATGGTTCGAAACCTGCTATGCCCTTTTTCATGATGAACTTCGTGAAAGGATAAAGTAAACTAAAAAACCAAGACCATTCAGCACAAGACTTTGTGCTCTAGCGGCGAAGACCGTCGTTCCCAAGCAGTAAATCGATGGTTCGAATCCTACCATAACCCTTTTTTCATTATGAACTTCGTGAAAACGATAAAGTAGATCAAATAAACGTAGCCATTCCCCGAAGAACTTGTGGTCTCGTGGCTAAATGGAGTGTTAAATCGATGTTTTGAATCGTGCTAAAACCATTTTTTTGTTACGAACTTCGTGAAAGGATAAAGTAACCATAACCGTTCAGCACAAGTTCTTGCAGTCTAGTGGCAAAAACAATCATCTCCTAAGTAGTGAATCGATGGTTCAAATCCTGTCATGACCTTTTCATTATGAACTTCGTGAAAAGAATAAAGTAGACTAAAAAACCATGACCGATCAGGACAAGACCTTGCAGACTAGTGGGAAAGACAATTGTGTCCCAAGTGGTAAATCGATGGTTCCAATCCTGCTATGACCTTATTCTTTATGAACTTCGTGAAAGGATAAATTAAACTAAATAACCTTGGTCTTCCAGCACAAGACCTTGCGGTCTAGTGGCCAAAACGATGGTCTCCCAAGTGTTAAATCGATGGTTTGAATCCTACCGTAACCGTTTTTCATTATGAACTTCGTGAAAAGGATAAATAAATTAAATAACCATAACCGTTCAAAGCAAGATCTTGCAGTCTAGTGGCGAAGACAATCGTCCCCCAAGTAGTAAACCGTGGTTCGAATCCTGCCATGAGCTTTTTTATTATCAACTTCGTGAAAATAATAATGTAAATTAAATAACCATCGCCTCTCAGCACAAGGCCTTGCAGTCTAATGGCTAAGACAACTGTCTCTTAAGTGGTAAATCGATGTTTCGAATCTTGCCAATTTTTTTTATGAACTTCGTGAAAGGATAAAGTAAACTAAATAACCAGGGTAATCCAGCACAAGACCTTGCGGTCTAGTGGCGAAGACGATGGTCTCCCAAGTGTTAAATCGATGGTTCGAATCCTACCGTAACCGTTTTTCATTACGAACTTTGTGAAAAGGATAAATAAATTAAAATAACAATAACCGTTCAGCGCAAGATCTTGTAGTCTAGTAGTGAAGACAATCATCTCCCAAGTAGTAAATCGATGGTGCGAATCCTGCTATGACCTTTTTTTATGAACTTCGTGAAAAGAATAAAGTAAATTAAATAACCATTGCTGCTCAGTACAACGCCTTAAAGTGTATTGGCTAAGACAATTGTCTCTTAAGTGGTAAATCGATGTTTCGAATCTTGCCAAAACTATTTTTTATTATGAACTTCGTGAAAGGATAAAGTAAACTAAATAACCATGGTCATCCAGCACAAGACCTTGCGGTCTAGTGGCGAGGACGATGGTCTCCCAAGTGGTAAATTGATGGTTCGAATCCTACCGTAACCGTTTTTCATGATAAACTTTGTGAAAAGGTAAAGTAAATTAAATAACCACAACCGTTCAGCACAAGTCCTTGTGGTCTAGTGGCGAAGACGATGGTCTCCCAAGTGTTAAATCAATGGTTCGAATCCTACCATAACCGTTTTTCATTCTGAACTTTGTGAAAACGATAAAGTAGTTCAAATGAATATAGCCATTCCCTGCAGCACTTGTGGTGTAGTAGCTAAGACAATTTTCTTCGAAGTGTTAAATCGATGTTTCGAATCTTGCCAAAACCATTTTTTATTATGAACTTCGTGAAAAGGGTAAAGTAAACTAAATAATCATGGTCATCCAGCCCAAGACCTTGCGGTCCAGTGGCGAAGACGATGGTCTCCCAAATGTTAAATCGATGGTTCGAACCCTACCGTAACCGTTTTTCATGATGAACTTCGTGAAAACGATAAATAAATTAAATAACCATAACCGTTATACGCAAGATCCTGCAGTCTAGTGCCAAGGACGATGGTCCCCAAATGTGGTAAATTGATAGTTCGAATTCTACCATAACCGTTTTTTATAATGAACTTCGTGAAAAGGATAAAGTAAACTAAATAACCATGGTCATCCAGCACAAGACCTTGTGCTTTAGTGGTGAAGACGATGGTCTCCTAAGTGTTAAATCGATTGTTCGAATCCTACCATAACCTTTTTCATTATGAACTTCGTGAAAAGGATAAAGTAAATTAATTAACCACAACCGTTCAGCACAAGTCTTTGTGGTCTAGTGGCGAAGACGGTGGTCTCCCAAGTGTTAAATCGATTGTTCGAATCCTACCATAACCGTTTTCATTATGAACTTCGTGAAAAGGATAAATAAATTAAATAACTATAACCGTTCAGCACAAGTTCTTGCAGTCTAGTGGCGAAGACAATTATCTCCTAAGTAGTAAATCGATGGTTCGAATCCTGCCATGACCTTTTAATTATGAACTTCGTGAAAAGAATAAAGTAAATTAAATATCCATAGCCGTTCAGCATGTCTTCTGCAGTCTGTCTCTTAAGTGGTAAATCGATGTTTCGAATCCTGCCAAAACCATTTTTTATTATGAACTTCGTAAAAGGGTAAAGTAAACTAAATAACCATGGCCATCCAGTACAAGAACTTGTGGTCTAGAGGCGAAGACGACTGACTCCTCAGTGGTAAATCGATGTTTCGAATCCCGCTAAAAGCATTTTTTATCATGAACTTCGTAGAAGGAAAAAGTAAACTAAATAACCATGGCCATCCAGCACAAGACCTTGTAGTCGAGTGGCGAGGAGGATGGTCTCCCAAGTGGTAAATCGATGGTTCGAATCCTACCATAACCGTTTTTCATTATGAAATTGAGTTGACCATTTGAATCTGTGACGTCACGTGAAACCCAAGAATTACCGGAAAAGTGTACTGAATGTTTCTTTTTTAATATGTTTGACATGTAATTAAGAAGTATAAACTAAATCATCGCTAAAATATCAGTACACACAAGAACACGATTAGATTGTTGAAGTATTGATATAAAGGGGGCTTCACAAAATACGTGCTCCTCTGAGGTGTTTGAAAAAAATGTACTGAATGTTTCTTTTTAAATATGTTTGACTTGTAACTTAGGAAGTATGAACTAAATCATCCTTAAAAAATATCTGTACACACAAGAACACGATTAGATTGTTGAAATATTGATATAAAGGGGTGTTTCACAAAATACGTGCTCCTCTGAGGTGTTTGAGCAGCCTTGTACCCAGGCGCTTTAATTGTAAAATATATAGTGTTGCATTCAGTTATTGTATAGAGGTCAGTTGACAGGGGGAAATAAAAAACGCGGGAAAAGGAAGACTGAACATAGGGACTGGGCATCAGCGTCAATCTAACGTTAATTAGGGAGGAACCATATTCATATATTCTGTTACGCCAGGATGATTTCTTTTGAAAGTGAGTTGTTTTCAAAAGAAATTAACCAGGCACAGCAGAATGAATATGGTCCCCCTCAATTAACGTCAGATTGACGCCAATGACTGGGGGAAGGGGTGAGAAGATGGTCGTGGGGTAAGAGAAAAAAGGAAAGATGACAGGTTGATAGAAAGAGAGAATAGTTGATAGGGAACGCTGTAGAAGGGACAACATAAACCAGACAACATGGAAAACAGCCAAAACAATCGTTGCCTTCACAAACTTGATAGTATGTGTACAGAAGGGGGTGTCAAAAATGGCCAAAAATGCGCCACGTAATTTGTGAACGGCCACTACAGAGGTGTGAACAATTTGCTTTTCCATATGTTGAATAATTGGACATCGTATACTAATTGGTTTAGTAAAAACGCATAGAAGAACGATGTTTTAAAAGCCTCTGTATGGGAAAACTTTTTTTACTGCGCAAAAATGTCCACTATGACCCACCATGTTTCTGCACACGTAGCATTGCTGAAATCACTAAATTTTCAAACTCGTCATTCGCTCGTGGTTTGCTAAATATTCTAGATGTATTGCATGTAGGCATTGCTTTTCAAATAATTTGAAAGTGCCGTCTAATTTATGTATTTCCCAATCTAGTAAGGTATGGGTATTAATGCAAACCGTGAAAATCATCATTTTATGGAGTGTTTGGGTATAATGGCATTTTCTTTCCCCTTACAAAATAGGTATACAACCCATCATCATTTTGCGCACGGAGTTAAAGGTTTGTTTACAGTGTGGAGAGAACAAATTGGTTCAATTAGATTTTGTCTGCGGTGAACGAAATCATTTCCTAATTCAGCGCTGTGAAAAGAAATTTCTATATATATATACTATATATACTACATTTCAATGTTGTACGTAGTTGTTGACGGTGAACTTGCTTAAGTCATCGACAGATCCCCTTTTAGGATTTATATAAATATAAAGGTGGGACAAATTGTTCGAATAAGGCAAGCCATCACGGACGAAGTTGACCAGGAGGTATCAAACAAACAGCAAACGGAATTCCCAGTAGCAATGAAGGTAGAGTCTTTGCCTGATGATATGGTCGCTCCTATTGAAGAGATAGTAGATTTTACACCGATGGAACAAGTGAAACATCCCCACTCAATGGTATTCTATTCATATTTTATAGTTTTGGACCTAGCTTGTCCTCAGGTATCGCCTTGGTTTGGCTACGTTTTGCTGCGTATAGTGTACGTTTTAGACATGTAAAAACGCTTAAGCAGGTTCAGAGGTACACAGGCAACGTAGGCTGGAACTATCTTCCCGGGTCGAACGTAGGTACCCAAGAGCTGCCACTGGTAGTTTGGGGCGTATATGACCTCGTATTTTATATGTATAACATGCAAATGATGACAAATGGTTGGTTTCTTACAAACTATATATATATTAAATATATTCATATAATACATCTAATTATATATATCTAATCAAACAAAGGGATTAAAACTTTACACTTTTCATACGTTTGTCGTAAAGGCCAAACGTAAGGTGTCTGTCAGCAGACGATGTTCACAGACCATTAAAACACCCCTTTGAAAAGGATCTATATAAGACCTGATTTTATTCATTAGTGACTATTGAAAATGGAGACACAGAGTATATATACCTTTACAGTTTCCCCCATCCGTTACTGCCGCCTTGGAGAAACAGGAACTCATTGGTAATCTGCGCGATTAGTTTAATCGTGATGTCTGCTCCACCATTCAGATTCATACGACGAATCCTAAGAAAACGGAACGTGAACACGTAGCGTTTCTAATCATATAAAAATATCCGTTTTTAGCAGACAAACTTGTTTCTGGAACAGTAAGTTTACAAGCCTATCTCATGTACGTATAATACGCTAGTTAGTTAGCACCCTAGGTCATTTCGTAATGCTCACAGGCCTGAATAAATCCTCTACATACCCTCCTTCAAAACCGTCGCGTATTTTTGTATAGTATACAGTATAAAAAGACATGACTCTTCAACGGAAGATGCCAAATGACCTATTATATATATATTAAAATGATTTTATTGCAGGCTTCATGGGAACAAGCAAACAAAAATAGATTTAAAAACCAACGAAGAAAGAAGAGACGTAGGAGTACTGTGACAATCCAAGGGGTATTTACCCTTTATACGTAATGCACTTACATAAAATCGCCATGTTCCGTGAGCTCTTGTTCGAACCGTTATCTTGTTTTCCTTCTTTTTTATCCTAAGTGGAATTTCACTATACTTCGGTTTTAGCATCACTCACATTCACACTTGCTCACTTAATTCAAATAGGAAAGTGACTCCAAACGAATGGCCGGGTCGTCTAAACTGTCGGTGTTGTCGGAAGCAACTGAAGGCGAGACGGCAGAAACCTGCAGGGAACATGTGGTAGCGATAAAGAAGGAAATTGGCAATAGTCGAAACAAAAACGTAGACCTGAGTAAAGAATTAATGGAGGTCACTTTCCCTTCCAGGAGGCACGAAATCCTTCGTACGCCTAAAACTCTTGAGAACGTCTTGGAAGAGTATCCGGCACTGACACTTGTGTCCGAGGTAAACTACTAATAGCTATCTTCAGTTTTCTCATTTTAAATTTCGGATCTTTGCCACACAGAAATTGTGTGCACGACGCCCGTCTTTAGCATCATTGTGGTAGCATGGTTGGTGATGCTTATACCCAAAGGTAAAAATTCCATTGGAGTGTTTTTGCCTAGTCTAAAAACCCTATAACCAACTATGTTATTCACCGCTTGTTACCTCTATATGTAGCATTCAAGCTCCGATTTTTGTTGCAAGTGGTTGAAATATATGATGTAGATATTCTTGTTTTTACTTCAGCTGAAAGCAGAGTTTCACAGGATAATGGGGATGACTGGAACAAAAAAAAATGGTCAAAACGTTCGAAACTGAAATCTAGGCAAAGTTGCTCAACCTAGTTCAAAAGAAAAAGGTTATTTCCGGGGTGAAAAAAAGTAAGAATGAAATGGTAGAAGCTATCACTGATGATCCTGAAAAAAAGTCAGGTAATGAAACTTTTTGCATTAAACACATATTTATACATCAAATGTGGTACAACAACTGCCTAAATAGACAAAAGAACACTTCTTGACGTTTTGACCCAAGGGGATTTGTCAGGAAGGTTAGTATGAAAACAAATAAGGAAGAACACGTGGTTTGTATGGGGCACAAATTTATGCATCCGGTTTTGTTCCGTTATACTTGACACATACTGATTTATACTGTTTCTAATACCCTAATATTCTAATGCACTAATTTCTACTAATAAATCAATGCCTTAAGATAACTTACTTTTGTGTAGACATCGAAGAGGATGGATCTGTCTTGTTGCTTCAACTGTTCTTCAACGAGACCTTGACCTCCTAAATAGTCAGACGATTCGCGAATCGAACTCGACTTCTTAACATAACTCCATTTTGAAGTTGAAATTTTTCGCTTGGTTTTCTTTTCAATTGTGATATGTCGAGGGAATCTGCTTCGGTTTTATTTTACAATTGAAAAGAAAATTGAGCGAAATATTCCATTCCATCGAAGATTTCCACCTCCACCAATATAGTGAAAAACCACCTTAATAATACCGAATCCACAAACCATATATTATATTAATATATATTATATATATATATTATATATATATATATATATATATATATATATATTATATATATATATATATTTATTATTATATATATATATATATATAATATTATATATATATATATATATATTATATATATATATTATATTATATATATATATATTATATATTATATATATATATATATGTATATATATCGCAAACTCTACGAAAAAGTTGTGAGTGCGGCCTCCACGCGAGGTGATGTGCGCAGAAGTGTGTTATTCCAATATAGCTTATACACAGCAAAAAATCATTTTCTTATCGAGAAAATATATCTTATCTTAAGAATTTTTTTCTTATGTAAAGAAAATTTTTCTTAAACCGAGAATTTTTTTTCTAACTCTAGGATATAAAATCTCGTTTAGAAAGTAATTTCTTAAAATAAGAAAGTCGTCAAGCCACAGATTTACAGATTTTAAGACAAGAAATTATATTCTTATGAATTAGAAATTTTTTTCTTATACTGAGAAAATGATTTCTTGATATAAGAAAGATTATCTTAACTTCTGAAATTCTCAATATGAGAAAATTAATCTTAAGTAATATCCCAAATATTTCTTAAAATAGGAAAGCTTGCCTTATCTGAATCTCGTTTCAAGAAAATAATTTCTTGGAATGAGAAAGATTATCTTAACTTCTGAAATTCTTAATATGAGAAAATTAATCTTGAGTAATATCCCAAATATTTCTTAAAATAGGAAAGCTTGCCTTATATCTGAGTCTCGTTTCAAGAAAATAATTTCTTGGAATAAGAAGATAATAAGAAAACCAGAACTTAATGGGGTATAGTAAAAAAATATATATACAATAGAATTATTGTTATTTACCATGAACGAATGTCCGCCTCCCTTCATAGATTATATTTAGCTAAGTCTTATGTACAAACAATTTTTACAATATAGAAGCTCTTTAGAAACAAATTTCATCATGAGAGAAATGTGTCACATTTAGCCTTTCAATAGGTGTGCTTGGTTATTGAACTAAAAACACCACCTTAATTCGCTACCCATGTACAATAATATTTGATATACTAAAAGTAAGATTTACAATGCAAAAGTCAAAGATTGATATTTTAAATTTTAATTATCATGTAAAGGAGCATGGATTGCAACATAACGTCGTTTGCGCGACATATCGCGCGTGATCACGCGATCAACGAGAGAGCGCTAAAGGCATTGTGGGAAAGAAGCGCGTCCTTTTCAAATTTTCGTCGCTGTTGTGTAACGTGTCTTCACTGATCGCCGATATTTTATCGATTTTTTTCAATTCATACGTTTAATATGGATCAAGAAACGACAAGTTTGCTCGAACAAATCGCTAGAGTGGTCAAAGAATGCGAGCAGATATTGGAAGGTATTAATTTTGTTGAGTATTGCTACAATTTAATAGTATTTAACCGAACGTACTCTATTAAATTCGTTACGAACTAAACTCAAAATTCTGCTACTAGTAAAATGATTATCATTTTACGAATAGTAAATATCGCACGCTTAAGACTGACTTATAATTAGCTTAATCGTATTTTAGTATGTTGTTATTTGTGTTTTTATACTCAGATGCTGTTACATGTAAACGTTTATAATTTATCAGATATTTGTGCTGTGTGACCTGGGGTCTGGTATCTAGACTCTTCTCTCCCACACATATTGCAATTGAAAAGTGGTACACCCTGGTAAATATTTCAATTTTTTATAGGAACTGGCATTGTAGAAGATGAAGAAAGATATAGATATACTCTATTTTACTGGAAATGGAAATGAAAACAAGCCTTTGAAAGTAAGACTATTTTTAAGATGCATGTTTTTTACCATTGTAATGTTAACTAAAACATTAATTATTTTTTATTGCCCTGATTTTTAATGCATTATAAAGAAATACTTTTTCTCTTGTTGCATGGTATTTGACAAACTATATGATTATGGCCTACATTGCAATCAACCTATATGTTGCCAGATTTTTGCCAGTTAGATTGTTGTTAGATATGTTGCAAGTTTTGAAATTATATAAATTAAAATTCTATTTGTCACAAATCACAATAATATCAATAGCATAACCATCTCCCAAACATCCAGAAGGCTTGTCGTAACATGATACATCTCCTAAAGAAGATTTCTGTGATATTTCCTGACAAAAGTCCTCAAAATTTAGGGTAATTAGTTAGTCCATGAATTAACTGCATGTAAATCTATACAGAGGTATTAAGCAATATAACTTGTATAAATACTCACAAATGGCTTTCAGGCATAATTTATAATGTGAACTTAAATTGTTAATATGAGCATTCATTTTGTTTGTACTTTATATATAGGTCGACAGTGAAGATCCAAAGCATTTTGGGGAAAATTAGTTCGAAATCTTCCAATCATCCTGATTGACCAGGAAGGTATTTACATTGTTATTGAAAAACATATTTTGATATGGGCAGTAGTTGAAAAGATAGCTGATGCAGTTGTTGCCTTCCTGGCTTCATTCTATTTGTTGGACATTGACTATCCAAAACATCATGAAATAGAATTGCCAGTCCTGCAAGTTATAATTTTCAAAGACTCTCAAGTGCCACAGGACATCAGTTTAGCTTGTATAAGCATGTTAATGTCATATAAAGAAGTATGTTGAACTTTTGTTAAGTAAATTATTGATGTATATTATTACTCATATTATAAAAGCATATATTAATAGGATTTTCAGCTATTTTTAATGGTCAAAATTGTCTCATTTGAAGTTATTTATTCTCAAAACAAGGATGTTTTTCTTGAAATAAATTTTTTTTCTTATATGTAAAAAGTATTTTCTTATTTCAGGTGTAATTTTATCTAACTTAGACATTATAATTTCTTATGAAAGATGTTTTCTTAAAACAAGAAAATAGGTTTTGAGAAAAATTTTCTCATTCTGAAAAAAATTCTTGCTGAGAAAATATTTCTTGCTATTCTCCCACTTTCTTAAAACAAGAATATTTTTCTTAATATAAGTAAATATTTCTCAAATTAAGTTAATTTTTCTTAAAAAATAGTTACTATATTTCTTGTTTTAAGATTATTTTTCTCCAAAATTTCTTGTTTTAAGAAAACATTTTTTTCTTAGAACAAGAAAATATTTTCTTGATATGTTTTCTTAGCGAGAAATTATTTCTTGCTATTCTCCCATGAAAATTTTTCTCATTTCAAGATAAAATATCTTGAAATGAGTTTTTTTTTCTCAAAATAAGAAAGCGACTTTTTGCTGTGTACACGTGGAATGACTTGCGTGGGAGGGCTGAGGGCCCACGCTATACATAATTATAAATACACACTAAGGATTTGCGAGGAAAATATTTTATTACTCAAATTACACATGTTACAACATTGAAAATATTTCTTTTAATACCATGAGGCATTTTCATTTTAAAAGTTGCTTTTTTAAATATTCTTTGTACGCTTTGAGATGACTGTTCTCGTGACTTTTAAACTGTTCTCTTGTCGTTTTAACAGCGTACTTAATGGTAGACGGCTTGGTAACGGAGACAATAAAACTTGACACGAGTGGGTCATTTTGGTATGAGTTTCTTTTTCCAACGAGATAGCTGGTTTAGGATACTTAGAACATATCACCGTCGTCGTCATCATCATCTCTGCCTTTGTTTTCCTTCACATCTTCACATCGTTTAAAAGCTTCTTAATAAGAAACTTTCTTTTATCAACGGCAGCTTCTATTGCTTCTTATTGGTCAAAATCATCATTTGTAGTAAACGCATCTTTTGTGTGCATTATTTTCTTATGTACCGGATCTTTCTTTAGTTGTCTCATCCACAAAAGGCGCTCTAAATAGATATTTTCTAATTCTTTCTGGAGTCTAGGCATCGCATTGAAGTAAGCTTTCTTTTTAGAAGAGTGCTCATCGAAACCACTGTTTATAAGGCTTTCTTTCATTTCCTCGAAAGCTGGGTTACTTCTTTGTCATGCTTCTTCTATTAACGGTATCCAGGGATCCATTTCTTCTTCACATTCTGAGTCCGTTGTCGTCGTTGTCGTAATATTCGGGGGTTAGGATGCCCATGCAGTCAGCAATCGGGCCATCGGGCTTAATAGTGTCATATAAGGCCATATAAGGCCCAAACGAGCCTATGAGCACATGCTCATGATTGCTCATGAGCAGAGGCTCATCCGCTCAAAGAGATATTTCAGGCCCAAACTCCTCAAAGGGAGGAAAAAGGGGGTTTGGCGAATGCGAAAATGTGTGCATTTTTAGAGCGAAATATATGTTAGTGTTATGGACAACGCGATGCTTGGAGCATAAATTAAGACACGGATTAACGCTTGTAACAATGTAATTAAGTATAACAATTTTACAAATATTTTAAACATATTGTCCGGGCACTACATTGTTTTCTTGTCTAGATGGTTTGACTTTGTCTTGCGTAAGCAAGAGTTTGCGTTGACAAGCCCGGACTTGTCCGGGTTAGGACGCTTAGTCATGCAGCAATCGGGCCATCGGGCCTAATAGTGCCATATAAGGCCATATAGGGACCAAACGGGCTAATAAAATACCTGACCAACGAAAAAACGAGCCAATTATTATTAGGAATTTGTTGAGCAATCTTCTAAATATGGGTCGCATGCGTAGGAACTGTCCTGTGTTTACCTGTGGTAGTACAAATTTAGGAAGGTTAGCAATCGTCGACCAAGTACACGGCATGGGCACAGAGGAACGCAAGAGATGGTTAAAGTGGAGTAAGAAAGGAATATGTGTACCTCGACAGTGTAAAGAACCAAAGGAATTCGATATGGAGGAGCATCTGGAAAATTTATTCGAGCGCCAAGAAGACATAGAGAGAAACTTTAATGTTTATTTAAGCACTGAAACCAAGAGCCTCTATCTCGGGGGAAACGAAGAAAGTACATAAGGGATGGCTAACATTTTAGTTTGTGTGCATGTACTGGAGTAAGAAAAAGTACCGTTGAGCAGATGAGCACATGCTCATAACTACACATGAGCAGACATCTGGTCATAAAACTGCGTTGCTGCTCGATAACAAGGCATTTACACACTTGTAGTGCTAAGGCGATGAGCTGCCAATTTTGTGGAAGATATTTCAGCCGCAGTTACAATCAGCGCAGACAAGAACGGGAGTATTGACTACTACGAGAACAAGGAAGAAAAATGGCTCAAACAGACTCGGACAGTCAAGAAAGTGATTTCCAAGATGATGTCTCGACCACTTCCACTCAGCAATCTGGAAGTTCGACGACAACGGACTCAGAATGTGAAGAAGAAATGGATCCCTGGATACCGTTAATAGAAGAAGCATAACATAGAAGTAACACAGCATTCGAGGAAATGAAAGAAAGCCTTATAAACAGTGGTTTCGTTGAGCACTCTGCTAAAAAGAAAGCTTACTTCAATGCCATGCCTAGACTCCAGAAAGAATTAGAAAATATCTATTTAGAGCGCCTTTTGTGGATGAGACAACTAAAGAAAGATCCGGTACCTAAGAAAATAATGCACACAAAAGATGCGTTGATTACAAATGATGATTTTGACCAAGAAGAAGCAATAGAAGCTGCCGTTGATAAAAGAAAGTTTCTTATTAAAAGGCTTTTAAACGATGTGAAGATGTGAAGATGTGAAGGAAAACAAAGGCAGAGATGATGATGACGACGACGATGATAGTTCTAAGTATCCTGAACCAGCTATCTCGTTGGAAAAAGAAACTAATACCAAAATGACCCACTCGTGTCAGGTTTTATTGTCTCTTTTACCAAGCCGTCTAGGCTTAAGTACACGGTTAAAACGGAGCTTTTGGAAGAACGCGATTGTATCATCAAGGAACAAAAGGTTGAAAGGGTCTTAATTTCGAGTGCTATTATACACAATTCAAATTCAAGCCAGGAACAGTGGATGGAAAAATGAGTCAACCATACGTTCTCAGTGGCAAGAGCATTGCACCGGCATCGCAAAAGCGTAGGTTCGATTCTTGCCATGATCTGTCCTGAAACACCACACGAGTCAGAACACGAGTGAACACGAATGAACACCAGTGAACACGAGTCAGAACACGTGTCAAGAAATATGAACACGAGTGAACACGAGTTAAAAAATCATCAGCACGAATGAACACGGGGACAGGGTAGGTGGATAGGTAGTTAGGTAGGTAAAACTTTATTTAAAAACCAAGAAACATGCTAGCCCCATCAACTCTAGGCTGGTTTCCATGAGGGGCGTGTTTAAATATTAAGACAGTAATAAGAATACAGTATAACAATTACACTCAGACAGTTTCACACACAGGTAAGTAGGACTCATTTCAGTGTCCAACAACAATTGATTTAAACAAACGAGCGACTCAGCTGATTTTGCTTCGTTTGTGAGCCGATTCCAAAGCATAGCGCGGCTATATTTGAAACTTTATTGAGGTATTCTCGATTCGGCCTTGGGAGTCTATTTCTCTTCTCATGAAAGACTCCCGAAGAGCCGGCGCAGTATGGTAATTAAGTATCTTGTACATTAATACTGACTTAAAACCCTCGCTGCACGAAACTGAACTTTTTGCAACTAAATTGAAATCTCTGAGCAGCTTGCCACAAGTATCCAAAAGGGCGAGCAGCAATCGAAGTAGGGCAGAACAAGACTTTTTCAGGGGAACAGGGAACATTGGAATGGGAGAACCGGGAGACAGGGGAATTCCCCTCAGGATCTCACCAAATCCTTTTTTAGCAAATGTTTTCTTTTAAATTGAGTAAAATATTCGCGAAACATTACCTTAATATATGACACGTTCTTTATGTAAATTCTAATGGGAATTCCAGATTCACATGCACACGCCTTTATTTTGGACAATTTATTCCAATAGTTATTTCAAGGTTAAATTTCTCCTATAATATTTTATACAATTACTCGATGAGGCTAGCATAATATTTAACAATTATTGAATGGAGTTGAACACAATATGAAAATATTATCAGCCGGTGAGCTAGTGCACGTAAGTGACAAGGTATTATTATCTCACGTATTGCCAGGTTTTGACGTCATGTACAAAAATATCATTATGAAACAAGAGATAAGTGAACAAATTAAGTACACGTGATTGATATTTTTATATTTGTATAATTATGACCAAAGTGGAATTGATCAAAGACCCACAAGTTTACTTTGTCTATTTAACTTCAGATGAAATCAATGTTCTCAACGTAATTTCGTGAGTGATTTCAATGAGAATCTCACTGCGCCAAACTCTTAAACGAACGTGGTCATTACTGCTTTCACCACAGCTTACGCTCGCCTCAAACTCTACGATGTTCTGGATCAACTTCAAGAAAGAGCGTTGTATTACGACACTGATTCGGTGATCTTCGTTAGTAAACCTGGTGATCCATAGCCCCCTACAGGTCCGTACCTCGGCGAACTGACGGATGAGTTAAGAAGACTATATCACCACATGTACATTTATCTCGGACCAAAGAATTACTGTTACCGCACAAATTCGAACAAAGTTGAGACAAAGATACGAGGTATATCACGTTGAATTGCACCGCTAGGAAAAACGTTAACCTTGAAGTGATTCGTGCTTTGGTATACCTTCATGCAAAATGTATGTCGCAGGGCGGGTATCCGTAGATATCCCATTCAAAATTACTCGCAACACCAAAACAAAGGACATAGAAACCAAACGCATGAAAAAGGACTATCGTATTGTTTATCTAACCATTTGGCAGGCGTGCATAAACTTTCCTCTACGCAAAGGCAACCTTATCTTATCTGTGTAAAAAGTGCACCTTTGGACTAGGAAATAATTTTAACCGAATTTTATAAACTAATTGTTAGTATGACATAAATCATCTTGCAAATTATTTCAAACCTCATTGTCAACATGTACTCTATACGGTTAACTACACATCCGTTTGGCCTCTTAAGTACCAAGTCGAAAAAAACTAAATTTGTGAAAAAACGTTTGAGCTATGCAGATGTCATGATAGATAAACCTCCAGAAAATATTGTTTATTTTTATTCTGAATATCAGGAAACATTTGGAGAAATTCAAAATTTAGTGCCTATAGAATAAAACTTATTCAAGGCATACCTGACGATATACTGCGTAGACAGTATTAATCCTGAAACACGCAATTTATATGTTATTGATGATATTATGATGGGTGTAAAGGACGAAGTAATTTCAAAATTATTTACGAAAAAATCGCACCATGGCAATTTCAGCGTAATTTATATCGTGCAAAATTTGGTTCAACATATAAAAGAACACCACCGAACCATTTCCTTAAATGAAAGTTATTTGTGTCTGACCAAAAACGTTCGCGATGCTAGTCAAATCATACACTCAGCCAAGCAGATGTATCCCAGTCAAATGAAATTCTTTCAACAAGCTTTTCAATTAGCAACGAAAGAAGCCTATTCATACTTATTTGTTGATTTGACACCGACGTGTTCTGATAAAATTCGATTACGATCCGGTATCTTTCCACCAGATACTCATCATGTCTATCAACCAAGAGTATAAACGTAGGATGTGCTTGTGGACCTGGCTCATTTGACCATGTCTGCTTGCATGAAAAGGAACTCCGAACTTCTGAAAGTATTAGCCAAGTGTAAACCCGAACTGAGAAAAGCTATTTTAAAAGCAAACGAAAACGATCTACTGGAAGCTATAAGACAGTGTATTTTGAACGTCTGGTTTGATACAATTAAACTGAAACCAAAAACAGCGAAAAAGATTGAACCACACAACAAACATAAAAAGTTTGCAGCTGGCAACGAAATCCTATTGGAAAAAGAAGACCACGTCTTGTCCAGAAAGGGGAGGGCTTCCTACCGCTTCTACTCACCTCAGTTTTGGGACAATTGGCTAACTTTCTATATATGGAACGCGTCAAAAGATTGGTTCTTGTACCCGAACATATGGTTGAACAACGAAAGAAACCTTTCGTAGCACCTTTGACTGCACAAGTAGGTGAACTTGACTCCGAGATGCAAGGCAGCGAATGCGTTTGAAAGTCTCACGCAGTTCTATACTAGGTGTTTGCGGCTGTCCGAAACAATTTCCCATGTCAACATGACAAACTTGACAAGCGAAATGAGCCCCGTGTCGTATTGCAACGCACTTTTAAGACATTCTCCACTGATCGAAATGTTGTGCTTTTTGTTGCTCGTTTTGTTTAATTTTTCGGCAGTTTAACGTTTCCAAAGCCTTGCACGTGTTCGACGAGTAGGAAAATGATTAATTGTGCGAATGGAGGGTTTGCGAATATTCCACATGTACAGGGAAATGGTGAACGGTATCGGACGTTGGTGATGGTCCACAACAAGATTACAAGACTAACCAAGAAAGAAATCGATGTAATATTGCATGGTTTTCAAGAACTAGACATGAGGGACAATCCTTTGAACTGTACTTTATTTCGTTCCTTACATCTAAAGGATAACATAACTATACTTAAGACGTTAAGTTTCTTAGTACGATAACCATCGGTCACAAGGTACAACAGAAGCACAAATTCACGGGGTTTGAATAACACTTCAACTACAAACACTTTGGTTTATTTGAACGAAACGTCATCGGTACAAAAATACTCAGAACAAAAAGGAATGCTCTGGCTGTTCGTTATACCTGTGGGTTTGTCTTAGCAATGTGTGTTCTGTTGATACGGTGTTGTAAGTGTAGGTTCCTACAACAAAGACAACACGTGATCAGCCAGTTACCACTAGAACTAATCCCGCTCAGGAATGAAGAAAACGAAGAAGTAATATTGTTTGAAATGAAAGAAAAATGTTTATAGGTTTATTTATATGCATGCATGGTCACAACAATTCAGTCTGAACATAATTAGTTCACTCTGCACTATGCATTATGTTATGCAATCTATTAAATGTTATGTTCAAGATTGCTTAATAACAGTCTGTTTGTGCCTTCGTTGTCATCGGCAATTCCTCCATGTATTCAGCGTATGCGTCGTGAGGATTTTCCCATGCGCTGGAAAAGGTAACCCAGCTAGCACAATCACGTTCTATAAACGTTGTATTAACGTTCGTCGAACGTTTGGATAACGTTATTTAGTCAACGTTGTGTCAACGTTTTTTTGTGAACTCGTAGGAACGTGGTATTAACGTTAAGACTAACGTAACACCAGACGTTTATACAACGTGGGTTGAACGTTCAAATAACCTAACGTTAGAACCCGAAGTTAATACAACGTTCAACCAACGTTCGGCCTACGTTTACGCAACTTTCAACCAACGTTAAGATGACGTTAGAACCCGAGGTTAATACAACGTTCAACCAACGTTCGGCCAACGTTTACGCAAGGTTCAACCAACGTTAAGATGACGTTAGATACCAACGTTGGATACCAACGTTGAGACAACGTTATTTTGCGATATTTGAAAATTCCTAAAAGGTCATTTGCCAGCTTGAGAATACAGACTTATATAGTTATCGGCTGTCTTCACCCGTTCCTCGTGTTCTAAAACACATATGCTGACTATTCTATGATTTAGAACGCCAGTTATATCTGTACCAGGTGATCATAACCTGGCCGAGGAATTTTCACAGGTCTGATAATCACTTCTGCTAAGTTAGAGAAAAACATGGCCGACAGGCAGGGGCGGCGTGTTGTAAAACGATTACATTCTTGTAAAATTCGTGTGAAAACGAAGTCGACTACTGGAAAGAAGTTCTCTAGAGCTATACCTCTATTAGCTAATAGATATTCTCGTCTGTCCGATAACACTCCTGGCACAAATGTGAACACAGAACCAGATGTATTTTCCTCGGAAGACGTCAATGACAACGTAGATACTTTTGACAAAACTCACAAAACCACATATCCATCTCTGTCTAAGCATTATCAACGCCGCATTAAAGAAAACAATACTTGGAACGCCATAAGGCAAAGTCTCTTAAAAGCTCGGCTTGAAGAAGAAGCATTTGATTCTGATACTGAAAGATGTGTAGCGTGTCAGAAGAATCATGCATGTTGTCGGTGTTTGGAATGTGGTCCAAGGCAGTATTTTTGTCTTGATTGTGCAAAATCAACCCACGAATATCGAAATTATTTCCATCAACTGGAAATATTTAAGGTTTGCAAATTTTTAAATAATATTTAATGAGTGGTTTACAGGCTTAATACTCTTTCACAGTTTTACAATTAATAGGTACATACACTGTAACTGTTGTAAACCTTCAAATTAATGAAATTATTAGTCCACAAACAGCAAGTGTTGCCGAATATTATTATTAGTCCACAAACGAAAAGTGTTGTGAGTTGTAACAGGCATATACTAATTGTAATAGATTATATGTGTATGATTATTAACCGCAGTAAATACTTAAGTGGTGTACCTACAAGCTAACATACTGGAATATTATATATACTGGAATATTATAAACACGGAGAACATTTTTGCCTATATTATTACCTGTGTTGCAACTCCAAATTTATTTTGGAGCAAATCATGTTCAATATATATATATATATATATATATATATATATATATATATATATATATATATATATATATATATATTTACGGGTCATTACTAATCAATGGGTTGCTTAGTCAATAATATACACATCTATTGTTTCATTGGTATGGGCAATGCGGGTTGATGTATAGTCAAACTAGAATATTTTAAAACTTTGACTGAAGCCAAAGTCAAACCTTGTTTAACAATGGGTACCTATAATGAAGAAGTGACTTGGAACCCTGACAAGGGGAGCCTTTCACTCAATTTCAACCTGCTAGCCTTAAGGTAATAATTGGTATATTGCTCTTACAGATCTTATACTTGGTGGATAGGATTATCTGGAGTAAAAATTAAAGTAGCATACATTATCAATCTAAACCCACATGTTAAAACTTTTTAAATTGTTGAGAAGAAAAATGGTCTTTTATTGGTCAACCGAGTGGGGCATGTTTAGCCCTTGCCAATTGTTCAGTATATTATAAAGCATTATATTGAATACACATTCATTCCATTTAATATGTAAGTCACTCTACATTTAATGCTTAATTAGTTCATTTTTCACATCTTGATTAACAGGTAAAAAGTGGTACTTGTTGGGTGCCTAACTGTCCTCATTATGGAAAATTCTATGCGCGGTTGGACAACCATTTAAGTGGTGCTCATAGGGGCACTACAAGGGCAATGAACGACAAAATTCCACTTCAAAATGCAAGTCAAATAAACAAAGGCCCGTATTCAAAAAGCTCACTCACACTCACACTCATTGAGTGTGACATATAAATTTTGTTAATGCTGATCAATGAGAAAGTTTTCTCTCAATAGATGAAAAGATATAAGGTAAATCACTGAAAATCAAGCCCCTGTTCGGCTGAAAATACCGCCATTGAAACGTCATGAGAAGATTAAGATCTCCCACTCAATGAGTTTGAGTGTGAGTGAGCTTTTTGAATACAGGCGAAAGAAAAATTTGAGTATAATGCTCTGCAAATTCAGAAACCATTGAGTCATGCCCATGGTGGTGGTGAAAATTTGGGCAGTGTAATTCCAGATAGTCAGCCAGTTCTGCCTCCATTAGAAACACATCAGAACAACAAAACGTGTAAAAAAGCTGTTAAACGACAATTGTTTTCCAGTCATTCTGCAACAACTGTGCCATTTATTAAATTCAAAAGGATGAGACTTACATTCCAGCAACCATCCTCCCTAACCCTACACACAACGGTTAAAAAATCAAAAGAGCCAAGTGATAAGAGTGAAATGTTAAAGTCAACTGGATTAACAAGTAAATTGTCAAATTTTTGCAGCAATGGTAATGAAAATACAAATCCATCTGCATCCAATAAAGAAACATTTGGCGTTGGCAATCCTCAATTGATTCGTTTCCTTATTCATAACTCATCATCTTATGCAGTTCGGTCACTGGCATGCTTTTTTAAAGAGAAAGGTTCCATCAAGGATTACCACAACTCGGGACTGCGCTGGGATGTCTTTGGCGATGTGTCCTTGTCTTTTCTGGAGGAATTATTTCGAAACAAAGCCGTAGTCCTCAGCTATTTTCGACGTCTAGGAATCTATCCAAACTTTGGAAAAAGATCTGATAATTGTGTAGCATGTAATGGGAAGTGTGATTGTCCAACGTTGAAGCTACCTTTTTATCTTTTTTGCAGAGAATCATGTGATAAGAAACAATATGATTGTAAAAAATGCAAGAATTGGGTTGCGTGGCCACATATATGCTACGATTTTTTTTTCTCTCCAATATGCGATAAGTACTACAATTCCACGAACAAATGATAAAATATGGTCAATATTAGTCATAGAGTATGAAACAACAGAACTCTGCGACATGGTATATAAATTCAATAGATATAAGGGATTCAGATTTGACATCCAAAGGGTATCTGAAGGGTGATTTAAACCAAAAGGGCACACCTGGTATATCAAAGTTTAAAACCACGATTGAAAATTATCTAGTGGTTTTAATATCTACCGCCCCTGTTAAGAGACAACGAGAAACTTGTCTTAGAGTTTCTAGAAAAAAATCTTTGTCTCCAGGGAGATGCGCACTCGCATTCTTTGGTTTCTTGACCGCGTTTTTGTAGCGTATAGCACTGTTGGTCTATAGTAACCCGAAAATGTGTGTTCGAACTTCAAATGCAGCTCGTGGCAAGAATGTTTCGTTTCTCTCTTAGCACCGGTCCATGCATGCGCAGGGTATTACATCAAGTCTAGCAGATGGATATCAATTTTGAAAACAATCAAAACATGAAGTTTATTTATGGCACAAGGGGCCTTTATCCTCTCTTGTACACGCTGTATGACTATTTATAGAATCCCTTAGTATACATAAATAAATGGTTAGACGGTATATTCTTAATCCCAATTATTTCTTAAAAAATTTTACTGTGTGTATGTTAAAAAAGATATCTGCTATATATGTGATATATGTTATTTACACAAATCCTTGAGATTTCAAGTTACAGATAATGGTGTCGTGAAACGCCATTGGTATAATTAAAATTGTGTTCTGCTTTAATAAAAGTTTTTTTCGAAGAAACAAGGGCATTCCCTGCTCATTTTCATGACGTTTTATGATGCTCATTGCCTTAATTGCTACCTGCTCTGATGATAACAGTAGTTTGTCCGTAAATGGTTGAGTCCTGCACAAGATGTCCAAGGTCGTTTAGGGAGGATGGGTAATAAAACAACCAGTATGCATCTGCAGAGTCGGTGTAAATGGGAAAGACATACCCTTCATGTTGAATACAAACTTCATAGTTAGCCACAAGTGATTTCAGGGCGTCTTCTGAGAAATACTGTTTTCCTACTTATTTCAAAAGATTAAACTCAGTTTCAGTTATTTTGAGGTCTACTACCTCCAGATCTTCTTCTTCGATGATACACGTTTCAGCTATGGCAGCCTCCACCTTGTCCATGTCTATTACTTTTGACAACGCCTCGCGTATGTTTTGGGTATTCGTAATGGGTAAGGTCCTAGTTTCCACGTTTGCTGCTTCCTCAGTTTCACTGTCGTCATTTTTTGTGAACTCAAAAATAATGCTATCTTTGTGTTCCATAATCTTCTTGATCTGGTCAGCACCATAGCCGTTTGGCTTTCTAAGTGGAATATCATTTGGAAGGCCAATGATCTTAAACCCTCCTTTCGAATACGGAACTTTTGATCCTGGTTTCCCACATGCCTCACCTAGAAATATAAAAAATTGTAAAATATGCAATTTAACACACTAAACCATTTTTGGATAATATGGCAAGATAGACACATTGACTGAGATGCGTATAAATGCTGTCCATGCCTGAAGAACCGGCTTGACGGTTGCCGCCCGGTCACTGGGCTAAATTAGGAAAAAAACAGTTGTTTCTTCTGTGTGTACACGATTAAGTGTGCAAATGCTTATGTAAATTTAATTGTATACTGACGGACCCCAACCCACAGACAGGCAGTACAATTAAAAACACATTTACGCACTGTATTTATTGTTGAACAATTCTTGGATATCTTTACGCGTGAATTGTGCACTGCCACTGGGACTATCCGCATCTGCAATACAAGCATATTCATGTTATGGCAAGTTTACAAGGGATTCGTTTTCATATTTCCACGAAACCATGTAATATTTTGTACACACTACCATTAAAATGTGCCATAAACTTCAAAGATATGCTCTGGTTTTGTAACAAAATTTGAACACCGTTTTCGGAACCATATTGGCTTATTGATCCACTCTCAGGCTCCAATATTAATAAAGCTGTTTCGCATCCAAGTGTCTCAAGATATGAAATCTAAAAATATAAATCAAAAAGGCGTACCGGTACATTGACATTGTGCACAACATTACTACCTACTCGGTACCGTACGTATACATACATATATGGTCATGGATCCATGGAGTATGGCTATATTATAAGATCAAATGATGAAAATATAGTCAAGTCGTTTTAATTTACTCACTTGCTTAATAAGATTTTTTGTTTCCCTTTTAATTGCTTTTTTTTTCTCTTCAACAGACATGGTCTTCGGATCAGCCTTTCCAAGTTTTTGAGCTTCATGGTTCCATTTTTTTCTTTCTTCTTCACTGATGTCTTTCCATTTGGACGCAGCCAATTTCATCTTCTCTTGATTAGAAGACGTTCCTTTCAAAGCATCTACATAAAAGAGGAAAAAGTTTATACTTTTATTTATTCACAAATTTAGAAACTTAACAAAGGAAACCGTAGTACCTACAAATAAATACAGTAGTTTAATATACAGAGCAATAATCAATATAACAACATGATAAAAACCACACAAAAAGTAGAATACTCTTCTCACCTGAACTTAATAAGTTTGAAGTGAACATGTTGTATCCTGAGGCCATGCGTTTTATTGGAGGACACTTAGTGTATTTTGACATGTCTTGCTCTAGTGCTGTAGGTTCAAAGTTTCTTTTTCTTCTCTTCTTTCTTTCATTGCCAATCCACTTCTACACATTAATAGAACAAGACAAATTTATCATTAGTCAAGCTTTGTCTTGTTGTACGTGTGTCAGTTTAAATTACTTCATTACTAACCAGTGAATTATACAATGAAATTTATTGCAGATTATTAGTGCATGATGTTTAAATTATAGAAATTTAAAAAATAATGTTAATTAAGCAAAAGATAAATAATAAAATCACTTCAAAATACCAGTTACATGTACCACAGAATACCAGTTTTTTGATAATTGTAAAAAAATTGCTTGATGGTTAAATGGATTATACTTGTAGGCAAGGGCATAACCGGAACAATAATGGGAGGTGTTTATAATTAATTCACATATTCAGTTCTGACTTTTTCCCTAGAGATTTCTTTGGTAAGTGCAATAGCTTACAAAAGAAATCTGTAGGGCACTGAACTGAATATATGAATAAATACCCTTCCCCCTAATTGTTCTATTTACCCCACTGCTTGCAGATGATTCCCCTAGGCTAATAATGCTATTAATGCAGAAAAAACAACTAAATTTATCAGTTCTTTTTGTTTGCTCAGTTGCTTCATATTCTGGCCAACAGACTGTATAAATCAATATCAATCATTGTCAACATTATCTAAACTTAAATACAAACTTACACTAAAGTTAACTCATAAAAGACTTTGAGTAAAATTTTTTGCCATTTCAAATAGAGTAAAGGAACTACAGTACATAAAGGGTACAATACAGTGCTTTCACAATTTAAATTGCATACTTTTTACTGTGGGGGAGCCTGTCTTGACTTTTGAATAACCAGACATCCTCCCTCCCTCCTCCAATCCTCCCTTCCCTTGATAGAGTCAAACTTTTCTAAGGAAATTTCTTTAGAGAAGCGAGAATGCTGGTACAATAGTTCATTTATTTTTTTTATTGATTTTTTTGATTGTTGACCATTTTTCATTTTCAGGAAAACTAATAATCATTATTATCAATAATTTGGCTTTGGGGTAAAACAACAAAGGGTGTATTAATTGTTAAATAGTATAGGTATAAATATAACTAATTTTAGATACATAGGTCACCTGCTTCCTTGCGGATTAAGTTTATTATTTGTATGGCATTGTTTCATTTTGCAAATGTCTCTGGAATGGCAACATGAAGGCTTGAAGCATAAATCATATTATGATATTTAAAATGCTAATAGCAGCATTTTCATGGAACATATTTTCCTGAATGTTTAAGTTCATATACAGTGTATCACTATCATTTCGAATAAGCGTATAGGTTGTTACAATATTTAAACTAACTAGGTTTCTAATATTAGTCCTTTTCAATATAAGTGTATATAACAAAATCAAAACAATATGCAAATTTCACCAGCCACGGTGCATAATATGCAAATATAAAATTATGAGATGCTTGCGAGCATAATTCTATGTTGAAGACTGTTAAGAAATTAAAGTACGATGTTTCTAGCATAAATCAAACAGCGTAATCTGCAAAATTGATGAAATAAATCAGTCCTGACAACCAGCTACACCTGTCTATATATAAAAATCAACTACAATCATGATTATTTTTTTTACCTTAACTTTTTCAACCGTCGTTTCTGCTTTCTCCGCAGCTTTTGTTATCGTATCCTCCATTTCTTTTGAGGCAGAAATCATTCCGTTGTTATAAAACGAGCTTAGTATACGCTTCTGCTCATCACTTAACATTTCATAATTTCGCGTGGCAGCCATTTTGCTGAACAATAAACGCTATATTCGAGCCACCTTAAACTTTGCCTTAAATGAGCGACCTCGGGTTAGCGAGGTGATCACCTGGTACAGATATAACTGGCGTTCTAAATCATAGAATAGTCAGCATATGTGTTTTAGAACACGAGGAACGGGTGCTGTCTTAATTGTCGGTCTATTTGTTAGAAATGTCTCAATCGATGATATAGTGTCGGTATTCGCGGCTAGCGAACCATATATGCATGTCTGCGAAATCGGATTTTTTTTAAAACCTATACACTAAACAATATGGTTCTGATATTTTATTTCATGCAAGAATATATACACAATGTTACAAGCGACCTATTAACAAACATATTCACGTAAACATATACATATAATTACATAACAGTCTTTATAAAACATAAATAGCCAAATGATTGTTCATCTGATTCCTTCTTACGATCCTGTAAAAAATAACGTTAAAGACAATAAAGTGAAAATGGTGGAACTGCAAATGAACGTATTTGTCTAGCGCGACCGCGCTTGTAGGGGCTAGTAAATATATTTTATATGAATTAAGTTTACTATTTACTTTGTTCAGTCATCATTGGAGGGAAAACGTGCAGATACATAATCTAAGCCTGAAAACTCTCTCAATAGTTGCCTCATAAACTCTCCCTATAAAGATCGGGGCAGGTTTTTTATAACCAATTATATTCCATATTCAGCCATACAATACTTAATTCTTTTGTTAGTTTGTTACCTTAAATCTTGAGCCTCCAGCCTTGCTTGGAGCATATTTCAAAACTTCGCCAATCTGCTCTTCGACTGTTGCTTCATTGCAGTCCTTATGGACTCTCAAACAGGCCTCTATTAATACAAAAACAAACATAAACGTTAATTTCAAATAATTAAGGTGTCAATATCGTTAGCATTTCTTCATCAAGGCGTTTTAGGTCCTACTTCCAGACGATGGCGGAATAATTTGAAAACATAAGAATATTTTTACGGTTACGGGTTCCATGCACACGTATCCTATAAATTTTGAAACGATGTGAAAACGTTGCCTTTGTAGGCCCCTATTTAAAGAACGTCGATTTTGAGGAGTTACATGTACGATGCAAACCATAAAGAAATAATTATAACTGTAAGAAGGAAACGCTGAAAACAAAACTTACTTATTACAACTTTGCACACAGCTAGATCTTTGAATGGTCGTTTTGCTTTTCTGCCTTTGAAGCTATATTTAGACCAAAGATTATTTGTACCAAGCCTAGCCATTATCCTTCTAACACTGTTGGCACAAGTGTTCGCACAGAGTGTGCTCAAAAACCGTAACTAGAAAACAGAATTGATTGAAATGGAAACATTAATCATAAAACGGCTATACTAAATCCCCAGTCGTTTACGTAGTTAGTGTTTTTAAATTTTGCTGTATCAGCAAGGAACTCGATCATGCTTTCGGCCCATCACGCATAGGAGTTTAAAAGAAGCTTAGAACCATCGAGTATATTAACTTAGGAGAGTCTACTTTAATATCAAATTACTAACTCTTTTCTGTAGTCATCGTCAATAAGACGAGATGACAACTCTTCCAGGTCATCCACTGTATCCAGAGCATTTGATATGATATCTTCAACGATATCTTCATCATTTGCACCTTTAGTAGCACTTAGAAGAAAGCGCAATATCGACAAGGCTTCTTCGTGCTTAATTATCTATTAGGGTGCTTAGCTTTGTTAAGACGGGCCTTTGAAAGCCTAGGAAGTGAAAAAACGAAATTAAACTTTAAACATAGTTGCATGCAAGGCTGGGTTCAGTTATTAAACTGTTCAACAGAAAAAGATAAAAATCGTAAGTTTCGCAATATCAAAACTTAACAACTAACCACTGCTATGCGACTGGGAATGTCTCCCAGACGTTACACTTGTCAAGGGTGTTCCCTGTGTAAGATTCTTGTTTGATTCTACAAAGAAAAGAAGTATTATCAGCACTTCAAATATAAGTTACATCACCACGTCAATAAAACATTCCCCTAATACTATGAACATACACTTCTGTATATGTATAATGTATAAGGCCTGTTTCGGATACCATATACGTGTACAGGGCTGGATTACTCTGCAATAGGCCAACTCTCTGAATGTGAGGAAAGTGATCTTGGTTAAAAGGATTCTCTGGTACGATTTTCCATTCGAAAAAGCCAAAAGATTTTTCTCGATCGGTCGTTTGGGCAGCAGAAGAACAGACGGCCTTGGTTTTCTCCCTCCTTTTTAACTTTTCGCACTCAGCAGTTTAACCCGTGCTGGCACTTCGGTTTCGGGAGCTCTAATCTGTCACCCCATTGCCAAAAGTTACACGGATTTTTACCATCGCAGCAAACAATTAAGAACAGCCTCCCAAAGTTACGTTTACTTAGATCCTTCACAACTTTCATCTTGGTCGGTCTTTGGTGTGTGTCACACAGCGGATGAATCGTGCCATTCGCCCTCCACATCATCATAGCCGTATCAAATAGCGAACGATCTTGTTCAGGGCAAAGAATTCACAAAATTTAGGGTTGTTCTTGTTACAAACACAAAACTTTCCTTTCTTGGTAGAGATTGCGTTGCAGGCACTCCATGTAAGCACTCCATTGCTGTGTTTTCTTGGTCAATTTCTGCTCGATCTGCGATATTTATGTGCAAGCTACTCTTTGTTTGGAGGCGAACATGTTCAGGTTCGTCCTATCATTCAAACCTATTATTAGTAATGTATGCATAAACGCGTTTGGACAAAGTCATCTACGGACGATGTGTGTAAACAAATGCTTGTGCGCACATCATTACGCGTGGGAGTAGCGCACACCGTAGCGCGCACCTACACCTGTGACGTTTTGAGTTTGTAGAAAATTGTTGCACTCCTTTACCGCCGTTTAAGAAAAAACGCTCAAAACACTCAACAATTGCGTAAAAAGGCGGGTACCATGAGAAGGATCTCCTCGCAAACCTGAACATTTCCTTCATCAATTTGGAGTGTTTTGGATGCCCGTAAGCGCAAATACTGATAAAAAATCTAGTATGGCTGGAGACCTGCGGGAAGCATTTAGCAGCCGACGCATATCAACATTGTCCTAAAGTTGAAGAAGAAGCGTACGGGTTATGGCTTGAGAGACAAATGTAATAACAAAAAAAAAATAAAAAACCTGTTCCCTTACAAACCAAGTCCTAGTAGGATTGAAAGAAACATTCTCATAATACTATGTAATAAAATAAACAGTCCTAATAATGCTATGGAAAGAAACATACTATTAAAATGTTGACATACTAAATGTGTATAACCTGACAAATAAAATATTTTTCTCGCAAATCCTTACTGTGTACTTAATTACGGTTTAATAACGTCACACTCTCACCCTGCGTGGAGACCACGCATATCTTCGGGAAAATCCGACAGTTTTCGACATCCCGCGTGGGGATCACGCGTTGCGTGATTTTGGCGCTATATGGGGGGGGGTCACCTACTAATGAGTCAACTTGAATATTATGCACTGAATATGTAGTTGTAAACAGTAGCTTTGATTTAAGGTCAAAAATATTTTGTTCACCTGTTGAATAAAACGGCAGCCTTGCTTTCTATTTTGAACTTTAACTTATCCACCGTTTAAGCTAAACGGGCTTGATACAACCGGCCCCTGGTGCGTAAGCATGCATGTAGGTTTACTACCTCATCACGGTTGGATGAAGTTGTGATGTCATACATGAGGCACCTCTTAAGATTTTTTGCAGTTGAGAGGGTATTTTCTCAAATAAATGCGTGACTACAGTGCATGTCAATAACAATTTTGAGCCTATGGGTATTAGTCCACTACGAGGGACATGCATATACGCCAGATTTAATTGTACTTTCTAATGTACAGAAGGTATGATTAGCAAAACCATGTTTTTTATAAAATCCGTGTATTTCTAAAAGCAAGCAAATATACGCTTGCGAAATGATTCTGGGACTGTGACGACATTTTTCTTTCGTAATGCAATTGTTTGTCCCAAACATAAATTCTTCTCTTCACCACTAACTGCATGCTACTGATGATACTGACTGTATCAATGCTCATTCTGTTCTTTGATTCTAACAGTACATACTTGAATTGTTCCACTAGATTTCATAGATTTTTCCAGGATAATGGAAGAGCCAATAGGGATCTTTGACTCTGTGTATACTGGCAAAACATATCCCTCATGACCACAGTAGCAAAGTTTCCATTCAGTCAGTGGCGTACGGGAGAGGGGGGGCACATATTCATATATTCATGTTGTGTAAGATAAATTTATTTTCAAAGTCCATTGTCTTTACAGGTCTGTTAATATGAATTTATGAATATGTGCCCTCCCCCCCCCAATTATCGTCTCCTGTACGCAACTGGCATTATTTGTTACCCATTACCCGCGAGGATTCGAAGGATAAAGTTCCCGTGTTTCTAAGATCTGGTGTTGTATACACTTTTCAAGTGTAAACTGGTCAAACCCATTTGCACACCAGAGTACGTATCGGAACACTTGGGAATTTTCCTAATAACTGGAAAACGTCATATAGTCCGGTCATGTCCAGCACACTTTCCCACGTAAGCACTACAGGTCACTCTGTAGCTAGTAATATAGGTCTGAAATTTGATTCCACTTTTCATTCAATTTTCTAACTTTAATGACAACAACATTAAATTTTCTAACTTTAATGTTTGAATTCGAGGTATAATAATTATTTGTTACATAGGTGCTGTGTATTTTAAATGTGAGGAATTTAAATGTGAACCTAAAGCGAGGGGATTCGTGAAATATTTCATTGAATATTTCCCTGTGCGAAGGGCTCGCAAATTATATATCACATCTAAACAAAATTTATGACTTCCTTTTCCTGATCTTATATTGTTAGCATTGGCGAGGTATTTATGCGTATATAATCTGATCACGGGGAAAACCTCGAGATGGCTAATTCAGTTGAGATATATACCAAGCCAATCAGTTTACAGACGAGTCGCAGACACGCAGGGCCAAAATTGAACAGCTTAAACTCTACATTTTAATTTACAGGTTAATTTTTTAAGACACCTTGGCACCAACGTTGTTCACCTGTTGTGAGCCAGATGTCATTTTTTGAATGTTAATATATTATAATGAACGAAACAGTACACAGTCTTAACATATACAAATAAATACACCTACATTTAGACATTTATAAGTTTGTAATTTTGCAAAACGACTTGAAATGTCTAAAGTGGGCAGCGAAGCTAAGAAATTAAAACTGCCATTCATTCAAAACTCCACATTTTAATTTAGAGGTTTTTAAGACACCTCGGCAGCAACGTTGTTCACCTGTTTTGAGCCAGATGTCATTTTTTTAATCTTAATATATTATAACTGATGAACGAAACAGTACACAGCCTTAACATATACAAATAAATACACCTACATTTAGACATTTATAAGTTTGTAATTTTGCAAAACGACTTGAAATGTCTAAAGTGGGCAACGAAGCTAAGAAATTAAAACTGAATTTAGCGAACTGGGCTTCCAAGCAAGATGGATACATTCAATTAACATTCCGTTAATAGCTTGACATTATAACATTCCTATCAAGAAATATGAAGAAATATCTGAACTCCATCATGGAGCGAATTCGGTTATTCGATGAGCTGCAAGTATCCGATCTTTGGTAAGTCTTGGGAGCAATGAATATGCAAGAAAATGTTCGCGCCATATATAAGTGCTTAATTTATTATTTATTAAAATATTGTTCAAATATTACTGTTTAAAATGACAAGTTCCACTTGTAATAAGACTTAGAGTGCAGGTGTTATACGCATATGTAGGACAAAAACAGACCGCAGATGAACTATTTAAATATTCCTCGACTCAACTCGGCTGGTAAAAGGAAATTACGTTTGGAAAAAAACCAGCCTGGGTTCAACTCGGCTGGTAAAAGGAAATAACGTCAGGAAAAAAAGCCAGCCTCGACTCAACTTAGCTGGTAAAGGAAATTACGTCTGGAAAAAAACAGCGCAAGGAACAGCTTTGGTAAGGAAGTTGTTGTCTGGAAATGTTTTATGCGATATACGTTTTCTATCGATTACATGCACAAACAAGTGTTCAACTTCAGAATTGTGTCCTAGCACGCTATTCAAAATAGATTTAGGAGCAAGTTGTCCACCATCATACAGGTATATCCACCCTGCAGTCCTGTAATTACTGCCAAAATGGTTAAATATTGGTAAAAAACGACAAATGGAAGCAACTCAGTTGCATGGCTTCGACGCCACTGACCTATATTAGATGGTCTGAGCCTTGAGATCTTAATGTGTCCCCACCGTTGCTCACGTCATATAGGTCCACGCGTCGATGAAAATTACCGCAGACTGATATTTGTTTGGGTTTGTGGGTGGGTTTACATTTTCAAAACAAGTTTTTAGTAAGTATCTTGTGCAAATTTAATTACAATGTTTTAATAACCCCTCGCACATTACAATTACTTGTTGTCAAATATTCTAGTTTGTCAATTGTTGGAGTTGTCCATGAGAGAGTATTAAAAATTTTGACTGAAGAGCTTAAAGCCCTCTGCAGTTACTCCTTATTTATAAAAACGAAGTAGCTAAATTTTCTGTTCATTTTTTGCTTTTTCATTTTTCGGCTCGAACTTATATTTATCGAACGGTACAAATGCTTCGAACGCGATCGCTCGTCAGTTTATAACAAGGACAACATAAGAAACATATTCGCGTTCTTTAGACCAGAAGAGGAAAATGGTCAGAAATTGAACTTAAATTTATATCATATTTCAATCAACTTTTTATATCACTCACTCCGATATCCGAATTACGAGCCAGTTATTTTCGGTCAGCAAATTTACGAATGAGAGCAAAGACCTATATTATGACGTGAGCAACGTTGATCCCATTCAGCTGCTGGTTAGATAGGTCGTGCGCTCAGTCCATCTAGATTCTAGTATAGGTAAGTGTTTGACGCCTTGTATAGCAATGAATGGTTCCTAAATTTAAATAACTGACACATATTTCCGTTTGACACATTTTTCCGGATCCAGCATAGCCTCCTCCGCAGGCATCTCTTATATATAAAATATGCATAGTTGGCTTGGCAAATATCTGACCCTGGTAGGACTTTATTATGCAAATGTTTTGGACAGTATGTCTTTGTCTGACAGTGAATTTTAATTTATTTAACAGGAGATAGCACCCAAACTGTATCCCCATAATTAAGAGTATACACATAATACTTAATAGAGAGTTTTAGTTAGACATTTACCGCGGTTTCACGTTAGCAGTTTGACGTTGCCGTTGTTGCAAATTTGGCATTTAGTTAGCAGTCATTTACCTATACTTTATCTTAGAGCGATTCAAAATTGGCATCCAGTAAACAGTTTCGCTGTTAAATTTCTACCAGCTATTTCTAATGCTTCAATTTTTTTGAAATCAAGTGTCATTTACACCTGGAAAAGTTGAAAAGAACCTCCATTTTAATAACCGACAATTGACCTACGATATCATAGTAAACCGCCAATTGCCAATCGTGTTATTGAATAGCGGTAGACGCTCGGTAAACTCATTGAAAGCAGGCCAGAAAATTACCACAAAGATATGGATATCCAATATGTCTACTATATTAGTAATGTTTATACGTGAAACGAGACACTATTGCAATGACAATTCGCTCAGGTAAATGAACTACGTCAAAACTAATACACCTCCATGCAGTGGTTGAAAACGTGAACCGCAAACGTAAAATGGAAAAACTTCAACGTCAAGCCGCGGTTTACGCTTAGCGGTTGAAGAAAAAACGTCAAACTAAATCTCTCTAATAACAACTTATTACTGTTAACTGATGTACCTGAATTGGTTTTTCCTGATGAAGTAATATGCCGTTTACATTATAGAGTCATTTGCTGGTGATGTATTTATGATGTATTTTCTTTTTTCAGGTATAACGTTTTTATAGTAGGCATGTCAACAAAGGTTTTTTGTTATTTCAGTTAGGCATCTCCATTTATATTTATAATATAACATTTGTGGTACGCGCGTGCTGATTGGTCAAGAAGCGTGTTTTTATAACTGTATAGAAACAGTCTCGAGCCTCTACTAGAAATAACGCACTGATTATTTGACGTTCTCCCAAACTCCCACGCGTGTTTCTATAACTGTATAGAAACACGGAAAATGTTTTCTATTTCTTAACTAACAGTTTTTCACATCACGTTAATTAAACTGATGTTAGTTAGCTTTTGCATAGGTTGACCCGGTCAAATTGTCAAATCTTTTACTATAATCAAAGCAGCTGGCGCGTGTTTGCCACGATTTATGTTTGGAATAGTGAGCTTAAGCATGTGACGTTTTTGACAACACAAACGGCATGAGTAACGTTAAAAGACTGGGTCAAGGATTGTGATTAGTGAAAAACAAAAACTTTCCGGTTAACGTACGTGTTGTCAAAAACGTCACTTGCTTAAGCTCACTAATGCTTACACGAGCGGCCGTGTTGTATTGAATATACACTGGCGGTAAAAAAACTGCTTAAAATAAGTTAAAATCCTCTCAAATGAACGTAACTGTCCCTCTAACAATATATACGAGTAAATATAGACTATATTACACGCAAAGTTATATGAAATATTAATATTTTGTTGACCCTCCTTTGGTCTTATAATTGATGACGGCCTTACACCGGCGTGGCATGCTTTCTGTTAAGGTGGTAATCTTCACGGTCAAAAGAAATTCATCCTTTGGACAGTCTATACAGCAACGCATAAATCATGGGCGCCTTATGAATGAATTTTTTTCTTGCACTATCCCCTTGACATTATCCCACAGATTTTCAATAGGGTGAATGTCTTTTGACTGTGCAGGCCAATCCATTTCTGTCACTCCCTCTTCCTGAAACCATTGTTTGACTGTATCTTGGAAGTGGCAGGTTGCATTACAAACATTGTTTAGAATAAGAGAATTATACAAAATGCCTATGAAGCTCTCTCCTATATTCGCTTCCTTCTTATCAATTTGTATCTAAACAGTTCCTTTTGAACGCTAGTGTACAATAAAAGATAGATTGTTACGATTCCTGTTACATACGATTATAGAAACATTTGAGCAGTTCTTTTTGACCGCCAGTGTACAAACAACTTGTATAATTAAATATACCTGATAACAAATGTTTGTGAATGTAGAGACTTTTCTAATAATAAATTGAATATTGAATTTATACAAATAAAACGAAGCCTATATTGAGAACTAATAAAAAAGTAGTCGTAATTATCCTGAGCACGTGTGGAGGTGTTTCATGTAATACAATATTTCTGTGTGGGTGCGGTCAACAATGACTGTTTAAAAATAAATGACTTGTTCGTCACAAATACGACACAAATACTAAGCTTTAAGGTTGTTCATATGTCATCATTCAGAAATAACTTATTTATTGTCCACTTGGTCTTTCTGAGTAAATGAATGAGTAACTGCATGTGTATTTTAGAGTCATAAAAACATGTAACCACAATGTAGATACAATCCAGGATTAGACCCTCCAACATGTACAACCGGCACTCCTAAATTTAACCCGATTGCCTCCTAGAGATTTAAGATACATTTTAGTCTCCCATGTCTCAGATATCGAAATAACAATCTGCGAACATTAGTTGTTTATTCAACAGAAACATAAGAAGCCGTTAAAAAGGAAACGCAATAAAGCGTGAAAAACAGAACAGAGTTCTAACCACTGAAACGTTTATTTGTAAAAAAGCAAAAAAAAACTAACAGCTAACACAATAGAACACATCTTACAGAAGTAACTCGATTGACAATTATTAAAGCAACTATGCTAAACTACGCATTGTTAAACTAATAGTTTGCCATCAGAATGCCGGCTTCGTTCTTCACCCCTTTCTAGGCCTATATTAAATAATGAATAACGTAAAAATGATAAAACATTTATTTTAATAATGAGAAGTGAAGATGAAAGCACGCGGTAAAGCCTCTTTCATGACTACAATTACAAGCCCGGAACAAATCAAAGATCTATAAAAGCCCATTTTCACAGGATTATTTTTCGTAAATTGTTGAGAGTTGAAGCGGTGATGTCAAGTGATAACTGATAAGCGCTGACTTAAAAGTGTCTTAGAATGTTGGTGATGAATATGTCAGAAGACTGATCTGAATCAAAGGGTAACTTACTCCTTACACTCTCCATGATGCGCCAATCTTATTTTCCCATTACTTTTACATTGGGCATATTTAAAGGTGCACGGATTAGCGTATGTCTTCCCGTCTGTACCACATTGAGGATTATATTCCCTTGTACAAGCTGCAGAACACTTTGGTTCTACAATAAATTGAGAATATTTCAGGGGTTTAACAGTGAAGATATGGCTGGCTCAATACAATGTTTAAGGATAATTGTGAAAACCCGCTTCTATATAGAGTAAATCTCATTTCACTCACTGCAAGGTCCTTTGTGCATAATCGTGATGTTTTGTTTGAATTGACAAGCAGTCTCTTCCAAAATGCAGTAATTGGGATATGTATTGCCATCTGATCCACATACTGGAGGGAGTCTTATTCTGGGACAAGGAACGACACACGTTGGCTCTGGGTTTGGTCCTAAGATAGCAAATATTTGGATATCGTATATTACATCATAAATGGTAGAATGTGTTGCAATATACCTATTCTTGAACTGAATAACTAAATATATAGGAAAGTCTAAAATTGAGGTGTAATTTACATACCGCACTCTCCATGATGAGCCAGTCTCACTTTTCCATCACTTTCACACAATGCGCTTTTCAAAAAACATGGGTTACTATATGTTTTACCATCTGTACCACACTGAGGACTCCAAGGCAATGGGCAATATGGTCGGCACTTAGGTTCTAAAGTAAATAAATTTATAATTCAACACACTTTGACATAAGAACTCTACAAGTTATGAACTACAAGAGTACGGTTAGCTTGCTTGAATAGTTCAAGAATGAAGCCAGTACTCTTCAGTGAAGTAATTTTTTATTAAATTCTAATTAGGCCCATTCTTCCTATTGTTTAGGTGATTTTCCAACGTAAATATAATTACTCTTTGACAACAGTAAATTGGGGATCCTATAGGTATGTATATATACGAGCTAAACACGAGAAAAATAATATAGCCATGTTTCGCTAAATAGCTATATAGCCAAAGCATGCAAAAAATCAAAAACTATCAGTCCATTACAGAAATTGATTTATTGATAACTTTATTAAAGAGTTATGGCTTCTGGCAAAAAAGTAAATCCGTCACATAAAAGTGCGATGCTTGATAGAAAACCACAAATGAGCTCCGTGGAGGAGTAAAACATGTTTAACATTCAGCGGTCAAAATGACCACTTTTAACAACTTACTGCAAGGCCCTTTGTGAATAACTTTGATATTTTCTCCGAACTGACAAGCAGTCTCTTCCATTATGCAGTAATTGGGATATGTATTACCATCTGATCCACATACTCGAGGGAGCCGCCTTTTGGGACAAGCAACGGCACACGTCTTCGGTTTCTCCTCCGACGTAGGTTCTAAGATTGAAACATCATGCAATAATTCAAGCTATCGTGTAGGCACCAGTTCATTATTCTGAGATACATGCTAGGATATTGTGCGGGCAATTGCCCCAAATTCCGGCTTTCGGGGGATGCATGATGAAAGTGGATATACGATGCAACACACAAACATTTGGATTAAATTGGCGTCATGGGGAAAGCGACCCAAATGGACTTTGCATGCACCCATCCCCAATCTCTTGATTTAAATCATGTCTTCCCAAGACAAAAATAATTTAAATTTGAATTTTTTCAAATCTTCACCTAACGATTGGTAAATTTACCTATCAATATTCGAAATTTGACTATATATATATATATATATATATATATATATATATATATATATATATATATATATATATATATATATATATATATATATATATATATATATATATACAGTCGTTATCAAAAAGGTTGTCCCGATCAATATATATAGAAATATATAAATATCAATCACGTGACCATTAAACATGGCATATTTTGATCATTTATCACTTGTTTCTTTATTATTACAATATTGTTCACCTTACTATGACATTTAAGAAATTTTCACGACAGATTTCCAACGATTTCTCATAAAATTAACGTATGTAGTAAAATCACGTGACCGATATTTACGTATTTATATATATTTCCATATGACAACCTTTTTGATAACGACTGTATATATATATAATATATATATATATATATATATATATATATATATAATATATATATATATTATATATATATATAAATAACTGAAACGAACTGAAATTAGTCGCCTGATGATTGCCTCTGTCGCATGAAACTCAGAGTAGCGATGCCAATTTTTTAAGAATTATGTAAATGAATTAATATATATATATATATATATATATATATATATATATATATATATATATATATATATATATATATATATATATATATATATATATCACACGTGCAGTATCATAAAAACGTACATTAAAGCAACGTCTTAGAATAACAACTGACGATCATTTAAGTTAAACAAAACATGAAAGATATTTTTAAAATATGCATCATCTTGAGATGTCTTTCTAATTAATTCTGAATGCAAAATTCTGTTGTATCCAGTGACATTGTGGGGAATCATTCCATATTTCAGGACATATTTCAAGATATTTTGTTGTATCTTGGGTGTCATATTGTGCCGTTCAGAACGTCCTACGACATGTATACTTTGGTTCTACGTATATTGCCGTGAAAATCTGAGATTGCATGAAGAGTAACTTATACTTACTACATTCTCCATGATGCGCCAATCTAACCTTTCCGTTGCTTTGACATTGAGCATGTTTAAAGGTACACGGATTACTGTATGTTTTGCCGTCTGTACCACATTGAGGGTTGTATTCCTTTGTGCAAACTGCTGAACACTTTGGTTCTACAATGAATTGAGAGAATTTATAAATGTCTTAACCTCGTCCACACAATGTCCGGTAACGAAACTCTACGGACAAGAATCGCAGCATTTTGCAGCTACTTTCAAGATAGGCAGAAAATTCTCTTTCTCTCCGGAATCTGTCCCTCGTTTAGTTTCATTGCTGCGCACATTCTATATCATGCATGATATCAGTTTTTCAAATTAAAACTTTTATGAAGTCAAACTCTTTTTTTCATAATAACACTTTTTTTCTTCTCATTTGAAACTTTATCAATACATGAAATAAGATAACCAGTGAAGTTTCTAAGATATTAGCATTACAGCTTTATATTTTCTTTATGGTATCGTATGAACGCAAGAATTGGTTCAAGAATACAATGGTTTAAGAATGGTTGGGAAAAACCGTTAATTTATAGGGTAAACCTCATTTCACTTACCGCAAGGGCCTTCGTGTACAATCGTGATGTTCTGTTTGAATTGACAAGCAGTCTCTTCCAAAATGCAGTAATTGGGATATGTATTGCCATCGGATCCACATACTGGAGGGAGTCTTATTCTGGGACAAGCAACGGCACACGTTGGCTCCGGGTTTGGTCCTAAGATAGCAAATATTTGGATATCGTATATTTCATCATAAATGGCAGAATGTGTTGCAATATAACCATTCTGGAACAGAGTATATAACTTAATATATAAGAGAGTCCAAAATTGAAGAGTAATGTACATACCACACTCTCCATGATGAGCCAGTCTCACTTTTCCATCACTCTCACACAATGCAGCTTTCAAAAAACATGGGTTACTGTATGTTTTACCATCTGTACCACATTGAGGACTCCATGGCAATGGGCAATATGGTCGGCACTTAGGTTCTGAAGTAAATAAATTTATAATTCAGCGCACTTTGTTACAAAGAAACTCTACAAGTTTTTGACTATAGTTAAAGTACGGTTATATAGTTGACTTAAATGGTTTAATTAGAATGAAGTCACTACTCATCACTGAAGTAATTTGCTACTAAATGCTAATTATTTTTCTATTGTTTTTCAACGTAAATAATTATTCTTTGAAGACAGTAGATTGGGATCCTAGGGTTTGTATAATTTATACGAGATTCGGCACAAGAAATATAATACAACCATGAATTTTGCTTCCAAACAAACAAAATATCCGTCTATTACAGAAATTGATTTATTGATAACTTCATATTAAAGAATTAGGTCTTCTCGCAAAAAAGTAAATCTTGATAGAAACCACAAATAAGTTCCGTGGAGGAGTAAAACATGTTTAATATTGATTCAGCGGTCAAAATTACGACTTTTAACAACTTACTGCAAGGTCCTTCGTGAGCAAATTCGATAGTTTCTTCGAACTGACAAGCAGTCTCTTCCATTATGCAGTAATTGGGATATGTATTGCCATCTGATCCACATACTGGAGGAAGCAGTATTTTGGGACAAGCAACGGCACACGTCTTCGGTTTCTCCTCCGACTTTGGTTCTAGGATTGAAGCATCATGCAATAATTTAAGCCATCGTGTAGGCTCCAGTCCATTATTCTGAGATACATGCAGACTATCGATCCTAGGATATTATGACACATAATAACGAATGCCGATTTCAGCTTCAACGTGGCCCTTTAGACGTAGGCTTTTGCCCCAAATCCCGGGTTTAGGGGGATGCACGATGAAAGTAGATATACGATGCAACACAGAAACATTTGGATTAAATAGGCCTCATAGGGAAAGTGCCCCAAACAGACTTTGCATCCGCCCATCCCCAATCTCTAATATGGCTTTAAAACCTCGGAAATCGATTCTACACCTCCTAAGCGTCACTAAATCAAATACATGTAAAGCAAATCATTGTCACTAAATCAAATACATGTAAAGCAAATCATTGTTAAGATTTTGGCAAGGGGTAGAATTAAAAAAATTGAAAAAAATATTTTCTTTTTATCGATTACCTTGAAACGTGGCTTAAATATGTCAAATACCTAATGTTAAATTTTCATTGATAAAATAAAATGACGAAAACTCGCATTGTTTCCTCGTAACTAATCAACGATTGAAAATATTTTCAATGTTTCTCACTTCATTTATGCAAATGTTGCAATTTTTGGTCACACGTTACTTTTGAAGCGGAAGGAATCGTATAGCTACTCGGAAGACAACGTCTTTAACTTTCAGGAGATATAATTTGCGCTGCGAAAGAGCAAATGGTCGCGGAGAGAACCACGTTCACATTCGCCGCTTCATAAATATTGTAATTTGAGCCAGATAAGAAAGAGTTATTATTAGAGCAATGTCTTATTTCAGGTAAAAAAACGAAGGATATTTTTAAAATTTGCATCATTTTCAGATATCTTTCTGGGGCCAGTTGTTCAAAAGGTGTTTAGCTTAAACAGTGGATAAGTTCAAAATGGAAAACAAAACTGTATATTTATTGAACAACTGAGCTGAAATATTTTGATGTAAATAGCTTAATTGTCAATGAGAGTACATATTTAATGCATACGATGCAGATTTATAGTCATTCACAAGATGTATGAGAGTAATTTTAAACTTTGGCTTATGCACCGTTTAAGCTAAACGCCTTTCAAACAACCGGCCCATGATTTATTCTCAAAGCAGAATTTTGTGGTATCGTGGGGAATCGTGCAATATATTAGAGTACATGCGCTATCTAAGATAATCTGTTGTGTCTTGGGAGTCATATTAGGGAGGTTAAGATCTACTTCCACTACCAGTACCGATACGAAAATACATGACGTATTACAGTTTGGCAGCGCGGAAATTTTAAAGCGTTAAGATTGTGACTTCCGTAAGAAGTAAATAAACATGGCGGAGTATAGCGGCTATATTCACATCAAAAACTCTAATTACAATCTTTAAGTCTCGCCAAACAAAGCAGAAACATTATACAACTAAAAACTAAATAATATTATTAGAAAACTACTGCAGAAAATGACAATAATACAGTAAATATAATTCGGTACTTCGCCTACCTATCCACTTCCATTTTCAGCCCCAAAACCGTACTCGCGACTTCCAGTGTTGTCACATTTTGGACGATTGTTACGTCTGCGCATGCGCGTGACTGATTATTGGTATCGGTACTCGTAGCGGAAGTCGATCTTAACCTCCCTATTGTTGCGTCCAGAGCCTCCTACGACATATATACTTGGGTTCTGCGTATATATTGCAGTGAGAATCTGAGATTGAGGAGTATTTTACTTACCACACTCTCCATGATGGGCTAGTCTAATTTTCCCGTCGCTTTCACATTGAGCATATTTCAACATGCACGGGTTACCATATGTCTTGCCGTCTGTACCACATTGAGGATCGTAATTTTTTGGGCAACCTGCCTGACACTTCGGTTCTACATTAAGTTAAAAATTTATGGCTTGACACACATTTAAGATAATATCAAATTAGTTTAATATATAAAGTTAGTTGTTGTATTGGTGATTATTGTAGATTGTAGCCTTTCGTAATTCGTCGAGAGACCTCGGATCAACAATAATGGATCGCAAGTAGCTAACGCATTGCTAAAATGACATTATTGGGGAATCTGTTAAAGGTAAGACAAAATTACGAAAAAATTGTAATAACTATACTGAGTTTCTGTCCGTCTTAAATCGAACTCGGCAGCTGTAACATATAATTAGGTAAGATAGAAGTTTTAAATTCAAATTTTGTCTCATGCCTTATATAGGGTGTATAAAAAAAAAGGTAATCCAACTTTGGCGCGCTATTGTGCGTGAACTACTCACTCTATCACTTTTGGAAAGGTTAGGCTTTTATCTATCGAATGACATGTATTTAGTACCAAATAGTGAAAAAAGGAACAAATAGGAGGCTGAGAAAAAGTGTTAGTCAAAATCGCATATTTTTAACTCTGAGAGTTGGGACTAAAACCATTGAAAATTAGCCCCCTTTGGGACTTAATTGAAGAATTTTGTTTCCGCGAGTAAACTACCCGCATATGCATATATATTAAGTAGGAATAAACCACATCAGGAGAACATTCCAAGCAATGCGGCGGCGATGTCAATTTTATATCGATAGAGATGGTGATCAAGTTGAAGGCATCTCTTTTTAAATAGTGTAAATGTAAATAATTGCAATAAACATGTTGTAAAACCAGTGCAAGCTGTGACATGTTCGTGATTATTTTTTTTTTTTTCTTTTGTTATGCACTGCTTTAATTTGGCTCAAAGATAAAAATATGTTATTAACATTTTTTATCAGTCTCGTATGTGCTCATTTTTCCACCATTTTGTATTAAAAGCATGTCATTCGTTAGTGAAAGGACTGATCTTTCCGAATGTGAAAAAATTTCATTCATAGACAGAGTAGTTCACGTACAATAGCGCGTTGAAGTTGGATTACCTTTTTTTGATACACCCTGTATAATTCTATTACAACAAGGCAGTCATCTTTGATCCGAAATCCTGACGTTATTGTAATCAATGTCTTGAGTTTCTGGTGAGGATTTGCTGAGTTTCAGATCTTTTCACCCATAAGTGCGAAAGTCTGGCCTAAATTCCTAGTCCAGTACTCAGTAAAACTGATAAATACTACTTACTGCAAAGGCCTTCGTGCACAATCGTGATGTTCTGTTTGAATTGACAAGCAGTCTCTTCCAATATGCAGTAATTGGGATATGTATTGCCATCGGATCCACATACTGGAGGGAGTCTTATTCTGGGACAAGCAACGGCACACGTTGGCTCCGGCTTTGGTTCTAAAATAGAATATTAAGCGTTTAAAATTTAGTATAGGGCTATCATGTTATATGACATCATAATTTTTGTACCGATTGGAATAACAAAATATATATATAAAACCAACTAAAATTCTGTGTAATGTACATACTGCACTCTCCATGATGAGCCAGTCTCACTTTTCCATCACTCACACACAGGGCAGCTATCAAAAAACATGGGTTACCATATGTTTTTCCATCTGTACCACATTGAGGATTATATTCCAGTGTGCAGTAATTACGACACTTTGGTTCTGTAGAAAATAAAATTTACTTTAATTACTTTGGCACAGACAGTTGTTTAAGAATATTAAGCTATCTTTAAAGCAAAATTAATGTTGGCTGATTTCCTTAGTTTGAGACTGTGGTAAATAATGGTTCAAACAAGGGCCTTAGTTTGAAAACTTCGCCGAAGGAGCATGAACAAAATGGTCCGAACTAGAAGTTTATGTTTGTGATTTAACATGCCGGAAGTTGTGAAAGACCTTTCCCCAAGAATTCCTAATATTGGATTTTTAATTACTTAATTTTCTGAAAGGGAATTTATCCCAGCGGGCGAGGTTTTTTGACAGAATATTTGGCTGATTACTTCCTTCTGAACACGACAATTTTGCTGATATTCACACTTACTAAAGATTAATAATTAATTTCTAAACCCAAATTTGTGTTGCTTCCTTCGGGACTTCTCTAGTTGGGCAGAGTGAAGATTACTGATTTACTTACGGCAAGGTCCAAGACTAACAGCTTTGATATCTAGACCGAAATCACAAGCTGTCTCCTTCAACACACAGTAATTGGGATATGTAAAGCCATCTGAGCCACATACTTGAAACCGGAAAAATATCCACGGACAAACTTTGGAACAAACATCCCTCGCTTCTATATATGGTTGACGATTAAAAAAATGTACTGTGAGGGATGGCAACGGTTTCTACATCAACTATATTAGGTCGCATTTTGGTCGCATCGCATGCACTTCAAACAGATTCTAGTTATCATCGAGTTCAATGGTAATACGACAGGATGCCCAATCAGGTCCAATATAGGTAATGATATACTTCGTGTACATTTAGACGGTCTAATTCTTGGTTATTTACCTCTGCTTTTGGCGTGTACGGGACTTGATACCAAGTAAAAAGCCATTACGGCAACAAAGAAAAACAGATCTAGCAATAAAAAACACCATTGTTAATTTAAATCTCAAATCAGATTCAATTGGGCAGAGGAAAAGCGATGGTTGTATATTGTAGGTTCAGTAAGAGTAATTATCAGGTAAAGTACTCTTAAAAAAGTTAAAAAGACTACCAACCATCGCAATAAAAAAGTTTAAGAATTGTGGAAAAACTGACAAATTACGAAGGCTCCTATGGCCTTAATTATACATTCAGTTCACAGATTATCGCTATTAGTGGTTGAAAAATATAGCACATAATCATTTTATGTTACCTGCTTTCATATTGTTTTTTGATAGAATTCGTTCCAGCAGCAACAGCAGCTTATTTAATAACCTGAAAATGGGAAAAGAAAAGAAAGAGAAATTGTAGCGAGATGTCTTTACAAATTGTATGAAATTTCCCCATTGAAACAACCTAAAAGAATACAGGTAGACGCATACGATTAAATATGAAATGAGAATTTCATCTTACCTGGTTCAAAGTCTTCGTTACTCACTCCAACAACAAGATGAAGGTGTTATGGGCAAAGCTGATAAAATTAGCTTCCTTAAATAGTATCGTTTTCGTGCATAGCCCAAGTATCGATCTTCATGCATTTTGAGTGTGATACGATACGACGCAAAACACTATTGGCTGCAAGCACGCAGAATCCATGATGCATGTTCAAAGAATTTCCGCGGCTACAAATTAATTATGCCGAAAGGAAATATCAAGCTCTTATTTCATGGACGACTTCTCATGCAACCTTTTTGTAATGGCTGATTGGAAGCAGAATTTGATTGACGCTGACAACCCTATTCACAAGTTATTTCACAGTTCACAAGTCACACCGTGACCGTAAACGCGCAGCAAAAGTTTAGAAAAGCCTTCATAATACATAAAATGTTTGATTTTGTTATATTATAACTATTACAATTCTAATGCGTTTTACCGATTATTGGTTAAGGTTCACAAACTTCTGAGAGATGTAAATTTGGTAGCTATGAAACTTTTGTACATTCCACGGATCGATGCATTCCTATACAAACATTTGCAAGATCGACTAAGTTGGCTACATTTCTCGAAAATAGAATTTCATTGCAAGTTGCACGAAATTATTGCATCGTGTAATACGGAGATAGATCCATTCTCACAGCTATACAACAAAGACTGTTCAAGAAATGACATCATACGAATCCTTATAAGTTGGTTTTATGGTAAAACTGAGAAAAAAATTTGTATTGCTGCTCGATTTTGTGCTGTAAGTTCAGTGACCTAAGTGATATTTAAAATGAGAAGATTCATTTAGGCACTTATTCAAGCGAGGTCTTTCAATCTTACAATCCTATTATTGATGTTTTAATGACTATATTTATGGGGAGAAATTAAACTTAAGATGCTAATAATCTAAATTAAGCTGCAAAACATGTCCCAAATACTCCTTGAAAATACTCTCATACTGAAATGAGCCACTTGTATTGGGAGGAGCTTGCCACCCATGCATGCATGTGATGCATTTCAAACGTCAGTTCAAAAGAGTCAAACACTTCAAATTCGTTAGGCATTAGTAATTCGTGGAGGCAGCATAGCTATATGTTTACAGGCATTTCATATATACATATTTTCGTCACTATTTCATATTTGCGCATTTCTGCTTTGCTCCCAATTTAAATACTACTGAATAAGTAACAAGTTCAAATTCCTTCTGCATGATTAGGACGTACACTGCAAGGCTTAAGCATATATAAGAGGTTATTAATTTAGACGATTCGTTTATGCCTTGCGAAGGCTCTAATTAAGTCTTCTGTGGAGGACTGCATGCAAGACATATTCTGTTGCGGATTTACAAATATTTTTGCTCAACAAATATAAAGGCTATAACTTATGAAGAATTGCGGCTAAGTCTATATGAACGCAAACCAATTTACGCATTGGCGCTTTTAATATATATTTCTATTAAAAAGTTAAAAAGCGTCATATAAAGCTATATACGCAAGCTACACTTCAAGCTACACTGAAATCATATTTTAATGTGGCAGACGAGTTAAAAATATCTAAGTATACGCTAGATCGTTTATGTGCATAGAAGAAGTTATCAATCATGCTAACGCACACGGCACACCACCTAAAGGCTTAACTTCACAGAGTTCTTTTTCGTTATACTTGGGAGGCTTTCCTATTCCACATGCATGTATGCTACAATCTATTGCAACTCAGCGATTTGATGCTGCATGCTGAGTGTTCGCCTGTGATCATGACGTATATGAATTTCCGTGGTTTATATGTGTCCGGAATACATTGACCGATTACGTCTGTCTTTGTAATTTCTGCTCTACTTTCGTCACGAAACATAAGAAAGTTATCATTGCGCTTGGTGAGAAACAAGTGGCAAAGTTTAATTATGTGTTGTGGTCAGGTTTCAATTGGGACGCAAGCCATGTTCCTTTCTTCTGTCACACTTAAGTCCTCTGTTATTGTACATGTATATGCGTAATAATTGTATAATTGTGTAATTGTAATTGTGTTGTGATAAATGATTAAATGATTACAACGCTGATGATGAAGTGGATAAAATCTTCAAACTGCTAAATTTTCGACTGTATCTATTTAAACGTATTTGTTCATCCCTTCCAATGAAGTGTAGAATTTATGTTTTATTATGCCTTTACACACCTTCGTTTATTATATGACATCACTGTGTGGGGAAATGCACGTCGCGAGCATATTGATCCGCTGCTAAAGGGTACCTTTAGTCAAATCTGGGCTTGCTAAAACTAAACTCTTATACAGCGGAATTTCACTGTTTAACTCTCTGCCAAATGACCTAAAAATGGTCACTGACTATACTCCCCTTCTGCATACAATTTTAAACTAAAAAAGTTCTTTCGTGATTTAAATTATGAAGTTGATCATCTTGAACATTTTTCTTGTTCTTCATGCACGAACATTGTTAAATGTCTCTGTTATATCCACTGACTTTTCACTTGCTCTATTTTTCGTCCTCTCAATTTACTCAATATTCATAATATTTCTACTTCTTTCTTTTGTTCATATTGTCTCGTCCACTGTGTTGCACATATACATTGTGTTGTATATATTCATTGTGTTTTTTATACACGTATACATAATATTCAAACTTAATGATAAATAAGCAAACTTATTCAGTATGAATCCTCTCAAACGTATTTTAGAGTACACCGAACGAAGACCTTTTGATCTATGAAAAAGAGATAAGGAAACGGGGTTTTACTTCGTCGTTGACAATTAAAGTATTTGAGAGAAAACTGAATAGTTAGACCTTAGAAACGTTATAGTTTCCCCCTAGAAACGTGTACGTTTCAAGTGTGAAACAAACGCGTTCGAATCGAGCCTGTGCAAGGTCAATCGAGTTCCGTAGTAAATCCATGCGATGAAAAAGGAAAGTAAAGAGATAAAAGAGATGAGGAATCTCATCCGCAGACGCCGGAATAGAAAGGAAGTTCTGTGGCGAAGCGAAAGGCTTCTCATAAGCACAAAATTGAAGCCAGCACCAGCAAGGTACTTGAGAGACGAAGGGAAAAGCTTAGCACGACAACATTTGCAACTAGAAACCTCAGAAGAAAAGGAAAATCTCTTTGAAAAGGCGTAGGGCTGCTTATAAACGGAAAAAGGGAGTAATACACGTGAAGAAAGTGAGATGCGAAGGGAAGGGAATAGGGCTTATGCAAGAGAGAGAAGGCAGCAAGAAAGCGTCCAAAAACGACCAGAAAGGCTTGAGAATATGAGGAAACGAGCGAAAAGATCTTATGAGACAAGGTCAATACCTCAGTAGGTATAGTAAAAAAACGATCAGGTAGGACTGTGTGATGAGAATAGTACGAATGAGGATCTTATATAAGTAGTTCAGACCAATATTTGCATGAACGTGGCTCGCAAAATGTTGACAACCCTTTGTATGAGCAGGAATTCGTTCAGAATGAAATGCACAATTTTTATTTAGATCAAGAGCATTTAGATAATCGCCATTGTACAATTTGTGCAGAGGCTTGAACATGGAAAACTTGGCAGCATATCACTTTGTTTGTTACCGGTGTCAAAGAGACACAACAAGTCCCCAAAGAATTTCAGTGTTTGCAATGACATGGACCCGGGTACTGTTCCTGAGCAATTATTGAGAGGTTTGACACAGGTAAAGGAAATGCTGATTCCAAGGGTTTGCCCCATTATGCACCTCTACAGAAAACATGGCAAGGGGCAAAGAGGCTATAAAGGCCTTGCACTAAACTTACCACAGGACATTCAAATTGCCAATGGGCTTTGATCCAAGTTCATGTCAAATTCCGAATATTAATTTTCCAGTTCTTTGCCCCTTAAGTGCTTCCTAGTTTACAATGCTCTGAGGGCAATTGTGCGTCGTCTTCACAACGCATTCTTTCGATCAATCGACCACATTAACAACAAATCATAATGTATTCTTTGTAGCAAATTATGTAGCTAATTTCAATAAAGGTTGGATTCCAACGCAAAAATGATGATGGGTTGTAATATTGATTATCCTCGTTTATGTCAAAAGACTGACCCCATGCATAGCAAAAAGATTCCCTTTGTGGAGAATCGCAGGTTTCTTGTGTTTAAGGCATTCGTAAATGCAAGCTTACGGGATTCAGTTAATCTCAGTACTCTCAGTTAATATCTTGGAAAGACTGCCTTTCAACTGAAACGTTGCAACAACGATTGAACTTGTATTTATATACTCATCCAGTTATCTCCTTGAGTTCCTTATGTACTTAAACAGCGCCCCGATTATATATCATGTCATACATATTGTAGATTATAGCTACATATCATATCATACATATCTATACATCCTTAAATCTCTATTTCTATGTCTGAATAAACTTAAGATGCTAATATCTGAAGCTGCAAAGTCAAGATAATAGCGAACCTTAAAGAGCGGCATGCTACATATGTTAATAACCATTCTTAATCTCGACCAACAAACTGAATTAACATGTACTTTTCACACCGACATTCTTTTGAAATTCTCAAAACGCTATAGCCTACAATTTATGTGTATTTCACACATAATGCATGTTATACACAGGCTGTTTTAGATACCACATTAATCTTTGGAGACTGAAGTCATTGTTTGTGTTAAGCAGAGCGTGTATGTGCATAGAAGAAGTTACCGATCGTGCATACGCACACCTCTTAAAGGCTTAACGTCACAGAGTTATGCATGTATGCTACAATCTATTGCAACTCAGCGATTTGATGCTGGCGTGTTCGCCTGTGATCATGACGTATGAATTTCCGTGGTTTATATTTGTGCCGGGAATATATTGACACTGATATATTATTACAACACTGCATGATGATGTTTATTAAAAGGTCTGATGCCAAATTCAGTTTGTCCACAATTTTAATGTGAAAATATCGTTTGTTAATGCTAGCGAAGCCTTTTTATGCAGTGTCTGAAAACTTGGCATCATAAAAGCTAGGATAAAAAGTGGTAGGCTGGTATCATTTGAAGGTCGCGAACTTTATTTTAAGAAATCGTTGAAACTTAGAAACATATTCTGGTATTTATAAAACAATATATATGCTTGAAACTTAGATTGTGGGGTATATTTGTGAAAATCTGAGTGCAAATTAACGGAATCTCTGTCCTGAAGTTACATTATTATAAGACTATCTATTTACTAAACACCATGGCTTCCTATATATCAACGGTTTTGGGCCAAGAATGTAGGATAAAAATCCACTGTTGTCAAATGAAACCGTTACTGTCAGTTTCAAACATTTTACTTATGATGATGATTTCTTGCTGACTGACATAAGGAAAGGTACAGACAAGACCATGCAGATACTTGCGGTCATTCAAGACCTTAAGAGAAAATAGCTTAAGATGCTGATAACCTGAATTAATAAGCTGCAAAGTCAAGATTATAGCAACTTTGCAGAGCTTAATGTTATATTTTTACTTACACTTTTTACATACATTTTTCAGTTTAATCTTGATCAACACACTGACCCTAATTCTAAACATATCCCAACACTCCTTGAAAATACTCTCATACTGAAATGAGCCAAGTGGCCAAGTGTATTGGGAGGAGCTTGCCACCCATTGATGCTTTTCAAACGTCAGTCAAAACACTAAAACACTTCACAAAAGAGTCAAACACTTCAAATTCATCAGGCATCAGTAATTCATTGACGCAGCATACTTATTTATAGTATAACATTTATAGTACGCGCGTGCTGATTGGTCGAGAAGCGTGTTTCTATAACTGTATAGAAACACGGGAGACATGGGAAGCGATGTAATGAGAATTTGTAATTGAATCGAATTTTAATATTTGTACAAAATCTTTTTATTGAGTTATATTATAAAAGAAATAGAAAACATGTTTTCCTGTGTTTCTATACAGTTATAGAAACACTTGTGGGAGTTTGGGAGAACTCGAAATAACCTGGAAAAACACGCTCTACGGGCTCGTTATCCCACTGATTATTTCTCGTTCTTCCAAACTTCCACGCATGTTTCTATAATTGTATAGAAACACGGAAAATGTTTTCTATTTCTTAAATGTTTGGCATTTCATATTTCATGCATGCACATTTCGTCACTATTTCATATTTGCGCATTTCAGCTTTGCTCCCAATTCAAATACTACTGAATAAAGGTCAAATTTTACTTCTGATTCGGACGTACTCTGCAAGGCTTAAGTATATACAAGAGGTTATTAATTTAGACGGTTCGTTTATGCCTTAATTGTGCAAGGTTTAATTGCAAGTCTTCTGTGTAAGACCGCAAGACATTTTTGTTGCAGATTTACAAATATTTTTGCTCAACAAATATAAAGTCTATAAGTTATGAAGAATTACGACTAGGTCTTTGCTAAGTCTATATATGAACGCAAATCAATTTACGCAGTGGCGCTTATGATATATAATCTATGTAAATCTATTGAAAAGTTAAAAAGCGTCATATAAAGCTATACACGCAAGCTACACTTTAAGCTACACTGAAATCATATTTTGTGGCAGACGAGTTGATCGTGTATGAGTGCATAGAAGAAGTTACCGATCATGATGACGCACACCTCTTAAAGCCTTAATGTCACAGAGTTATTGCTCATTGTACATGCATGGAAGGTTCTCTTATTCCGGCCAATTGCATATATGCTACATGCATCTATTGCAACTCAGCGATTTGATGCTGCGTGCTGCATGACGCCTGTGATCATGACGTATGAATTTCCGTGGTTTATATTTATGTCCGGAATACATTGATCGATTACAACACTAATGACCTTTATTAAAAGGTCTGCGTGATGCCAAATTTTCTTCCAGAGATTTCAGGTGAAAATATGGTTTGTTAATGTAAGCCTCATACCCTACAGCAAAGCTTTGGTATGCAGTGTCTGCAAAAGTTGGCATCATTCAAGCCACGATCAGCAGTGGTATGCTCGTGTTATTTGAAGCCGTACTTTATTTAGGATATGTATCGCCATCTGATGATTCACAAAATCATGAAATCCAAATTTTTACGCGAGAAACCACGTATTTGTAAAACCACATATATATAGGCTGCAAATTTTAAATGTGGGGCATATTTATGAATTGTGAGCAAACATGCACTAACGGTATCTCCGTTCTGAAGTTACATTATTGTAAGACTACCTATTTACTAAACTCCTTGACTTCCTATCAACGGTTTTTGGATAAAAATTCACTGCTGTCACACTATTGTTTACCTATGTGAATTATGATGATGATTTCTTGCTGACTGACATAAAGAAAGCTACAGATAAGACCGTGAAAGATATTTGCGGTCCTTCAAGACAAGACAGTCTTTTTATTGACGTATGGATGACTATATTCATATGGAGAAAATAAACTAAATACGCTAATAGTCTGAATTAAGGGTGCAAAGTCAAGATTATAACAACCTTAATGAGCTTAATGCTATATATCTGTACCTACATTTTTTTAATCTTGACCAACACACTGACCCTAATTCTAAACATATCCCAACACTCCTTGAAAATACTCTCATACCGCTGAAATGAGCCACTTGTATTGGGAGGAGCTTGCCACCCATTGATGCTTTTCAAACGTCAGTCCAAAAGAGTCAAACACTTCAAATTCATCAGGCATCAGCAATTCGTTGACGCAGCATAGCTATTTATAATATAACATTTATAGTACGCGCGTGCTGATTGGTCGAGAAGCGTGTTTCTATAACTGTATAGAAACACAGAAAATGTTTTCTATTTCTTTAATGTTTGGCATTTCATAATTCATGCATGCATATTTCGTCACTATTTCATATTTGCGCATTTCAGCTTTGCTCCCAATTCAAATGCTACTGAATAAAGTTCAAATTTTACTTCTGAAGAGGTTATTAATCAAATTTTACTTCTCAAGAGGTTATTAATCCAGACGATTCGTTTATGCCTTAATTGTGCAAGCTTCAAGCCTTCTGGGTAAGACCGCAGGACATATTTTGTTGCGGAAATTATTGCTAAATTTTGTTACAAATATTATTGCTAAACAAATATAAAGTCTATAAGTTATGAAGAATTACGACTAAGACTAACGCCTGTATTCAAAAAGCTCACTCACACTCATACTCATTGAGTGTGACATATAAATTTCGTTAATGCTGATGAATGAGAAAGTTTTTTCTGAATAGATGAAAGATACAACGTAAATCACTGAAAATCAAGCCCTTACTCGGCAGGAAATACCGCTGTTGAAACTTTATGAGAAGATTAAGATCTCCTACTCAATAAGTTTGAGTGTGAGTGAGCTTTTAGAATACAGGCGTAAGTCTTTACTAAGTCTATATGAACGCAAACCAATTTACGCAGTGGCGCTTTTGATATATAATTTATGTATATCTATTGAAAAGTTAAAAAGCGTCATATAAAGCTATACCCGGCCAATTGCATTTATGCTACATGCATCTATTGCAACTCAGCGATTTGATGCTGCGTGCTGCATGACGCCTGTGATCATGACGTATGAATTTCCGTGGTTTATATTTGTGCCGGGAATATATTGACCGATTACAACACCGATGACGTTTATTAAAAGGTCTGCGTGATGCCAAATTTTCTTCCAGAGATTTCAGGTGAAAATATATACCACTTATTAACCGAATTGAGGTCCGTACTAGAAAAATATCAGATCGAGGTCTTGACAGTATGGACCGAGCGATAGCGAGGTTCGTACATAAACGACCGAGGTCTGATATTTTTCCTGTACGGACTGAACGTATTCGGTTGATAAGCGATTTATTATATGGCATACAGTATTTAGTTTATTTATCTATACAATGTGCTGCAGCATTCTTGCCGGCTCTTTCGCCAGCCAGTTGCCAAGCAAGCACTGAAGTGGCTTCTAAAACGTGAAATCGTGTTATGGCGGGGAGTAAGTGAAATGAAATATGTCGTACCCTTACAAAATATTGTTATTTCCTAGGAAATTTATAATAAATATATTAAAATAAGCATATTTTTTCATCATATGGCAAAAATTTTTAGAAAATAGGGAAAATTAGACTTTGCCAGGTGAATCTGTAATTTTATGCATAATTAGCAGTTGACCTGGAATAGTAAACATTAATTTTCTTGTAAAATATGAAACTTAGACTAATTTCAGCCTCCAGTGACCACCCATTAAAACAACCATTCTGAACCATATAAACAACTCAGAAAGACTGTAGCTTTGATAATTTAGGATTTAGAGCTATGTCGACTATGCCGTTTCTAGGCGTGGTCATTTTCAGGACTTTCATCCCGGATTCAGATTTTGGCACACATGCCATGTTGACCAACATGGTCATTTTACCTTAAAACAGTTGAGATAATCTGTCCTAAATGAAATGCATACAAACTTCTTTACAGGTCTTAGACTAATATAAGGACAATTCTCCAGTCAAAAATTTTAACACTCTCTCATGGACAACTCCGAAAATTGACAAACTAGAATATTTGACAAGAAATTTTAACGTCAAGCCGCGATTTACGGTTAGCGGTTGAAGAAAAAACGTCAAACTTTTCATAGTAGGCATGTCAACAAAGGTTTTTTTTTAATTTTAATTAGGCATCTCCATTTATAGTTATTATATAACGTTTATAGTACGCGCGCGCTGCATGATTGGTCAAGAAGCGTGTTTCTATAACTGTATAGAAACAGTCTCGAGTCTCTACTCGAAATAACGCACTGATTATTTCACATTCTCCCAATTTCCCATTGTCAATTCTTTTACTAATAAAAGCAGCTGGCGCGTGTTTGCCATGCAGACCTACTTTTTGTTTAAGATTCGATAGATTTATGTTTATAATGTTTACACAAGCGTGTGGTATTGAATATACAAACAACTTGCGAAATTAAATATTCCTGAAAGCAAATGTTTTGTGAGGTAGAGACCTTTTTAATGATAAATTGGATATTGAATTTGTACAATTAAAACGAAGCCTATATTAAGGAATAACTAAAATGTAGTCGTAATAATTATTATCGTGAGCGCGTGTGGAGGTGGTTGATGTAATAGAATATTTCGGTGTGGGTGCGGTCAACAATGACTGTTTAAAAATAAAGGCAAATTGACTTGTTCGTCACAAATACGACAAAAATGGAAATTAGCTTTAAGGTTGTTCATATGTCATGATTCAGAAATAACTTATTTATTGTTCACTTGGTCTTCTGGGTAAATGAATGAGTAACTGTATTTATTGTTCAGTTGGTCTTTCTGAGTAAATGAATGAGTAACTGTGTAATATTATAGTGATGAAAATATGTAACTACTGTGTAAATACAATCCAGAATTAGAGTCATTAGACCCTCCAACATGTACAACCTGAACTCCTAAGTTTCACCCGATTGCATTTTCGAGATTTAAAATACGTTTTAGTTTCCCATGTTTCAGATATCGAAATAACAATCTGCGAACATTAGTTGTTTATTCAACAGAAACATAAGAAGCCATTAAAAAGTAAACGCAATAAAGCGTGAAAAACAGAACAGAGTTCTAACCACTGAAACGTTTATTTGCAAAAGAGCAAAAAAAACTAACAGCTAACACAATAGAATACATCTTACAGAAGTAACTCGATTGGCAATTATTAAGGCAACTATGCGAAACTACGCATTGTTAAACTAACAGTTTGCCATCAGAATGCCGGCTTCGTTCTTTACCCCTTTCTAGGCCTATATTAAATAATGAATAACGTAAAAATGATAAAACATTTATTGTAATAATGGGAAGTGAAGATGAAAGCACGCGGTAAAGCCTCTTTCATGACTACAATTACAAGCCTGGAACCGATCAAAGATCTATAAAAGCCCCCTTTCACAGGATTATTTTCCGTAAATTGTTGAGAGTTAAAGCGGTGATATCAAGTGACAACTGATAAGCGCTGGCTAAAAGTGCCTTAGAATGTTGGTGATGAATATGTCAGAAGACTGATCTTAATCAAAAGGTAACTTACTCCTTACACTCTCCATGATGCGCCAATCTAATTTTCCCGTTACTTTGACATTGGGCATATTTAAAGGTGCACGGATTAGCGTATGTCCTGCCGTCTGTACCACATTGAGGATTATATTCCTTTGTGCAAATTGCAGAACACTTTGGTTCTACAATGAATTGAGAATATTTCAGGGGTTTAACAGTGAAGATATGGCTGGCTCAATACGATGTTTAAAGATAATTGTGAAAACCCGATACTATATAGAGTAAACCTCATTTCGCTCACCGCAAGGTCCTTTGTGCACAACCGCTAGATACCGCGTGATAGAAAACCGCAAATGAGGTTCGTGGAGGAGAAAAATTTGTTTAACATTCAGCGGTCAAAATGACTACTTTTAACAACTTACTGCAAGGTCCTTCGTGAACAACATGGATATTTTCTCCGAACTGACAAGCAGTCTCTTCCAATATGCAGTAATTGGGATATGTATTGCCATCTGAACCACATACTGGAGGAAGCACTATTCTGGGACAAGCAACGGCACACGTCTTTGCTTTCTCCTCCGACTTTGGTTCTAACATTGAAGCATCGTGCAATAATTTAACCCATCGTGTAGGCTCCAGTTCATTATTCTGAGATACATGCTATACATGATATATATAATATATCACACGTGCAGTACGCACATTAAAGCAACGTCTTAGAATAACAACTGACGATAAAAGATATTTTTAGAATATGCATCATCTTGAGATATCTCTCTGATTAATGCTGAATGCAGAATTCTGTTGTATCGAGAGGCATTAAGTTGGAAATCATGCAATCAGTGGCGTAGCCAGCCCGACAATTTAGTCATGCTATGCTAATATTTTGGTGTTCATCGACTGTGAAAACAATGAATTTCTAAAGAAATGAATAACGATAATAACATAAAATTTGCATAGCATGACTAAATCTTCAGGCTGGCTACGCCACTGCATGCAATATATCAGGGTACATGCAGTACATAAGATACTTTGTTGTATCTTGGGAGTCATATTGTGCCGGACAGAACGTTCTACGAAATATATAGTTTGGTTCTACGTATATTGCAGTGAGAATCTGAGATTGCATGAAGAGTAACTTATACTTACCACATTCTCCATGATGCGCCAATCTAACCCTTCCGTCACTTTGACATTGAGCATATTTAAAGGTACACGGATTACCGTATGTTTTGCCGTCTGTACCACATTGAGGGTTGTATTCCATTGTGCAAACTGCAGAACACTTTGGTTCTACAATGAATTGAGAGAATTTAGATGTTTTAACCTCGTCCACACAATGTCCGGTAAAAGAATCTCTACCGAAAGAAATTGCAGCATTTTGCAGCTACTTTCAAGATAGGCAGAAAATTGTCTTTCTGTCCGGACTCTGTCCCTCGTTTAGTTTCATTGCTGCGCACATTCTATATCATGCATGATATCACTTTTTCCAATTAAAACTTTTGTGAAGTTAAACTCTTACGCCTAGGTGTTCACAAAAGTCAAAGATAGAATGTCATTCCAGTTTAAATGAAGTAAATTGATATAAAAATCTTCCATAATAACACTTTTTTTCTTTTCATTTGAAACTTTATCAATACATGAAATAAGATAACCAGTGAAGTTTCCAAGAAATTAGCATTACAGTTTTTTTTTCTTTATGGTATCGCGTAAACGCAAGAAATGGCTGGTTCAATAAAATGGTTTAAGAAGGGTTGGGAAAACCCGTTAATTTATAGGTTAAATCTAATTTCACTCACCGCAAGGTCCTTCGTGTACAATCGTGATGGTCTGTTTGAATTCACATGCAGTCTCTTCCAAAATGCAGTAATTGGGATATGTATTGCCATCTGATCCACATACTGGAGGGAGGCTAATTTTGGGACAAGCAACGGCACACGTTGGCTCCGGGTTTGGTTCTAAGATAGCAAATATTTGGATATCGTATATTACATACATCATAAATGGCAGTATGTGTTCAATATAACTATTCTTGAACAGGTTATATAACTTAATACATAGGACAGTCCAAAATTAATTGAGGAGTAATGTACATACTACACTCTCCATGATGAGCAAGTCTCACTTCTCCATCACTCTCACACAATGCGCCTTTCAAAAAACATGGGTTACTGTACGTTTTACCATCTGTACCACATTGAGGACTCCATGGCAATGGGCAAAATGGTTGGCACTTAGGTTCTAAAGTAAATAAATTTATAATTCAGCGCACTTTGATATAAGAACTCTACCAGTTTTTGACTGTAAAAGTACGGTTATATAGCAGACTTGCATGGTTTAATTAGAATGAAGTCACTACTCGTCACTGAAGTAATTTGCAACTAAATGCTAATTATTTTTTTATTGTCTAAGGTGAATGACAGTTTTTCCAACGTAAATAATTACTCTTTGAAGACAGTAGATTGGGGATCCTAGGGTATGTATATACGCGATTCGGCACAAGAAATATAATATATAACATTGAATTTTGCTTCCAAACCAAAAAAATCAGTCTATTACAGAAATTTTTGATAACTTCATATCAAAGAGTTAGGTCTTCTCGCAAAAAAGAAAACCACAAATGAGTTCCGTGGAGGAGTAAAACATGTTTAACCTTCAGCGGTCAAAATGACCACTTTTAACAACTTACTGCAAGGTCCTTCGTGAACAACTTCGATAGTTTCTCCGAACTGACAAGCAGTCTCTTCCATTATGCAGTAATTGGGATATGTATTGCCATCTGATCCGCATACTGGAGGAAGCACTATTTTGGGACAAGCAACGGCACACGTCTTCGGTTTCTCCTCCGACGTTGGTTCTAAGATTGAAGCATCATGCAATAATTTATCGTTTAGGCTCCAGTTCATTATTCTGAGATACATGCAGACTATCGATCCCAGGATATTATGACACATAATAACGAATGCCGATTTCAGCTTCAACGTGGCCCTTTAGACGTAGGCTATTGCCCCAAATCCCGGCTTTAGGGGGATGCACGATGAAAGTAGATATACGATGCAACATACAAACATTTGGATTAAATAGGCCTCATATGGAAAGTGCCCCAAATAGACTTTGCGTGCGCCCATCCCCAATCTCTAATAAGGGCTTTAAAACAACCGAAATCGATTATACATCTCCTAAGTGTCCACATAGTCATGCACTAAATCAATTATAGGTAAAGCAAGTCATTGCTAAGATTTTGGCAAGGGGTAGAATTAACTGAAAAAATATTTTATTTTTATCGATTACCTTGAAACGTGGCTTAAATATGCCAAATACCCAATGCTAAATTTTCATTGATAAAATAAGACAGCGAAAACCCGCATTGTTTGCTCGTAACTAAGCAACGATTGAAAATATTTTTCACTTCATTTATGCGAATGTTGCAATTTTTGGTCACACGTTACTTTTGAAGCGGAAGGAATCGTAGCTACTCGGAAGACAACGTCTTTAACTCTCAGGAGATATAATTTGCGCTACGAAAGAGCAAATGGTCGTGGAGAAAACAACGTTCAAATTGACCGCTTCATAAATATTGTAATTTGAGCCAGATAAGAAAGAGTTATTATTAAAGCAATATTTTATTTCAGGCAAAAAATGAAGAATATTTTTAAAATATGCATCATTTTGAGATGTCTTTCTGATTCATTCTTAATGCAGAGTTTTGTGGTGTTGTGCGGAATCATGCGATATATCGTGCAGGTGACATGCGCTGTCTAAGTTACCCTGTTGTATCTTGGTAGTCATATTGTGCCGTCCAGAACGTTCTACGACATGTATACTTTGGTTCTACGTATATATTGCGGTGAGAATCTGAGATTGAGGAGTAATTTACTTACCACACTCTCCATGATGGGCCAGTCTAATTTTCCCGTCGCTTTCACATTGCGCATATTTTAACATGCACGGGTTACCATATGTCTTGCCGTCTGTACCACATTGAGGATCGTGATTTTTTGGGCAACCTGCCTGACACTTCGGATCTACATTAAGTTCAGTTATATAGTATAATTATTGTACTGGTGATTATTGTAGATTGTATAGCCTTTCGTAATTCGTCGTAATTAGTCCAGTACTCAGTAAAACTGATAAATACTACTTACTGCAAGGACCTTCGTGCACAATCGTGATGTCTTGTTTGAATTGACAAGCAGTCTCTTCCAATGTGCAGTAATTGGGATATGTATTGCCATCTGATCCACATACTGGAGGAAGCACTATTGCGGGACAAGCGACGGCACACGTTGGCTCCGGCTTTGGTTCTAACATAGAAGATTAAGCGTTTAAAATCTTGTCCAGGGCTTTCATGTTATATGATATCATAATTTTTGTAGCGATTAGAATAACAGAATATATAAAACAAACTAAAATTCTGTGTAATGTACATACTACACTCTCCATGATGAGCCAATCTCACTTTTCCATCACTCTGACACAGGGCAGCTATAAAAAAACATGGGTTACCATATGTTTTTCCATCTGTACCACATTGAGGATTATATTCCAGTGTGCAGAAAGTTCGACACTTTGGTTCTGTAGAAAATAAAATTTACTTTAATGTACTTTGGCACAGACAGTAGTTTAAGAATATTAAGCCATCTTGTTTTAAAGCAAATGCTGGCTGATTTCCTTAGTTTGAGACTGCAGTGAATAATGCTTCAAACAAGGGCCTTCGAAAATTTCGCGGAAGGAGCATGAACAAAATGGTCCTGACTAGAATTTGCGTTATAATTATATAAAGTTAGTTATTGTACTGGTGATTATTGTAGTTGTAGCCTTTCGTAATTGGTCGAGAGACCTCGGATTATCGCAATAATGCGTAGCAAGTAGCTAATGCGTTGCTGAAATGACATTATTGGGGAATCTGTTAAAGGTAAGACAAAATTACGCGAAAAAATGTAATAACTATATTGAGTTTCTGTCCGTCTTAAATCGAACCCGGCAACTGTAATAAATAACTAGGTAAGATAGAAGTTTTAATTTCTAATTTTGTCGCATGCATGCCTTATATAATTCTACTACAACAAGGCAGCCATCTTTGATCCGAAATCCTGACGTTATTGTAATTAATGTCTTGAATTTCTGGTGATGATTTGATTTGAATTTCAGATCTTTTCGCCCATAAGTGCAATACTCTGGCCCAAATTGTTAGTCCAGTACTCAGTAAAACTGGTAAATATTACTTACTGCAAGGGCCTTCATGAACAACCGTGATGTCTTGTTTAAATTGACAAGCAGTCTCTTCCAATATGCAGTAATTGGGATATGTATTGCCATCGGATCCACATACTGGAGGAAGCACTATTGCGGGACAAGCAACGGCACACGTTGGCTCCGACTTTGGTTCTAACATAGAATATTAAGCGTTTATTTAGTCTAGGGCTATCATGTTATATGGTATCATAATTTTCGTAGCGATTATAACAAACTAAAATTCTGTGTAAAGTACATACTGCACTCTCCATGATGAGCCAGTCTCACTTTTCCATCACTCTCACACAGGGCAGCTATCAAAAAACATGGGTTACCATATGTTTTTCCATCTGTACCACATTGAGGATTATATTCCAGTGTGCAGTAATTACGACACTTTGGTTCTGTAGAAAATATAATTTACTTTAATGTACTTTGGCACAGACAGTTGTTTAAGAATATTAAGCCATCTTGTTTTAAAGCAAATGTTGACTGATTTCCTTAGTTTGAGACTGCAGTGAATAATGCTTCAAACAAGAGCCTTCGAAAACTTCGCCGTAGGAGCATGAACAAAATGGTCCTACTAGAATTTTGCGTTTGTGATTTAAGATGCGGGGAGTTGTAAGGGGTTCTGAAAGACGTTTCTCCGAGAATTCCTAATATTTGATTTTTAATTACTTAACTTTCTGAAAGGGCGAGGTTTTTTGAACGAATATTTGGATGATTACTTTATTCTGAGCACGATGATTTTGCTAATATTCACACTTAAAGATTAATAATTACTTTCTAAATCTAAATTTGTGTGTTTCCTTCGGGACTTCTCTATTTGGGCAGAGTGAAGATTACTGATTTACTTACGGCAAGGTCCATGACTAACAGCTTTAATATCTAGACCGAAATCACAAGCTGTCTCCTTCAACACACAGTAATTGGGATATGTAAAGCCATCTGAGCCACATACTTGAAACCGGAAAAATCTCCACGGACAAACTTTGGAACACACATCCCTCGCTTCTATGGTTGACGATTAAAAAAGGTACTGTGAGGGATGGGAACTGTTTCTACATCAACTATTTAGAAGGTATTTTCTTAAAAACACAAGCTATAGCCTAGTTCATACGTCGCATTTTGGTCACATCGCATGCACTTCACACAGATTCCAGTTATCATCAAATTCAATGGTAATACGACAGGATGCATGTCCAATCAAATCCATAATGATACTTGATGGTAATGATACTTCGTGTACATTAAAACAGTCTAATTCTTGGTTGTTTACCTCTGCTTTTGGCGTGTACGGGACTTGATACCAAGTAAAAAGCCATTACGGCAGCAAAGAAAAACAGATCTAGCAATAAAAAACACCATTGTTAATTTAAATCTCAAATCAGATTCAATTGGGCAGGGGGGAAGCGATGGGTGATATTGTGGGTTCAGCAAGAGTAACTATCAGGTAAGTACTCTTAAAAAGTTAAATAGACTACCAACTATCGCAATAAAAAAGTTTAAAAATTGTGGAAAAGCTGACAGATTATGAAGGCTCCTATGGCTTATATGCACTCAGTCAACAGATTATCGCTATTAGTGTTTGAAAAATACCTGCTTTCATATTGTTTTTTGATAGAATTCGTTCCAGCAACAGCAATTTATATAATAGTCTGAAAATTGGAAAAGAAGAGGAAGAGAAATTGTAGCAAGATGTCTTTACAAATTGTATGAAATTTCACCATTGAAACAACCTAAAAGAATACTGATCTAAATATGAAATGAGAATTTCATCTTACCTGGTTCAAAGTCTTCGTTACTCACTCCAACAACAAGATGAAGGTGGTATGGGCAAAGCTGATAAAATGAGCTTCCTTAAATAGTATCGTTTTCGTGCATAGCCCAAGTATCGATCTTCATGCATTTTGAGTGTGATACGATACGACACAAAACGCTATTGGCTGCAAGCACGCAGAGTCCATGATGCATGTTCAACGAATTTCCGCGGTTACAAATTAATTATGCCGAAAGGAAATGTCAAGCTCTTATTCCATGGACGACTTCGTGCAACTCTTTTGTAATGGCTGATTGGACAGGATTTGATTGACGCTGACAAGCCTGTTCACAAGTTATTTTACAGCTAGTTCACAAGTCACACCGGGATGGTGAACGCGCAGCAAAAGTTTAGAATAGCTTTCATAATACACAAAATGTTTGATTTTGTTATATTATAACTATTACAATTCTAGTGCGTTTTACCGATTGTTGGTCAAGGTTCACAAACTTCTGAGAGATGTAAATTTGGTAGCTATGAAACTTCTGTACATTCCACGGATTGGATGCATTCCTACACATACATTTGCAAGATCTACCAAGTTAGCTACTATACATTTCTCGAAAATAGAATTTCATTGCAAGTTGGACGAAATTATTGCATCGTGTAACACGGAGATAGATACGTTCTTACAGCTATACAACAAAGACTGTTCTAGAAATGACATCATACGAATCCTTATAAGTTGGTTTTATGGTAAGACTGAGAAAAACATTTGCATTGCTGTTCGATTTTGTGCTGTGAGTTCAGTGACATACGTGATATTTAAAATGAGAAGATTTATTTTGTCACTTATTCAAGCTAGGTCTTATTATTGATGTTTTAATGACTATATTTATAGGGAGAAAATAAACTTAAGATGCTAATAATCTAAATTAAGCTGCAAAACATGTCCCAAATACTCCTTGAAAATACTCTGAAATGAGCCACTTGTATTGGGAGGAGCTTGCCACCCATGCAGGCATTGATGCATTTCAAACGTCAGGTCAAAAGAGTCAAACACTTCAAATTCCTCAGGCATCAGTAATTCGTGGAGGCAGCATAGCTATATGTTTGCAGGCATTTCATATTTCATACATATTTCGTCACTATTTCATATTTGCGCATTTCTGCTTTGCTCCCAATTTAAATACTACTGAATAAGTAAAAACAAGTTCAAATTTTCTTCTGATTAGGACGTACACTGCAAGTTTTAAGCATATTCAAGAGGTTATTAATTTTGACGATTCGTTTATGCCTTGCGAAAGCTTCAGGTCTTCTGTGGAAGACTGCATGCCAGACATATTTTGTTTACAAATATTTTTGCTCCACAAATATAAAGTCTATAAGTTATGAAGAATTGCGGCTAAGTCTATATGAACGCAAACCAATTTACGCGGTGGCGCTTTTAAATTACTATTAAAGAATTAAAAAGCGTCATATAAAGCTATATACGCAAGCTACACTTCAAGCTACACTGAAATCATATTTTGTGGCAGACGAGTTAAAAATATCTAAGTATAGGCTAGATCGTTTATGTGCATAGAAGAAGTTATCGATCATGCTTACGCACACTACCTAAAGGTTTAACTTCACAGAGTTCTTTTTCGTTATACTTGGGAGGCTTTCGTATTCCACATGCATGTATGCTACAATCTATTGCAACTCAGCGATTTGATGCTGCATGCTGCGTGTTCGCCTGTGATCATGACGTATATGAATTTCCGTGGTTTATATGTGTCCGGAATACATTGACCGATTACGTCTGTCTTTATAATTTCTGCTCTACTTTCGTCACGAAACATAAGAAAGTTATCATTGCGCTTGGTGGGAAACAAGTGGCAAAATCTAATTATGTGTTGTGGTCAGGTTTCAATTGGGACGCAAGTTTTGTTCCTTTCTTCTGTCACACTTACGTCCTCTGTTATTGTACATGTATAGGCGTATTAATTGTATCGTGTTGTGACAAATGATTAAATGAATACAACGCTGATGATGAAGTGGATAATCCTCAAACTGCTAAATGCTCGACTGTATCTATTTAAGCGTATTTGTTCATCCCTTCCAATGAAGTGTAGAATTTATGTTTTATTATGCCTTTACACACCCTCGTTTATCATATGACATCACTGCGTGGGGAAATGCATCTCGTGAGCATTTTGATCCGCTGCTAAAACGTCAAGAAGAAAGGACTGAAAAATTAACTTTGGATGAGAGTATGTCAACTGAGAGTTCTGTCGATCTTGAAAAATTCTGCTAGTTGTCCACACCCTGCGTAGCTCATCTCCGAGTGAGCTTCGCAATTTGTTTCATTTCTCTGGTGAGATGCATGGTGTTTATAGTCGATGTTCCTTAACAGACCTAAGGGTTCCTTTAGTCCAATCTGTGCTTGCTAAAACTAAACTCTTACACAGCGGAATTTCACTGTTTAATTCCCTGCCAAATGACCTAAAAATGGTCACTGACTACTCCCCTTTTGCCTACAAGTTTACACTAAAAAAGTTCTTTCGTGATTTAAATTATGAAGTTGGTCATCTTGAACATTTTTCTTGTTCTTCATGCTCGAACATTGTTTAATGTATCTGTTACACCCACTGACTTTTCACTTGTTCTATTTTTCGTCCTCTCAATTTACTCAGTATTCATAATATTTCCACTTCTTTTGTTCATATTCTCTCGTCCACTGTGTTGTACATATACATTGTGTTGTATATATTCATTGTGTTTTATATACACGTATACATAATATTCAAACTTAATGATAAATACGCAAACTTATTCAGTATGGATCCTCGCCAAAAGACTAACGTATTTTAGAGTACACTGAACAAAGACCTTTTGATATATGAAGAAGAGATGAAGAAACGAGGTTTTACTTCGTCGTTAACAATTAAGGAATTTGAAAGAAAACTGAATAGTTTGACCTTAGAAACGTCATCGTTTCCCCCAAGAAACGTGTACGTTCCAAGCGTGAATCGAGCGTGTTCAAGGTCAATCGAGTTCCGTAGTAAATTCATGCGATGAAAAAGGAAAGTAAAGAAATAAAAGACGTGAAGAATCTCATCCGCAGACGCCGGAATAGAAAGGAAGTTCTGTGGCGAAGCGAAGGGCTTCTCATAGCAGTAAAATTGAGGGGAAAGGGAAACGAAGGGAAAAGCTTAGCACGACAACTTTTGCAACGAGAAACATCAGAAGAAAGGAAGTAATGCAAGTGAAGAAAGTGAGATGCAAAGGGAAGGGAATAGACTTACGCAAGAGAGAGAAGGCATGCAGCAAGAAAGTGTCCAAAAACGAGCAGAAAGGCTTGAGAATATGAGGAAACGAGCCAAAAGATCCTATGAGACAAAGTCAATACCTCAGTAGGTACAGTCAGAAAACGATCAGGTGTGATGAGAATACTACAAATGAGGATCTTATACGTAGTTCAGACCAATACTTTCATGAACGTGGCTCGAAAAATGTTGAGAACCTTTTGCATGAGCAGGAATTCGTTCAGAATGAAATGCACATTTTATCATTTAGATCAAGAGCATTTAGATCATCGCCATTGTACACTTTGGGCAGAGGCTTGAACATGGAAAACTTGGCAGCATATCCCTTTGTTTGTTACCGGTGTCAAAGAGACACAACAAGTCCACAAACAATTTCAATTGCCATTAGGCTTTGATCCAAGTTGATTTCAAATTCCGAATATTAATTTTCAAGTTCTTCGCCTCTTAAGTGCTTCCTAGTTTACAATGCTCCATCAACAACGCAATTGCAGCATCGTCTTCACAACGCATTCTTTCGATCAATCAACCACATTAACAACAAATCATAATGTATTCTTTTTAAGAAATTATGTAGCTAATTTTAATAAAGGTTGGACTCCAACGCAAAAAGAATGATGGGTTGTAATATTGATTATCCTCGTTTATGTCAAAAGACTGACCCCATGCAGAGCGAAAAGATTTCCTTTGTAGAGAATCGCAGGTTTCTTGTGTTTAAGGCATTCGTACAAGCTTACGGGATTCACTTAATCCCAGTACTCTCAGTTAATATCCTGGAAAGACTGGCTTTCAACTGAAACGTTGCAACAACGATTGAACTTGTATATATATATACTCATCCAGTTATCTCTTTGAGTTCCTTATATTATAAACAGCGCCCAGATTATATATCATGACATACATATTGTAGATTATAGCTATATATCATATACATATCTACACATCCTTAAATCTCTATTTCTATGTCTGAGTAAACTTAAGATGCCAATCTGAAGCCGCAAAGTCAAGATATAATAGCGAACCTTAAAGAGCTGCATGCTACACATGTTAATAACCATTTCTAATCTCGACCAACAAACACATTTCACACCGGCATCCTTTGAAATTCTCAAAACGCTATAGCCTACAATTTATGTGTATCTCACAAAATATGCATGTACACGCAGGCTGTTTTAGATACCACATTAATCTTTGGAGACTGAAGTCATGTTTTGTGTTAAGCAGAGCGTGTATGTGCATAGAAAAAGTTACCGATCATGCTTACGCACACCTCTTAAAGGCTTAACGTCACAGAGTTATGCATGTATGCTACATCTATTGCAACTCAGCGATTTGATGCTGGATGATGCATTTTCGCCTGTGATTATGACGTATGAATATCCGTGGTTTATATTTGTGCCGGGAATATATTGACCGATTACAACACTGATGACGTTTATTAAAAGGTCTGATGCCAAATTTTTGTCCACAATTTTCATGTGAAAATATCGTTTGTTAATGTTAGCGAAGCCCTTTTATGCAGTGTCTGAAAACTTGGCATCATAAAAGCTAGGATAAACAGTGATAGGCTCGTATTATTTGAAGGTCGGCGTACTTTATCTTAAGAAATTCAAATTTTTAGGCAAGAAACCACATATTCTGGTATTTATAAAACCATATATATGCTTGAAACTTAGATTGTGGGGTATATGGCTTGGGTATGGCTTCCTATATCAACGGTTTTGGGCTAAGAATGTAAGATAAAAATCTGCTGTTGTCAAATGAAACCGTTACTGTCAGTTTCTTACTGATGATGATTTCTTGCTGACTGACATAAGGAAAGGTACAGTCCAGATACTTGCGGTCAGTACAGATACTTGCGGTCATTCAAGACCTTAAGAGAAAATAGCTTAAGATGCTAATAATCTGAATTAAGCTGCAAAGTCAAGATTATAGCAACCTTAGAGAGCTTGATGTTATATTTTTACATACATCTTTTACCTACATTTTTTTAATCTTGACCAACACACTGACCCTAATTCTAAACATATCCCAACACACTTGAAAATACTCTCATACTCAAATGAGCCACTTGTATTCGGAGGAGCTTGCCACTAATTGATGCTTTTCAAACGTCAGTCCAAAAGAGTCAAACACTTCAAATTCGTCAGGCATCAATAATTCGTTGACGCAGCATAGCTATTTATAATATAACATTTATAGTACGCGCGTGCTGATTGGTCGAGAAGCGTGTTTCTATAACTGTATAGAAACACGGGAATTTTCCCGCCGAACTTGACAAGCGGAGCGATGTAATGAGAATTTGTAATTGAATCGAACTATAATATTTGTACAAAATCTTTTTATTGAGTTATATTATAAAAGAAATAGAAAAAAATTTTCCTGTGTTTTCATACAGTTATAGAAACACTTGTGGGAGTTTGGGAGAACTCGAAATAACGTGGAAAAACTCGCTCTACGGGCTCGTTTTTCCACTGATTATTTATCGTTCTCCCAAACTCCCACCCGTGTTTCTATAACTGTATAGAAACACGGAAAATGTTTTCTATTTCTTTAACGTTTGGCATTTCATATTTCATGCATGCATATTTCGTCACTATTTCATATTTGCGCATTTCAGCTTTGCTCCCAATCCAAATGCTACTGAATAAAGTTCAAATTTTACTTCTGATTAGAACGTACTCTGCAAGGCTTAAGTATATACAAGAGGTTATTTATTTAGACGGTTCGTTTATGCCTTAATTGTGCAAGCTTCAATTGCAAGTCTTCTGTGTAAGACCGCAAGACATATTTTGTTGCGGATTTACAAATATTATTGCTGAACAAATATAAAGTCTGTAAGTTATGAAGAATTACGATTAGGACTTTGCTAAGTCTATATGGAACGCAGATCAATATACGCAGTGGCGCTTTTGATATATAATTTATGTAAATCTATTGAAAAGTTAAAAAGCGTCATATAAAGCTATACACGCAAGCTACACTTCAAGCTACAGTGTATGAGTGCATAGAAGAAGTTACCGATCATGCATACGCACACCTCTTAAAGGCTTTACGTCACAGAGTTATTGTTCATTGTACACGGAAGGTTCTTCTACTCCACGTACATGTTACAATCTATTGCAACTCAGCGATTTGATGCTGCATGACGCCTGTGATCATGACGTATGAATTTCCGTGGTTTATATTTGTGTCCGGAATACATTGACCGATTACAACACCGATGACGTTTATTAAAAGCTCTGATGCCAAATTTTCTTCCAGAGATTTCAGGTGAAAATATGGTTTGTTAATGTAAATCTTATACCCTACAGCGAAGCCCCTGTATGCAGTGTCTGCAAAATTTGGCATCATACAAGCTACGATCAACAGTGGTATGCTCGTATCATTTAAAGCCGTACTTTATTTAGGATATGTATCGCCATCTGATGATTCACAAAATCATGAAATCCAAATTTTTACGCGAGAAACCACGTATACTGGTATTTGTAAAACTACATATATATATAGGCTGGAAATTTTAAATGTGGGGCATATTTATGAATTGTGAGCAAAAACTAAAGGTATCTCCGTTTTGAAGTTACATTATTATAAGACTATCTATTTACTAAACTCCATGGCTTTCTTTCAACGGTTTTGGATAAAAATCCACTGTTGTGAAATAAAACCGTTACTGTCAGTTTCAAAATTTTACTTATGATGATGATTTCTTGCTGACTAACATAAGGAGAGGTACAGACAAGACCATGAAAGATACTTTCGCGGTCTTTCAAGACAAGACAATCTTATTATTCACGTGTGCATGACTATATTCATAGGGAGAAAATAAACTGAAGATGCAAATAGTTTGAATTAAGGTGCAAAGTCAAGATTATAACAATCTTACTGAGCTTAATGCTATATTTGTTACATAGCTACATTTTTTTAATCTTGACCAACACACTGACCCTAATTTTAAACATATCCCAAATACTCCTTGAAAATACTCTCATACTGAAATGAGCCACTTGTATTGGGAGGAACTTGCCACTCATTGTTGCACTTCAGACTTCAGTCCAAAAGAGTCAAGCACTTGAAATTCGTCAGGCATCAGTAAATCGTTAACGCAACATAGCTATACGTTTTCGATTTCATATTTCATACATATATTTCGTCGCTATTTCATATTTGCGCAATTCTGCTTTGCTCTAAACTTAAATACTACTGAATCAGTACAACAAGTTCAAATTTTCTTCTGATTAGGGCGTACACTGCAAGTTTTAAGCATAAATATGAGGTTATTAATTTAGACGAATCGTCCATGCTTTTGGCAAGTTTTAGGTCTTCTTCAAAAGACTGCAAGATATATTTTGTTGCAAATTTATAAATCTTTTTCCTCAAGAAATATCTAAGTTGTAAAGTTTTTGCATCCAAAGTTTTGTAAAGTCTATATGAACGCAAACCAATTTCCGCGATGGCGCTTTTGAGTTTTGATATACGTTTTAATTGAAAAGTTAAAAAGCGTCATATATACAGTAAAGCTACACACAAGCTACACTTCAAGCTACACTGAAATCATATTTTGTCACAGACGAGTTAAAATTATCTATAAATAGATCGTGTATGTGCATAGAAGAAGTTACCGATCATACTTACGCCCACCTCTTAAAGGCTTAACGTCACAGAGTTCCCTATCGTTATACATGGAAGGTTTTCTTATTCCACATGCATGTGCTACAATCTATTGCAATTCAATCTATTGATGTTGGATGGTGCATGTGCCCGGAATGCATTGACCGATTAAAACACTGCATGGCGACGTTTATAACGAATTTTTTAAAAGGTCTAATGCCAAATTTTCTTTCACAGATTTCAGCCAAAAAATGGTTTGTTAATGCAAGTCTATATTCTATACCATAGCATGCAGTGTCTGAAAACATGGCATCATAAAAGCTAAAAAAATTATGTTAATATTTCGCTAGCGAGCTATTTCTCTGCAAGCGAATATCCAGTCTTAAAGGTGTGGACACAGACTGGACGCGATGCGGCAACGCGACGCGAATTTTGAGTTTTCAGAAGCATATAAGTTAAATTCTTGAAGCAAAATTTGGAAACGATGGACGCTAGAGCAGTCAAAATGTTTTATTGTTATGTAATCTACAAGAATATTATGATAGTTTAAAATTTATTTGATTTTAAAAAAATTACAAACGTTGAAAATTCGCGCTGCGTTGCCAATTCGCATCCTGTCAGTGTGGGCCTTTAAAGGTCGAGATTGTAAATATATTCATGTTGTATCACTGAAAGACCCTTTTGAGGTGATATGTAATAAAGTTTATATAGTTTTATAGTTTATCAGCCATGTTTACTTTATACGCCCAAACACCAATTAAATATTTGCTTGGATTTTGTATTTGTAAAATTTGGAACGGGTATATTTATTTTTGCTTTGCCGTGCATGCTAATAAATTGTGTTTAGAGTATACAGTGTGTATAAAAAAATTTCGAATCCAACTTTGACAGGCTGCTGTGTATAAAATACTAAAGTAAGCGATATAATTTTTATATGGCAACAAAGATTAGCTTATTTAGTATGCGATTATACCGTTCTTATATCGACCCAGTTATCGTCTTTTTAAAATTGTTGTTCGAAATCAAATTTTTCCGCCGATGGGAATTCGAAATTAGACCTCCAGACAAAAGAAAATGCAAATTTAATTAAATCGACAAACTGTTATGTAGCAAAATTTAGTTAATTGTTGTTTCGTGCTTCATGGAGGCATTGTGTTCTTCAAACTTCTATCGTTGAACATTGAATAAGCAGAATTTTTGCGATAAACTTGCGCTTTAGTTTTCAGTAATAATTAGATTTTAAAGCCCTTTGGGACTAATTTTCAATAAAACAAACTTCCAGTTCCCATCGGCGGAAAATGGTGATTTTTATGAACTTTTTTTTCGAACAGGTACTTCTTCATTTTTCAACTAAATTACACGTACAACGTGTCATTTGAAAGAGAAATAAATGAACTTAACAATGGTGTAAAAATCAACCAAATTTGTCAAATGCATTTTGCATTATTACACACAAAATTTCGATTCGAATTTTTTTGATACACCCTGTAGAGTGCTATAAACCGCGGTTAACCTAGGTCAAACGTCGGTCTCATAAAGGTTGAGGTCAGACCGAGGTCGAACCGCGGTGAGACGGAGGTTAAACCTCGGCATAACTCCATCTGACAGACATTTATTTCTTAAGATTTTTTCGATTTGGTTATTGTGTTGTTCTTCTCAGCTGTTCATAACATTTCGTTCGGAAGCGAACGGCAACTGCGAAGGTATTTTTCCCTAGCGGTCGTCTGCGGTTTCTATCGGTCCACTGCAACCGAACCGCAGCGTTAGGTTATTTCTGGACATTAATTTCTGCGTTATTGAATAACACGTTATCACATATTCACACGCACTCTAAATTTAGCTTCCTACGAAGGCCTTAATTTCCGTCGTATAACATCAGAAATCGTTCTTTTGCTTGTGAGATAAATGCTGTTTCCCGTCGATCGCTAGTCTCACAGGCATCTGCATGCTATGGTGACGTCAACGGCGTTAGAGGTATTTTTTCCCTAAACAGCTAGAACATCAAAGCGATACTACATAAAGAAGCTTGTTTTAGCTTTCATTCACACTGACGCACCGAGCGCCAAACTTGTTCATCTTTCTGTCCATTTGGGATCAGAGAAGACAACATTATACAGGTAGAAAAAGATTGAAAGTTCTCGCTCAATTAAATGTAGCTATGTATATCAATTAAGGGTGTATTCACTAAAGGGATCCACAGTTATAAATATATGTGTTGTTTTTGGTGTTTTTTTTTCATTTCGTCTCATGTTTTATTCGTTGTCGTAAAATCTCTACGACTGACAGTTTGCAGGTAAAATTAATTGCTGTGCTGCTGCTGTTGAATTAAAGTAAAACAAACCATGAAAGCAGGTATTTATTCGGATTTTATCGGCACATGATTTTTCGTCACATCGCAGTAACGTTGAACTTTAGGTTTAGCCTGTTTAGACTTGCAAGCTGCGCCGTAATCTTCATGATCGGGTTTTGTGTTCTGATTACAATCTATATAAGACGTTTGACGTCAAAAAATTTTTGCTTTGTTAATAATAATTATTAATTTTATTTTCTCAGGTCTCGTTTTTGTTCTGGCGCTAACCACAGTTTGTTTGCTGTCAAATTCGCTTGTTGCGTTACAACCAGGTACGTAAGTCTTTGGGGATAAATAACCTCAGGCGGGATCAAATTCTCAATATTAAGATTAATGCCAACAAATTGTTTTTAAAGAGCTATAAAACATCAAGAATGTAGTTTTTAGAATACAAACAGACAGGCACATTTCGTTTTAGCTCTATATATCTTTAATGGAATATGTAACATACAGTATTCAGTGGCGTAGCAAGAACGATAATTGGGGGGGGGCAATATTCATATATTCGTGATACGCAGGTTTAATTTTTTTTTAAATCAATTGTCTTTACAGTCTGGTAACATGAATATATGAATATGCCCCCCCCCCCAATTATCGATGCTGTATTACTATAGTAATGTTGCTAATAAGATGTACATGCATAGACGGAACAATTAAGATGTAGCAATACTCAAACATTTATCTGAAGAACACGTGAATTATTACTGAGAAAGACAACAACCCCTCGCAAATTTCAAACGAGGCAAATATTTCCAAAGCTACCACAGTAACTACACCTAGTCACAGGGCTAAGGCTTGTAAGCTTAAAATTGTGTAATTAGTTGACAAAATAAAAACAATCGCCATGTTGTATTTCTCGACTTGAGAGACAAGTGAACCATAAGTAGTGAACTGAAAATTGAGCCAGGGGTGGATCCAGCACTAGTGCACAAATTTGCATTACAAAACAAAGTGGTTATTTTTAGCAGTTTTCTTGTGTCATGCAAATTAGTGCACTAGTGCTGGATCCACCCCTGAATTGAGCCGTTACCGCCCTGCACTTCTAGCTTTGTTATTTATGCTATTTTTCTTCTTTCTAGATTTTTGCTATCTTGAACCAGACCTTGGTCCCTGCAAAGGTTACTTCCCGCGATACTACTACGATCCCAGTTCAAACAATTGCAAGATATTTATGTATGGCGGTTGTCCCGGAAACGCCAACACCTTTAAAACTTTTGCTGCATGTATAATTACATGTGGCCAGTAAAAGGTTTGTCCATATAAGTAGAAAATATTATTAGGAAAAAGAGATTGGCCAAACTCAACAGTTGAAGATCATTTAAATAGCATTGCCCGTTATTTCTTATTGTTTTTATTAAAATACTAGAAATACATGCACGCAAAGTCCCCTCGCCTGAAGCAATAAATATATATTTCCCTCACTGAAATTCTATAATACTCGTTTCTGCTGAATGATCGAAGTCGTAAAGTAAAATCCTATATCTTGATAGAATTATAATGTCGACTCTCGAGCTATCAAATTCAGCTATAATCATAATTGTGCTACGAATAGTTTTAAATACAACAATTTTTAGCGAAATTTCAATTACTTTTTAAACAGATTCACCTTTAAAAATAAATACTTTCCAAATCAAAATCATTTCAACGAAATTGACGAATAAATTCAAAGAGGTGTCATACATTTGTTGATAAATCCACGTATTATTTAAACTTACAGAATACCTTGCATGCTTTAAAATACATAATCTACCTATTTACCTGTTCAAAAACATTTTAAAAATGCTTCAAAATCGTAGATCTTTTATCATCCATATGAATGAAAGTTTTTCTATTCGAAGGCATCTTTTACATTATTTTTTAATGAATTTTACGAGTCAATTTTTCGTATAATTTTAAGACCGTCCAAATGAAAAATATTATTTAAAAAAAGTTTTGTAATTCAAAATATCGGTTATGCTGACGTGAACCCAAATTTTAATTTAGCCAATCGCACGTTTGTAAACGTTTGCTAGTTACCAGTTTTAACTCGTCTTAAACTCCACATGCGCGTAACTTACAAAAACGCCCAACGTCCATGACGTAATGGCGGACAACTTTCTTTTCGCATTTGCATTCCCGGGCGTAATTAAAATCTCCAGGCGGAATTAGTACCCTCGCCCGGTGCTTCGCACCGGCTCGGCGATAATACTATTGTGTGACTTAAATTAATACGCGTGCATTCTTTTCATATTGTTACAGGATGAGAACGAAAGAAAGCAAGAATGAAGAAATTTTGAACCGGGGAATAACAGGGGGAATTGTAGTTTGCTTTATTGGTATACTCTAGTTTGCTATCGGTGTATTAGTACTACTCTTCTTTCTTATTATAATAGCTATAATAATAAATGCTCTCACATCACCATTCGACGTACTCTTTCTTACACCCATATGCTCGTTGCTGAGCCATGGTGAGCGCGGTATTAACGCAGTATCGATATGATACTGCTCGTTGGAACATCTACAGTGTTGAAATTGGTAGGATACCGTATTCTGGATGAAATACATACAGAGAAAACAAAGAAGTCGAGTAACTAATGTTAAAATACATTAAACGGGGTTTTTTTGCTCTTCCTCGAATACTTTGAATGATTTATAGAAATAATTTTTCGAATCTTTGTATTGTATGTTTCGCTATTTTACAAGCTCACAATACTTTTTCGGTATAATATATAATTTATAGTAATAATTTTTAATTGATAATATATATTTCGCTCGGGGGATTTGGCAAAATATTTCCCTCAGTAATGATATTTTATCATCAATCCCCCTCACTCCAGGTCAATGATAAGTATCTCGGGTTATCTTCCGATAATAGTATCTTGGAATGTCATACAGTATTTCAGGATATCCTACTATAGCACCTTAATTTGGATGGTATATTGTGTTGTAGGGTTATACGCCAAGAATTTCAAAACACTTCTACACTATTTTGCTAATGTCAGTGCTACAGTGCTTCGTGCGGTAGAGGCGTGTGGAAATTGCTCTGTGATATTGTTATACAGGGTGTCCCAAAAAAAACGCAACCACTTAAATATGCAAGAATATTAATATATTGTTCGGGTTTGCACCATAGTTCAGCTAAAATGACTTTTAGCATTGTAAATGAAGGATTAAGAGCCATTTTCAATTCCCAGAGGTGCTTATCTATTGTGCTTTAGAGCTGTATTAATGTTCTGCATATTTAAGTGGTTGCTCTTTTTTTGGGACACCCTGTATATTAAAGATCCCAGTTCGATTATTGTGTGTGTCCAACACAAGGCAACACGTTATTTTGTTGATTATGTCTCTGCCATACCACATTTGCCTCGCTTGCCGCTTGGACCGGAGAATACGAGTTAGTAAAGAAATTTGTTTGTGACGATTTAAAATTAACCGGAGTATGGGATCAGCAAGGCGGTGACAAGAAAGTGTTTAAGACCTACGACACCTCAATCACTTGGCGGAAAACTAAACGTTTACAGTACCTAGACGGACCTGAAGCAGGAAAGATCACTCAGCTTATGTACTCCAAAATCATGCAGAGTTTAACTACTGTAAGCGGAATTAACAACATAAATAGCTCGGACTGTTCATGCCAGACAGAACCAGATATTATGCAATCCTACTTATGTAAATGTTGTTGCGATATAAAGAACTTAAATTAAGTCAAAGCGCCAGTAACGAGGTTATCCAAGCGCTATCGGGAACTGTTGATCTCATTGCTGAAACTTGTTCACATTTTCATGATAGTACCTATTTTAAAACAAATAAAAAAATCTAACCCCAAGTCGTAAAAAAGCGCAGTTTACATAAAGGCCGGCGCACACTAGAGCTATGTGCTTAGCAAAAAGTCATTCGTGGCCATTAGCGTAAGCCAGTTGCTCTCATGCGCGGACGACTTTTCCAGTGACTTTCGTCATTCGTGCCAAAAGTCGCCGGAAAAGTCGCCCGCACACGAGAGCAACTGGCTTACGCCGATGGCCACGAATGACTTTTTGCTAAGCACATGCCACATAGCTCTAGTGTGCGCCGGCCTAAAATCATCTCAAGATTCCGACATGCATGAACCATTCAACGAGCACTCCCCAATTGAAACAATTGAAATCATCGAAGCAACGAATTTTAATGACCTTAAAGTTAATAAAATTTCTGAAGCAAGTATTCCTACGGATTCTACAGGGTGTATCAAAAAAAAGGAGACCTTTAGAAATCAAGCTATTGTTAAAATTTGAATGCCTTTTCAATTGCATTTGCTCATATGCTGAACCGTAGTGCGTGAAATATTGATGGATACATGCATACATACATTAGAAAATGAATTGACGTTTGTACACAAGATTATCTGCTCCTAGGAATTTGAAAATAACTTTAATAGCATAAGGAAAAATAACGACCCAAAAATATTCAAATGACTAAGCACACTACCAGAACAAAAATGCCGGGGTTCAACTGACTTCGGAGCAAAGAGTTTTTGTAGTCTTAACTTATACCCAGCCAGCCGGCATCAGAAAAGCAGCTCGCGATATGCACAAGCGTACGGTAGTTTGTGTTGAGAGAAATTGAGGCCACGTTGAAGGACATGGTCCATGACATTCAGTTCTTTTGATGTTCAATTTTATCAGTAATTTTCAATCCGGATCGAAATGTCAAGTGAATCTGTGTCAGATCAAGTTGTAATTCATTCCTGACTCATGTAAACATTTTAACAGGCAGAGTTTGTAAAATGAGATGCTGAGCCATTCCGGATTCAAAGTCAATTCTAACTCGTGTGAACAGCCCTAATGCTCGCAGGCAGTGTTAAAAATTATTGAACAAATGATTTGTTCGTGTTTTGAAGGAACAGCTAAAGCAATTTACCACGCATACTGTTATCGCTTTTGTGCTTAGTCGTTTGTGCTTAGTCATTTGAATATTTTTGGGTCGTTATTTTTCCTTATGCTATTAAAGTTATTTTCAAATTCCCAGGAGCAGACAATCTTGTGTACAAACGTCAATTCATTTTCTAAAGGTCTCCTTTTTCTAATGTATGCATGCATGCCATCAATATTTCACGCACTACGGTTCAGCATATGTGCAAATGCAATTGAAAAAGCATTCAAATTTTAACAATAGCTTGATTTCTAAAGGTCTCCTTTTTTTTGATACACCCTGTACAGTACAGGGTGAGTCAAAAAACCTGACACCTTTGAAATTCAAATTAGCTGCAATGTTTCTGTATTAGGCTGTAATGAGACAGAAGTTGCCTGAAATATCTCATGGGTATACGAAGCATATCAAATAAGTGAACCCATTAATTAAGTAGAGCATAAAGTTTGTTCCGTTTGGAAGTTAAAATTCATTCTAAGCTCTGTAATAAAAAAGAACGTGGGATTAGTTCAATAGACCACTTGCCTTTTAGCGCAGCCCGCTTTGCATGACGGTAGGAGTCGTCACTTTGCAATCGAACGACATGGCGACTGTAATGAGCGAACGATTATTATTTGATGAGATATTTACCAATATTTAGTGCTTCTTGTTTACAATCGATGAGTTATTTAATCCTAAAATAAACATAGAGGTCTCAAACGAAGCGGAGGTAAATTTTTGAGCGAAATCGGTCCATTCTAAACGAGGAAAAAGGAGTTCGAGTGAGGCATCAACAAGACGTTCTTCGCATATTTATGCCTTGAAATATCTCATTCTCCAAAGAAAAACAGGTGAGTTCACCAAATAACCGGCGATCACCCAAGAATTTTTACTTACGAATAAGCTTTGACATTTTCCCTTTCCCGATTTTGTATTTTGCGCCCTGCTTTCTAATTCGTATTGCTTTTTAAACTCCGTGAAAATGACCATGCTTGGCAAAATATTTGACCGATTTCGCCTTATATTGTTCAAACACAGACTAAATGTTTTGGCGGGAAATTTGCAATGTTTGAATACTTAATTACTTTTTTGCCGATGTTGAAAACTACGAACAAAAACTACAAATAAGTGCTGTTTGACCTAGGCAAACTTTTCGAAAATTATATAAATAAAAGAATATAGTATTTTGAAACAATAATGGAGGATGAACCAACCACTTCAGAAGGGAACAATACAGAAAAACCACTGAAAAGGTGGACAAAGAACTTAGAGTTCCTTCCTGAATTTACATTTGAACTTTTAAAAGAGCACTTAGGAACTGAGTTAAGTGTGGAAAATAACCCAGGTGGAGCTTACAAACACAAGAAATTGGGATATGGATTGTTCAAGGAAAAATATGTCAAAAATGTAGAAGTAAAAGCAAATGTATTTAAAGACCAGTTATGCTGTTTTCTAATCAAGCAAGTGTGAATGCTGCTATGAAAAAAAAATGTCTACACTGTGTATGTTCATCTGAATCAGGACACTGGGGAAATTTTATACGGTAACTGCACATGCAAGGCTGGCAAAGGGGGCAATGTAAACACATTGTAGCCCTAATGTTTCAAGTAATTGAATACAAGCAATTAGACTTGTCTGAAATTCCAAATGATCTTACATGCACACAAATGCTGCAACAATGGCATGTTCCTCGCAAGGATGAGTGTGATGAAGCAGTCCTCTATGAGGATATAAATTTGTTAAAACATCATACGAGAAAGACACAAATAGCATAAAGCACAAAACATACAACTCAAGTTCCACCACCAATCCTACACCACACTTTGCTCGAGAAATTCAACCAGATGATATTAAAAAACTTTCTACTGCACTTAATAAGTCACAACCAAGCTACCTTAGTAAATTGTTGGAATCCAATAATTTTCAGCCACACCTATATGAAGAATTGCATAGCAACCTTCCATCTAAAAAACGGTGTATTGAAATGAAACAAGATGCATGTATAATTTACAATACAAAGGTTCGGGATGAAGTATTACAACATCTACCCCAAGGGAATATAACACACAAGGAAATTCTCGAAATAGAACAAAATACCAGGGATCAGTCATCCAGTGAACAGTGGTTTAAAGAAAGGGAAAATAGGGTAACAGCCTCAAACTTTGGGGCTATAATAAAAAGAAGAAAATCAATTTATCCAAAATCCATTTTGACAAAAATAACAAAATCAACCCAACATGCAAATGCCCCTGCACCATGCAAGTGGGGGAAAGATAAGGAAGAAAATGCTGTAAAAGCCTACCATAACTTTCAACATCGGCAGGGAATGAGTGTTAGTGTGTGCTTTAAGTGCGGATTTGTAGTCAATTCTTCTTTCCCTTGGATGGGAGCAAGTCCCGACTTTCTTGTTTCTGATACAAGTGAGACAAATAACCTTGGCGTTGGTGAGGTCAAATGCCCTTACTCAAAAAGAGACATGACCATCAATGAGGCTTGTCAAGACAAATCATTTTTTCTTCAAGAAAATAAGGGAGAGATCAGGCTAAAACACAACCATAATTACTATTATCAAATTCAAGGCAGCATGGCAATACTCCATGTAAAGTGGTGTGATTTTGTAGTATTTACAAATAAGGACCTTCATGTTGAACGAATCTATTTTGATAACAATGCTTGGGACAAAAAAATGTTACCTGAGCTAAGCAGCTTTTATTTTGAATACTTATCTGATACTTCACAACTTATAAATGAACAATAATTTTCTTCCTTAAATATCATTGGAAACTTTCCAACAATTTACTGTAATGGTACATGTTAGTTACTAGTATAAAACAAAATTTGTGGCAAAAATCATGGCTCAGCAATTACAGGAGGCAAGAACAGTGTTAGATATGAACAAATAGTCCAAATTTTTTCAAGATTATCTGCCAAAGTGATTGGAATGACCTGATTTAAAATTCTGTAGTTTTTTATTCGTCCAATTGCCCTTTCTACGTGAACGCGAACTGAAGCAATTTTTCTTGTCATCTTTTCTTCGTCAACAGATAGTTGGGGCTTTCCATCAAGAAATGGGGGGATGTGTAATTCTACACCAGTGGGTAGGTCTGACTCTATGTCAAAACCTCGATCTGCCATTAAACTGTCTCCTGGCTCCAATAGTTTAAGGATGCCACAATCATTTGTTATTTTTTTATCACTTGTTCTCCCTGAATACAGACTTGAAACCAAACTAGGGTAGCCACTGGGGGAAATACCTAGTAAACTCTTTGCCGTGTTATGATTTTTATAGCTAGAGAATGTTATCGATTGACTTCTGCAGGATGAAGGCCTTTCTATAAAAAACTCGGTGCAATCTATGATAACCCTGGTTTTTGGGAAGGCTGTTTTGAAGCAATTTGGCATGTTGTCATCAACAAACTGGCGACTTGGCCAAATAGGTAGAGCCCGAAGGCGTTGTTGTAGGAATGACAGCCAGGTTTTCCAAATACGGGAAATATGACTTTCACATAAACCAAACCTGTGGGCAATATCCCGTAGCAATAATCCACATCTTAACCGTGACAATACTAAAAACAATTCCTGTTCAGGAGATAGAGATCGTTCTTTGCCACACTTGGCTTGACCTTCTGATAATATAGGTGCAGTGTTTGACCCATGATAAATAAGGTGGTTGCATGCGGGAGACAGGTAATCAAAAAATGCTTTAAAAATTGTGTAGTTAGGAAACCCAGTATAAAATCGAAAATCAATGTCACTACCAATAAACCTTTCAATGCGAAATAAACACTGTCCCATTTTTTTTACATCCTCGTCATATTTCTTTTGCAAGGTTACACTATGCGCTTGTAGGGCTTTGACATTTTCCTGTAAGTGTTTTATTTTGTTTTGAGCTTCTATATCCATGCATCTTTCTTCAGGTAACATTTGCTCCTGAACTGAGGTTTTACTAGGAGATACATGCTCCTTGTCTTGTGCTGTTTCAAACACTCTGACAGTAGGAATCTTCCTTGACTTTGTAGCAGTTTGTGGCATGAAAATGGTGGGGATGTTGTCACTATATGTTTTTTTGCCACCTGGGAAATGAGCTGAACACACCTTTTGACTAGGAAGGGGGTTGAGTAATCCTCTTGTTTTCAAAAATTTGTTCCATTTTTTGTTAACATCTTTATCTTTTGGAATTTTGTGAAAAGAGAGCTCAGGATTTTTATAACTATTATTACTGCATCCTGGCACACAACAGTATGTTTTCCATTGGCGTACTTTGCTTTCATTGTTCCCTTCTGAAGTGGTTGGTTCATCCTCCATTATTGTTTCAAAATACTATATTCTTTTTATTTATATAATTTTCGAAAAGTTTGCCTAGGTCAAACAGCACTTATTTGTAGTTTTTGTTCGTAGTTTTCAACATCGGCAAAAAAGTAATTAAGTATTCAAACATTGCAAATTTCCCGCCAAATAAAGGCGAAATCGGTCAAATATTTTGCCAAGCATGGTCATTTTCACGGAGTTTAAAAAGCAATACGAATTAGAAAGCAGGGCGCAAAATACAAAATCGGGAAAGGGAAAATGTCAAAGCTTATTCGTAAGTAAAAATTCTTGGGTGATCGCCGGTTATTTGGTGAACTCACCTGTTTTTCTTTGGAGAATGAGATATTTCAAGGCATAAATATGCGAAGAACGTCTTGTTGATGCCTCACTCGAACTCCTTTTTCCTCGTTTAGAATGGACCGATTTCGCTCAAAAATTTACCTCCGCTTCGTTTGAGACCTCTATGTTTATTTTAGGATTAAATAACTCATCGATTGTAAACAAGAAGCACTAAATATTGGTAAATATCTCATCAAATAATAATCGTTCGCTCATTACAGTCGCCATGTCGTTCGATTGCAAAGTGACGACTCCTACCGTCATGCAAAGCGGGCTGCGCTAAAAGGCAAGTGGTCTATTGGTTTAACCACTTTCGCATTAATTAACAACGTCTTGTTGATTGTACACAATAGGAATTGTCAAATTCGCGGCTAATTTGAATTTCAAAGGTGTCAGTTTTTTTTACTCACCCTGTAGAGCGAGTCATATCCCAACTGGAAAGGCTAGCGGTTATCCATCTACGGTGATCTACCCAATCATATAGTGTATGTTCTAAAGCGAGCCATACTTCAACCGGAAAAACTAATGGCTGTCCATCTACTCAGTTATATATAATAATGCAGATAATATTGATCCGGCTCCGAATCATCTGGTGCCGTGCCCTTTTCTACGCAAGAAAGGCCACTGCTTAAAGTGGCTCGGGGCAGTTTTCAAGAATTCCATTGTTCATCACATTGACACGTTCAAACAACGCATTTTTGTGATTTATTCCAGAGATATTCGGAGTTTTATATATTTTGATGTCTTTACTTTTGAATCGTATTAGTTTTAGTAACAAATCGTCCGTTGCTATGGCGACATTCACTACAAAATTCACTCCAAAATGGCCAATTGCCTCGGATAGTGGGAAAACAAGCACGGTGACCCCTAATTTTTTTTTGTGCATTATTTTACTTGGAAGAAAAACTAACAATTAGCAAAATTTAAAAAAATTCTATAATGGCAAAAAAAAATTATCGAAAAAAATGTCATTTTTACATTTTTTAAAAATTTGCCATTATAGAATTTTTTTATATTTTGCCAATTGTTAGCTTTTCTTCCATGTAAAATAATGCACGAAAAAAAATTGGGGGTCACCGTGCTTGTTTTCCAACTATCCGAGGCAATTGGTCATTTTGGAGTGAGTTTTGTACACGTATGTCGCCATAGCAACGGACGATTTGTTACTAAAACTAATACGATTCAAAAGTAAAGACATCAAAATATATAAAACCCCGAATATCTCTGAAATAAATCATAAAAATGCGTTGTTTGAACGTGTCAAAGCGGAACGATGAAATTTTTGAAAACTGTATCGAGCCACCTTAAAAGACCCAAGGTGCGATTTTTCCCATCGGTTAGACCTTCATCGATCCACTAAACCTTATCAATCATACAGTGTACCTCCTCTGTTTAAGGACCAAATGTCATTTCCGTCACAGGTTTCCCACCAAGAATGAGTTTTCCAATTTTCCAGTCCCATATGAACTACTGCTTTTGAACATCCTGCAATTGAATCATTGTGGTTACTTGTTAGACCAAAATGGCTTCCCCGCTCAATTTCAGTCATATTAGTGGCCGCGATTTACCATTCTACGTCCGCTGGTCATGCGGAAAATACAATCCTATATTCACATATTCAATCTAATGTCGACGCGTTCATGCAATCCCATCCTGATGCACTTGTTCTGGTAACTATAATTACAAGAGTACTGGTTTTAACGTAAAATATATTCAGAGATCAACTGGACTTTTCCAGGTAATCAAAGTGCCCACTAGAGACAATGTAACCTTAGATTGGTGCTTAACTAACCATAAAGATAGCTTCTACGAGTCTATTCAATTTCCGCCTTTAGGAAACAGTGACCATAATATCAATATGGTGTTTTTAAATTCTCAAATATCCTCTGTAAATCCAGATAAAACTAAAGTATGGAAACGAGATCTGAGGGATAGTTCACTACGGCCCTTTGGCCGTTGGATAACATCCTTTGATTGGCCAGCCGTTTTTAATAACAATTCGTGTGATGCTAAATATGAAAAATTCAATGAGATAATGAGTGAAAAGATTGACATCTTACTCCCTTTAAAGAAAACTAAAGTAAGAAAATGCGATAAACCGTGGATGACTTCGTCAATAAAAGAATTGATTATTAAACGACAAAGAGCTTTCCATCATTATGGGAAAAATTCTAATGCATATAGACTTTAGCGAAATAAAGTCCAACGTTCGATTAAATCAGCACGATTTAAATACTATACCCTATCAGTGGAAAAACTTAAAATGTCTAATTATTATTTATTATTTAAAAATATTTTAGAACGGTAGCTCTTCAGGGCTCTTACGCACCTGATTTTCAAGAGGCCGTTCGTTTACAAGTTAAAAACACACTATACTATACAAATATATACAAATAAATTACCAGTTACTTAAGTAAGTACAATAGGCGTCGGAAATGTTTATCATTCTAGAGAATAGTGACCGAGAATTGATCTAAACTTCTGGCTACTCAAGCCTGGGTCTTTAGCCTCTGGGGGTAAATTATTCCAGGCCGAAGCAGCTGCATAGCTTATGCTTTTTTTCATGAAATTTGTATTAGGTTTGTCAAGGCTGAAATCTCGGTTGTTGCTACGGAGGTTATACCTTGAGTTTGTTTTAATATCAAACATATTCGTTGTGGTACTTGGCATTTTGTCATTCCTAATCTTGTGCGTAAAAATTAATTTCTTTCGTTTAAAGCGTTCTTTCAGGGGTTGCCAGTGAAGTTCTTTTAAAACATCTCGTGATCTCGTTTCGTATGTTTTACTAGTGATTACGCGTGCTGCTCTGTTTTGCAATTTTTGTAATTTATCAATTAAATAATCACTGCAATTGTCCCATACAAGGCTACAATAGTCGAAATGTGGTAGAATAATGGCATTGTAGACTTTTGTTAATGTTGTTTTTGGAACTAATTTTCTCATTCTCCGCAACGTGCCAATACCTTTTGAAATTTTTGTTTGAATGTTTTCGATTTGCCTTTCCCAAGTAAGGTGTTCGTCTATAACAACACCCAGAGTTTTAGAAAAACTTACTCGTTTGATTTTTGTTTCACCTACGTGGATTTCCGGTTCATTTGACATATTAGAGAGCTTTTGTCTAGATCCAATTACCATGTATTCGGTCTTCTCCTTATTCAGAGTGAGTTTGTTAGTCAATAGCCACTGGTGTATGTTCTCTAGGTCGTGATTTAGGGAATCCTGAATTTCCATTGCCGATTTGCCTTGTGTTGAAATGTTTGTATCATCAGCAAACATGCTAACAGTCGATGTTGACAAGCAATTTGGAAGATCGTTTATGTACAATAGAAATAGTAATGGTCCGAGGTTTGAACCCTGCGGTACACCACATTTAACGATTCTTTTGTCAGATAATATTTGATTAACTTTACAAATTTGAGTCCTATTTGAGAGATAAGACTGGAACCAATTTAAATGATTTTTCTCTTATTCCATAGTGGAAGAGTTTCCTTAGCAAAATACTATGGTCAACACAGTCAAATGCCTTTTTTAGGTCAAGGAAGATAACACCGTTCAAACTTCCCTTATCCATGTTGACAAACCATTGATTTGTTATATTAAGGAGAGAGGTCTGAGTGCAGTGTGATTTTCTAAAACCAGATTGTTGTTGTACTAGTATATCATTCTTTTCTAGATAAGTTTCCAGCTGTTGAGTGATAAGTTTTTCGAATATTTTTGCAACGTTAGATAAAATTGAAATTGGTCTGTAGTTACTGCAATCGGTCTTGCATCCCGATTTATGTATTGGTGTGATTATTGCCGTTTTAAAATCATTTGGAAATATGCCTGTATTTATAGACGTGTTGAATATTAGTGTGAGTGAATGTGCTATTATATCAGCTGAGTCTTTTAAAAGTTTGTTAGATATTCTATCATATCCTGATGATTTAGAAACATCGATAGATGATAGGATTTTGTGAACGTCTATTACAGTAACATTTTTTATCTGGAATTGCGAGTTACAGTTGGAGAGGTATGACTCAGGCAATTTTGAAGCTTGTTCCAGATTATTAGCTAAGTTGGTTCCAATTTCGTTGAAATAAGTATTGAAGGTGTTTGATATGGATGGAGCATCTGTAAAACTTTGGTTTTCGTGCTTAACTTCAGAAATAATGGTCGTTTTTGTATTTTTATTAGTAAGTTTATTGATTGTTTTCCACATCTGTTTTGGTTGGTTTTCGCAGTTGTTTAGGGTGTTTGTAAAATAGTTGGTTTTAGTTCTCTTTATCAAAATGTTAAGCTCATTTCGTGCTTTTCTAAAAGCATCATGGATTTGTTTTGATCCAGTTTTCACTGATTTTCTTTTCAAAAAGTCCCTACGATGCATCAAGTTTTTAATCTCCCTGGTAATCCATGGGGCATGTTCACTTCTTACTTTCCTAGTGATCGGTGGTGCATGCCTGTCAGCTACTGTAACATATATATCTTTCCATTCATCCCACATTTCATCCGGGTTATTCGTTACTGAGATTGTTTGCAAATGAATTGCTAATTCTTGTTTGAATTCGTCAACGTTGTAGTTTTTAAATTGCCTTGTTTTAATTATTTTTGGCGCTTTTCGTTGTATTGAGATTTTTCTTTGAATAAATATGAGACTATGGTCGCTAATCCCTATGTGGTCTACACCAGTATTCATGATTATTTCTGGTTTGTTTGTAAAAGCTAGGTCAATTTGTGTTTTAGATGTCTCAGTTACTCGTGTAGGTTCGTTAATTAATTGTTCAAATTGTAGAGTTTTTGTGAGTTCGGCAAGTTTCTTTGTCTGGGAACTGGCATTGTTGTTTACAATTTGAGACCAGTCACAGTTGAAATCTCCAATTAATATTACTTCTTTGTTTTCATTGTCCATTTTCTTAACGAGGTCTTCATATATATTAAAGATTTCTATCATAGAGTCAGGTGGTCTATACCAACAATTTATCAAAAAGGGTTTCGATTTAGGTTTAGAGATCTCAATTGTGATCGTTTCAAGTTCGTTAGACATCAGCTCTTTTCTTATGCTATAATTTATATGAGTTCTTAAGTAAATAGCAACTCCCCCCCCATTTCGGTTCCTGTCTTTACGTACAATTTCGTACCCACTTATTCCGACTTCATGATTCGGAACCGTAGCATCAAGCCGAGTTTCGTTAATACAAATGACATCAAATTGTTGGTTTAAAAGATAAAGACGAAGTTGGTCTAGGTTTTTCACTAGACTTCTGATATTCAGAAGGGCAATAGTAAATCCTTTTAATTTAAATGGTTTAAGCTTATTAGCATTCGAATTTGGTTCGCAGTTGTGGACTTCAGTTTTACTATTCTCGATCACTTCCCTCCTTAAATTATGTTGATAGTTGCATTTGGAATCATTTTTGGTGTAGTGATTAAGCTCAGGGCGCGTATTATTAACTATAGTATTACGATTAGTTAAAGAAATATAATCTGCTGTATAATTCCTTTTGTTGTGAAATAGTCAAGTTTTAAAAAAATTGATATAGTTTTTTGCCAGTAAGGCTGTACCTTGCCTATTTAGGTGTAAACCTGATCCATTAAGATGTCTAGTGTTTATATTGCTGTGATCAATAAAGTACCAATTTGATTCTTCGCAAAGATTCGATAACAATTTATTAGTTTCATGAATCTTAGTGTTTAACATCGGATCTTGTCGTTTTACAATTTCTGAAATAGCTATTTCGCAAGTAGGATTCCGTTTTACTATACCTTGACATAACGCCTTCGCTTCGGCTGCTAGCTCCTCTGGTTTCTTGTTCTGTATGTCGTTTGTACCAACATGTAAGATAATCGTATTGGGCTTTGTACGTAGCGTTGGTTGTACGTAATGCTCCATGTCCGCTATTTTGGCCCCTGGGAAGGTTTTAACTTGGATTTTTTTCCCAGCAGAACGCGAGAGTTTGGCTGGCTGCAGCATCTTTACCATAGAGTCTCCAAGGATAATGATTGGACTTTTTATTGACTTTGTGTTTGTTGCTTGTGTTTGAGGTTGAGTGTTGATGCCTGCCTGATTCCTATCAGTTATATCCGATTTACCATTTGAATTAATGCCTGGTTGCTCATCGTCGTCAATATTAAGAGCCTCATAGCGATTACTGAGTTGAATGTTTGCTCTCCCGGTCTCGGTTCTACGGCCTTGTCCTTGTTTTCGCGTCGAATTTAGTTTTATTTTGTTCTGTGCTTGAGACGGTTGTTGCTCAATATTAGTATCGGTATAGGGAGCTGCTTGAAGAAGTCTTATTGATGTAATTAGGCTAAGCCTTTCATTGTCAAGGTCCTTGATTTTTGTGTTCATATCCGAAGCTATAAGTGTTAAATTTTCAATCTTGTTCCGAAGAGTTTGGTTCTCGTCCTTTAACTCTTGATTTTCTCGTCTTAGCTCGTTTATTAACATGTGTTTGTCATCAACTTTTGTTCCAAGCACCTCTTGTTTCAGATCATTAACTTTCCTGTTTAATGTAGTGTTCAAATCATTGATTTTATTCTCCAAATAGTTAAAAACATCTTTAAATGCTTCGTCAACAAGTGGGAGGTTAGGGTCGTATGACTCGTTGCTAATTTCCGATTCATTAGTATTCAGGGTCGAAGCAACATAACCTTCGTCCTCGTGGCGACCTTGGTTCGATTTGTTTAGATTTAGTAGACTTTCGGATGCAACTAGGGCAGCTGATTTCATTTTATCCGTGACTTCATCTCTCTTTTTTCCATTTACGGTGACTGTTAGTGAATCGGGATACCACCGCAAGTCAATATCTTCGGATTTAAACTGCTTTGTAGTTCCTCCCGGACAACCCCAATCTCCGTCGGTTAAATTAAGTACTTCTTCTACAAATATCTGCAAATCTTCGTACGATCTTGTCCAGGTTAACTTGCCTTTTTTATTGAGTGCTACGCCATGCAAACAGCTAACTTTTCCTGACGAATTATTACTCATTATCAAATTTGATTATAGCTTTTGAACGGAGCTCCCAATTGCAGTGTGCACACGGTGCGAACACGTAATCCCTCGAGATGGTGGAAGGAAATTAAGTCACTAGGCGGTTTATCTTCCAAAAGATGTTGGTATCATCAATAACTCTGAGATGACGTCTCTAATTGTTACGAATTGGCCGAAGCCTTTAACAGTTTTCTTAGTGGTCTTACATCACATTTTGCTCCGCCTGGTCAGAACAACCAATCAAATCTTAGTGTACCAAATGATTACCTTATCGGCATTAACCAAGTGTATAAGGTACTTCGCAACATTAGAACTAATAAGAATCCTGGACCAGATATGTTACCAAATAAAATCTTGAAAACATTCGCATTCGCAAACACTCGCCCCAATTGTCAGAGATATCTACAATTCATCTATGATCCAGGGTGTATTTCCAACGAATCTCAAACTCTCAATTGTAATCCCGATTCCTAAAGTTCCAATACCTCATAGCGTGGAAGATGATTTGAGACCTATATCATTAACACCACAGATCTCTAAGGTAATGGAGGGGTTTACCCTGACCAAGCTATTTTCCGAAATTGAGAACAAACTAGATACAAGACAGTTTGCATTACCAGGAAAATCTACGACTCATGCGTTAACATACCTTATATATTGTATTCTATCTTCTCTCGAAAATGGTTCCTGTTCTGCTAGACTGTTCTTTGCTGACTTCAAAAAAGCGTTTGATCTTGTGGACCATAATGTTATCCTGCGTGAACTAGAAAATCTTGGTGCACATCCTGTTATAGTGAGATGGATTAAGGCCTTTCATGGTAACCGTGAGCAGTGTGTTCGGATTGATAATTCGTACTCGTCGTGGAGCAAGCTAAATGGTGGTTTACCTCAGGGAACAAAACGTGGTTCACTCTTTTTTGCTTTACTTGTCAATTCATTGCTCAATGATTGGCCTGGAAGAGTTAAATTTGTGGATGATACCACTGCTCTGGAAATAATCCCGCTATGTTCACCCAGTGTTTTACCAATCGTCGTTAACGATATATCCGACTAGGCAGGTGAACGAGGTATGAAATTAAATCTGAAAAAATGTAAAGAAATGGTCATCACGCTTCTTAAGTATAAACTGATTGAAAACCCTATTTATGTTGACGGTGATGTGGTAGAAAGAGTCCCCCACTTTAAATTGTTAGGTGTGTAGTTGACTGATAACCTCTCATGGGATATACATGTGGATAAAACCTTAAAGAAAGCGAATTCACGTTAGATCTGACCGAACCCACGACTATGATTTTCGTAATATTTATCCAGAACTTTCTCCAATAATGTCTGAACGCTTTAAGAATTTTGTTACTATAAAATATAGTTAGTTATTTACCTAGTTAGGAATTTCAATGTATATTCTTTTAAAACTTTGTTACTACTTAATGTACTAGGTTGTTATATATCTACTAATTTAGTTAGGAATTAAGATAAGTTTTTGCAATTTTCCATGTAATTCAGTTTTTTAACTGCCATGTGGATTTTAATAAACCTAAATTACCCTAGAAAAATTACCCTAAATATGTCGGAAGATCTGAAGTATAATTGGGCAACTTACCGTTTACACTTTCAATGATGTGCAAATCTCATTCTCCAGTCACTTTTGCATTGTGCATATTTGAAGATACAAGAGTTAGGGTATGTCGTGACTTCTGTACCACACTGAGGATTCAATTCCATTGTGCATGCCACTGAACTCTTTTGTTCTACAATAAATTTAGAATTTTTAGCGTTTTATAGATTTTGCATGTTCACATGATATGCGTACGAAACTACGCAGCCAGAATGTCACACGATTGGCGAGAGTTGTCCGGTTCTCGTTTTATATTCCGAGACAATTTTCATTTCTGTTTTCAATCTTATTCCATTTTAGACTTTTACGACTGCTTTCAGTTACCTTCGGCTTTCAAAATCTGCTCACGCGACTATGAGGGACCTGGAAATCAGCCCGCGCGGGCTGTCGTAATCTATCGGCGATGTCCACTGTCAGTATTCATTGATACATAAAGTCCTTTATTTACCCTTCAAAAACTCACTAATTCATTAGCATTTTCCCCGAGCCGGTGCGGAGCACCGTGCAAGGTCACTAATTCCGCCCGGAGATTAGAAATTACAGCCGGGTATTTTGACAGAACGTAGCGGAATCCAAAGTTGTCAAAATTAGATGTCATGGACGTTGGATGGTTTGTGTATGTGTGTGTATGTATGTATGTATGTAAAACTTTATTAATTCAAAGACACTAGCCCCAACAACAATACGGGGGCGTTTACAAGATAAAAAAATACAAATAGCGTTAAGAAAGTAAAGATCATGTACAAGTTGGTGTGAGTTAGTTATGCGCATGCGCGAGATTGAAATGAGTGGAGACCGTTAATTAGCAACTTTCTGATTACCTGAGTCAGAAATTTGGATTTCAATAATAACGTCAGCGTTTTAAAACGTGAGCTTATATGTAACTATCGCTTGACTATCAACTGAAGCTTTCACGGCTTGTTTACACTAGCGATTTTCTTTTTTTGATAGATGTGAACGAGTAATTAGTTAAGGATAGTCTCATATATAAGCACTCTTAATTGAACATCAGTAACAGATTTACTCGTTCACATACAGTAGGGGGCAAAAGTTTGAGTCTAGTGGCGTTGTAGAATTCCAGTATTAAATCCTGGCAGCGTATCCGAGTTAAGACATGCGTGCTAGTGTTTCAGTACTGTAAACCACATCAATTGAACTACGTAATTGTAATTCTACGTCGACCTTAAACAAAAAAGTGAACTTTTCACGAAATTTGTCCACGTGCGCAAGTTCCACGCTGGGTAGTGCATAATGTATAGTAGCCTCCTCTGCAGGCATTCCTTATGTATTAAAAAAATGCATATTTCGGCTAGCTGTGTCGGGGTAGGCGAGGAAAAAAGCGGGAGAGATGCATGCAATAAATCAATACAACAAATTGCACTGCGTATACCAGCTCACGCATGCAAATTTTAGAAAAAAATGACAAAATCGTAGTGTGTGTAGTGGAAAGGAGTGAAATAATTTTGCCCTACAAATTTACGTAAAATTTTCTGGTTTATTAAAGAACGAATAAAAGTGTTTTGTAATTGTAACATGATAATCCGGCTGCGATAAAGGTGGGATTGATTGGGGGAGGTGTGTTATTGCCCCCCCCCCCGCCCCGGAATAATGAAAATTAAAAAATTACGCGCGAAAAGTACGCATTAATTAAAAATGTTTTAAAGTTTACTGAACCTTCAGTTTTAATAGCAGAAACATGTGTGTCGAAATAACGGGCAATATTACAATAATAGGAAATTACAACCATGGAATAAAAACATGAATGCGGTCAATTTGTAAGCCTGAATAGCAAATTATTGGACTATTGTTTATACGAACTTATATGAGTATTGTTTAAATGAGCATCGACATGAATCTTTACCTTATCTCAGTAGATTTCTCATTTTGACGAGCACACGAGGTAACGGATTATCCATATTACGACACGACAACAACTGAAAGCTATTCGACATATTCGCTATTTGTAGCGTGAACTTCCTAACAAAGATCTTTATTTGGCCTTGCAGGAACCTCAAATCATTACAATAGAATGCCATTTTGTAAAATAAAAATACGAATTCGTATAAATGCCAGATCGAGCAGTAGAATCCATATCCAGTGGTAGAATCCTACAGATTTTTAAAAACATCCGCTGTCAAACATCCAGAAATTTTTCAATATTCCTTTTTTACTTGAAAAGGATATATTTTTCCTTTAAGTCAAATAAAGCAATCCAATAAGAAATCAATATTTTTCCTTCACCAAGCCAATCGGAAAGCTTAAATTTGAGTCAGACCGCGCAAAGATAAGGCAAGCCGATGAAGAAGCAATATTAGCCCTCCACCAACCAATCGGAAACGCCTGAATTGCGCAGATGAGTCAAACCCCCGCAAAGATGAATCAAACTCTTTCTAAGCCAATCAAATCTTTTAAGCCCTGTCTCCAGATGCTTCTTTGCCTTACTAAAAAGAATTTTTACCCAAAGGTCCATATATCTGTCATATCCTACCTCTCAGTATTCACCGCCAAAGAGGTGGATATTAAGCGTGGAAAACACTCGCAACTCACGAGATTTATTGGTGTGGTAAGAAGCGGGAAAATGTTATTATTAGATAGCTCGAGATTTGACTACGGCTCCGGCTCCGGCTCCGGCTCCGGCTCCGGCTCCGGCTCCGGCTCCGGCTCCGGCTCCGGCTCCGGCTCCGGCTCCGGCTCCGGCTCCGGCTCCGGCTCCGGCTCCGGCTCCGGCTCCGGCTCCGGCTCCGGCTCCGGCTCCGGCTCCGGCTCCGGCTCCGGCTCCGGCTCCGGCTCCGGCTCCGGCTCCGGCTCCGGCTCCGGCTCCGGCTCCGGCTCCGGCTCCGGCTCCGGCTCCGGCTCCGGCTCCGGCTCCGGCTCCGGCTCCGGCTCCGGCTCCGGCTCCGGCTCCGGCTCCGGCTCCGGCTCCGGCTCCGGCTCCGGCTCCGGCTCCGGCTCCGGCTCCGGCTCCGGCTCCGGCTGCATGCGAGCTTCGTCACTGTGGGGGAAACATGCGTTGCATGTATGAATACGCGCACCTCGTACCAGCCTGATTAACCTCGGCTCCTGCTATAATAAATGCGTGTTTATACTGTCGAATATTTCGGAATATCGACGCTCAACATTAAGACGCAATAAGGGAGCTTTAGCAGCGACTACGAGTACGAGATTCGTCATTCTCGCGCGTTGTTTTCTTACGCCATAAGCCAAAACTCGCAGCTATTGGATTTTTCGGTACGAAATTTCCCAAAAAACTCGTATTCGAAAGCTCGGCGGCTACGAGTTTTGACTGATGGCGTATGCAAACAACACGCGAGAATGACGAATCTCCTGCTCGTAGTCGTGTCAGATGAGTGACGGCTACGAGCCGATGATGAATTATCACGAATATCACTTCAATATAGATGAATCTCGTTGTGGTAGGGGGAGCAATTGTTTTCTGTAAAAGCTCTTTATTATGTTTCAGTATAGCGTTCGGTTTACGAACCCTCTCACTTCAGGTCTATAAATGACGAATATAGTCTGCCTAGCTAAAACAAATATCGCAATGGTATAGCTAGCTAATACGCATTAATCCGAAGTTCATTCTAGAATTACGAGGAGCATAATGATTTACACTTGCCACTTTGTCGTCTTGTTGCGGGACAGCGATCGTTCAGTTTCAGGGGACTAAATTATGGAATTCGTGGAAACCGGAGGTCAAATGCGAACGGTCTTAATGTCTTCTAAATATAAACTTTACAAACACCTCTTGACTTCTTAAATTATATATATATTCTAGATTTTGGAGAATGTAAATATGTTCATGTTGTATTGTATCACTGAAAAACCCTTTCGAGGTGATATGTAATAAAGTTTATATAGTTTTATAGTTTTTCAGCAATTTTTACGTTATACGCCCAATCGCTAATTAAATCTTTGCTTGGATTTTGTATTTGTGACCTGAGTACGCATAAAACGTGGAACGGGTATTTATTTTTGCTTTGCCGTGCATACTAATAAATTGTCTTTAGAATATAGAGTGCTATAAACCGCGGTTAACCTAGGTCAAATCTCGGTCTCATAAAGGTTGAGGTCAGACCGAGGTCGAATTAACCGCGGTGAGACTGAGGTTAAACCAAGGCATAACTCCATCTGACAGACATTTCTTAAGATTTTTTCGATTTGGTTATTGGGCTGTTCTTCTCAGCTGTTCATAACATTTCGTTCGGAAACGAACGGCAACTGCGAAGGTATTTTTTTCCCTTGCGGTCGTCTGCGGTTTCTGTCGGTCCACCGCAACCGAATCGCGACGGCAGTGTTAGGTTTAGCTTTCCACGAAAGCCTTAATTTCCGTCGTATAACATCAGAAATCGTTCTTTTGCTTGTGAGATAAGTGCTGTCTCCCGTCGATCGCTGGTCTCACAGGCATCTGCATGCTGTGGTGACGTCAACGGCGTTAGAGGTAATTTTTTCCCTAAACAGCTAGAACATCAAAGCGATACTATACATAAAGAAGCTTGTTTTAGCTTGCATTCACACTGACGCACTGAGCGCCAAACTTGTTCATCTTGCTGTCTATTTGGGATCAGAGAAGACAACATTATACAGGTATAGAAAAAGGTTGAAAGTTCTCGTTCAATTAAATGTAGCTATGTATATCAAGGGTGTATTCACTGAAAGCGATCCACAGTTATAAATATATGTGTTGTTTTTAGTGTTTTTTTCTCGCCGGCTTCGTCTCATGTTTTATTCGTTGTGGTAAAATCTCTACGACTGACTGTTTACAGGTAAAATTAATTGCTGTGCTGCTGCTGTTGAATTAAAGTAAAACAAACCATGAAAGCAGGTATTTATTCGGATTTTATTCGCACATGAATTTTCATCACATCGCTGTAATGTTGAATTTTAGGTTTAGCCTGTTTAGACTTGCAAGCTGCGCCGTAATCTTCATGATCGGGTTTTGTGTTCTGATTACAATCTATATATAAGACGTTGACGTCAAAAAATTTTTGCTTTGTTAATAATAATTATTAATTTTATATTCTCAGGTCTCGTTTTTGTTCTGGCGCTAGCCACAGTTTGTTTGCTGTCAAATTCGCTTGTTGCGTCAAAACCAGGTATGTAAGTCTTTGGGGATAAATAACTTCAGGCGGGATCGAGTTCTCAATATTAAGATTATAATGCCAGCAAATTGTTTTAAAAGAGCTATAAACATCAAGAATGTAGTTTTTAGAATACAGGCAGACAAGCACATTTCGTTTTAGCTCTATATATATCTTTAATGGAATATGTAACATACAGTATTACTAGTAATGTTGCTAATAAGATGTACATGCATAGACGGAACAATTAACATGTAGCAAATATTTCCAAAGCTACCACACCTAATCACAGGGTGTTGCAGAATTCGCTGGCTTCTTTCAACGAATATATCTGCACGGCTGGTTCAACACTTTCATTACGTTTTTAAAGATTTTATTTAACACAACACAATACTATGCTTACAACAATCCTAGACCTTCTAACTAAATTATCGTTCATCGTGACATTTTATAATTTCAGTCCGGAAACCGTACCTACATATCATTTATCGTACAACACATACTTAAAATACTTGGCTTGTCTTCATATAATTATGACGTCCTTACTATTATCTCTGACACACATATATCAAAATTAATTGGAAAAAGATTATATATACTGGACATGAACATTACACAGACATTTTACAAATACAACGCATCACGACACATACATATAATTATTATAATAAGAATTAAAGACTATAACTGCTATAAATCCGACACAGGGCTAAGACTTGTAAGCTTAAAATTGTGTAAATTGGGTTGACAAAATAAAAACTATCGCCATATTGTATTTCTCGACTTGAGAGACACTTAACTATAAGTAATGAACTGAAAATTGAGCCGTTACCGGCCTGCACCTCTAGCTATGTTATCTATGCTATTTTTCTTCTTTCTAGATCTTTGCTATCTTGAACCAGTCCCTGGTCCCTGCAGTGGCTACTTGCCACGATATTACTACGATCCCAATTCAAACAGTTGCGAGATATTTATATATGGCGGTTGTTTCGGAAACTACAACAACTTTGATACTTCTACTGAATGTTTCGCTACATGTGGCCAGTAAAAGGTTTGTCTATATAAGTGAAAAATATTACTAGGAAAAAAGAGATTGGCGAAACTCAACAGTTGAAGATCATTTAAATAGCATTGCCTGCTATCTCTTGTTGTTTTTATTCAAATATAAATAAATATATATATATATATATATATATATATATATATATATATATGCTCTACAAAATTGTCTTGTATTGAGCACTTTCTATTCTTGAAAACGAGAATATTACATCATAATTTCTTATAAGTTATATATATATATATGGATGGATATATAGATAGATACTCGAAATCTAATTAGAATTGCATATGTTGTGTAATATGATTGAAATCCCATGCAAATGTTATCATATGCAATTCTAATTAGGTATCTATCTATCTATTTGCGGCCAACGTTTTTGCAAATGGGTGTATATATATATATATATATATATATATATATATATATATATATATATATATATATATATATATATATATATATATATATATATAAATCCAATATTACATTCCAGTATTACATTCTGGCAGCGTATTCGAGTTAAGACATGCGTGCTAGTGTTTCAGTACTGTAAACCATATTAATTGCAGCACAAGGACGAATAGCTGCACTAAGTATTGAAGGATTCTTTTCTGAGAATTTCAAAAGGTGGTATGCAACTAACCTTCGGGAGGTTCGAAGAAACTAAATCATACTCAAGCAAACTTTTAGTTGCTTCGGTCATGCTGGGTTTGGCAATATTGAAAGATATAATAGGATCCTAATTAAGGACATGCATTTCATCTGGTACAAATATGATATCGCGTCTAACTACATGATAATCACCCTAAGCACGTGCACATCTTCTATGTGCCAGAAATCTTTTAGAAGCAAAGGGTTTTTACATGGCTTTCCATCTCAAATTCCAGATCTAAAACTTATGGAACACTTGTAGGACCGTTTTAACCGGAAGAGGGCGAGGCACAGACCCACCAGCCAGGATGACTTGAAAAAACACGATCGCGATGCCGTTGCTTCCGAACGGAATGTTATGAACAGCTGAGAACGACAACACGATAATCTAATCAAAAACATCTTAAAAATGTCTGTTAGACTGATTTTCGACCCGACCGAGGTTCGACCTCCGTCTCACCGCGATTTGATCTCAGTCTGACCTCGGTTCAAGCGCGATCAGATTAGGTTATTTCTGGACAGTAATGTATTTCCTGAAGTATACAGGTTTATTCACCTAACTAATACTGCCAGACTAAGGAGCGAGCCTAAAGGTCAGTCCTCAGATCTAAGTTTGTTAGCTCGTTAAATTCCGTTATATCACGTAGTCACATCTGCCTGCATTTTCAGAGACACTTTCAAAATTACGAGTTAAGAGCTTCTCATTATTTTGTGGGCAGCACAGCGCAGCATAGCATAATTATATAATACTATTGTGTGACTTAAATTAATGCGCGTGCATTCTTCTCATATTGTTACAGGATGAGAACAAAAAAAGCGAGAATGAAGAAATTTTGATACGGGGGAATAACAGGGAGAATGTAGTTTGCTTTATTGATCTACTCTAGTTTGCTATCGGTGTATTAGTATTACTCTTCTTTCTTATTATAATAATCAATAAATGCTTTCACATCACCATTCGTACTCCTTCTTACACCTATATGCTCGTTGCTGAGCCATGGTGAGCGCGGTATTAAAGTGCCTATATCACTTGTGGGATCTTTACGGATTTGAATAGAGCTTGAAAAATTAGTTTATAAGTTCTACAACCCTTTTTGATATAAATAAATAGTTTCGGGAATATTTACATCTAAACATGACGATTTGCCTAAATTTCCGTCGTACTCGGGGGCCGAGTTCTTGTAATTTTACTTCGATCTTCCAATAACGTAGAATATTTTGAGAAAAACTCGCCCAGTTGCTACAGCCATACACAACGCACCGTTCCCGCATTTTTTTCTTGAAAAGCGCAAACTATATCGCCAGTGAAACTCTTCATGTTTACATTATAAAAGACGGCGTGTTTGCAAATCATTCCTGACTCCCAGTCCCCCCAACCGACGTATTTTCGAAACTATTCAATTATATCAAAAAGGGTTGTAGAACTTATAAACAAATTTTTCAAGCTCTATTCAAATCCGTAAAGATCCCACAAGTGATATAGGCACTTTAACGCAGTATCGGTATGATACTGCTCCTTGGAACATTGTATTGTTCATCTCATATCTGTGTATTAAGATACATATCGCGAATTATCTTGATTTTATAGTAAGGCCGTTTTGTGCCATCTTGTATATATAAGATGTCATCCGATAACACGTTCCTAGCTTTAATTGCGGGCTTACGGCATCTGTTTGAGTCTGTTCCAACTTCCAAGCCTTTGCATTGAGTCGTTATAATAGCATTCTTCAACGTACCTCTCCTCCAACGTCAGTGTTGAAATTGGTAAGATACCAGACCAGACAATACAGTTAAGTACTTCCGTCACAACATTTGCGCTGCAGTTAATGCACTATTGAACATTGTGGGACATGACTTGTACGAAGATTAAAGCTGTGCGGACTAATGCCATCCAAGTGCATTTCGCAGCCGTTGGACTTTGGGGTACGAAATTTGCCAAAAAACTCGTACTCGAAAGCTCGGCGACTACGAGTTTTGACTGATGGCGTATGCAAACAACACGCGAGAATGACGAATCTCCTGCTCGTAGTCGTGTCAGATGAGTGACGGCTACGAGCCGATGATGAATTATCAAGAATATCACTTCAATATAAAATATCACTCAAATTATATATATTCTAGATTTTGGATTGTAAATATATTCATGTTGTATTGTATCACTGAAAAACCCTTTCGAGGTGATATGTAATAAAGTTTATACAGTTTTATAGTTTATCATCCAATTTTACGTTATACGCCCAAACGCCAATTAAATATTTGCGTGGATTTTGTATTTTGTCGCCTGAGTACGCATAAAATTTGGAACCTGTATTTATTTTTGCTCTGCCGTGCATGCTAATAAATTGTGTCCCGTCAATCAGACATCTGCATGCTGTGGTGACGTCAACGGCGTTAGCGGTAATTTTTTCCCTAAACAGCCAGTACATCAAAGCGATACTACGTAAAGAAGCTTGGTTTAGCTTTCATTCACACTGACGCACTGAGCGCAAAAAAGCGTACGAAACTATGCAGCCAGAATGTCACGAGATTGGCGACTGTTCTTAGGACACAGGCAAGGAAAAGTTCTGCCCTTTTCCGGTTCTCGTTTTATATTCCGAGATAAGGTTCATTTTTTTTTCCAATCTTATTCCATTTTTGACTTTTACGACTGCTTTCAATTACCTTCGGCTTTCAAAATCTGCTCGCGCGACCATGAGGGGCCTGGAAATCAGCCCGCGCTGTCGTAATCTATCGGCGATGTCCACTGTCAGTATTCATAGATACATAAAATCCTTTATCTACCCTTAAAAAACTCAGTAATTCGTAAGCATTTTCCCCGAGCTGGTGCGGAGCACCGGGTGAGGTCACTAATTCCGCACGGAGATTAGGAATTACACCCGGGTATTGTGACAGAACATAGCGGAATCCAAAGTTGTCAAAATTATATGTCATGGACGTTGGAAAGAAGGTAAAGATTATGTACAAGTTGGTGTAGTTATGCGCATGCGCGAAATTTAAATGAGAGGAAACCGTTAGTCAGCAACTTTCTGATTGCCTGAGTCAGAAATTTGTATTTCAATAATAACGTCAACAATTTATCGGCAAATTTGCAAACTTTTTTTTAAAACCTGTTTTTAAAAATTACACCAAATAAAATGGAAAAAATAATACCAGAAATGCCAATGAAAATCATCAAAAGGGTAATCGAAAACAAAAAGGGTTACTCTTCAAGATTAAAAAGCGAGAAAGGACCAAACGATTTATACTCTATGTAAAGCTTTGAAAGGCTATTACACCATTCTTCCTAACTTCAAAAAGGGTTTTTAAAACGTAAATTTATAGGTAAACTGTCGCTTGAAAATCAACTGAAGCTTTTACGGCTTGTTTACACGGTGCGATTTTCTTCTTTTGATAGATGTGAACGAGTAATTAGTTAATGATAGTCTGATATATAAGGGATTTAATTTTCCACGGGCGGAGAAAGAGAGTGCGCACACCGTAACCTATATTTTTATAAATTTCAATACTTTTTCTATAAATAACCGCTATACAGGGTGTATCAGAAAAAACTAGAAGATTTTAAAATGTTCAGAAAACTATCATTTTATCAAGATATCTCAAAAATATATTTACGTCTAAGTATTTTAGCATCTTCTGGCTTATCTAAGGCCCTGTTCATATGAGCCGGGCTAGCTCGCTTTGCCGGGCTGGTTTATTTTCTTATTCACATGAGGTGGGCTAGCCCGGTAGCGTTACATCATTTGTTGATGCTTCACAAATCGAAAAATGTTGCTTGCATTGATTACAGCGGTTTTGGGCAGATATATTTCGTTAATTTTTGAAATGTATTGTGTTCTTTTGGTTTGCGAAAATGGCGAAATGGTGCTATGAAGGTATATTTGTAGAGAAAGCGATCGACGATTTTCAGCCCAGTTTACCGGGCTAGCCCGCCTAGTGCGTTCATATGAGCCCGTTTTGCCGAGATCTCGCCTCGCTCAAGCGAGATCTCGCCAAAGCGGGCTGGCCCGCTTTCCATGTGAATCAAATTTCAAAAACATATAGAAACAACTTAGGAAGCGGGATCTCGCCTCTAGCGAGTCAGCCCGGCAAAGCGGGCCAGCCCGGCTCATATGAACAGGGCCTAACAGTAAAAACTAGCAGAAAATTAACCTCGAAAAGCGGGAGAACGGTTTGTAAAAGCCTCATTTTTAACCGCTTGTGCAAAGAAAATGACACGTTGAAAATCCAAGTTCAGTTAAAGAGGTAAAAGTTTGGAATCTTTTGTGCAATGTATCGCAATATCAAAAAATTTGATAAACTGATTATGTCCGCCGCGAAACGTTTCAAAATTGGACTTTTTCCCCCGTTTACTCCGTTCTCTCGTAACTTTTTACACGCAAGAATGATTACATGCATGAGTGATAGTTGGAATGACGTAATTACCAGCACTCTTTGTTAAGTGAAAACAATAAAACAAGAGTATTCATTGTTAGTTATGTTTAAGGTCTGGTGCCAAGTCAGTATTGATGTACAAAATACTTAAGAACACACTGCGTCGGTTCTTCGGGGGTCTTTTGTGAGAAGAGAAATATATATATATAGATCAAACTAATCACCACCAAGTATGAAGGTCGAAGTCAAATACCAACATATTTCAGATGCCGAAGAGGAAGCTGCGAATTTGAAAGATAATCTTTTCAAATCTCGCTCAATTGACGAGATTCTGGATCATCTAGGATTGGGACTTCTTTATTAGAAAGTCTTGGCGTTTCTTTGTCTCCTAGTAATGACATGTGGTCTGGGAACAGCCATTTTACCCGCTATACTTCCCAGTTTGAAACCAGACTGGAATATCTCTTCAATTATGGCTGTGGTATTGACAATCTCTACATCAGCCGGAAAAATCGTTGGGACGCCGTTTTGCGGTTGGGTGTCGGACAAACACGGTAGAAAGCGTTCAATTATTGGCGGGGCGGCGTTCATACTTGTTTTCTCATGTGTGAGCGCGTTTCAACAAACTATTTTGCAGACGCATAATGCTACCTTAAACTAAGTAAAGCACTAAAGACATTTCTTACACGGACAAAATAATATATTTCATTTACTGTAACAGGTTTTCTATATACAAATCCGCAATATTTGCTAAATGTGATGGAATAAAACATATGTGTTTGTACCAACCAAAAACATTGTCCAACTCCGAATTAATATCATTTGCCAACACTACAGAGTCTTAAGATAGGCAAAAATTTGCCTGTCATCCGCATGTAGGCAGGGAGCTGTCTTCTTGACACAGTTCGGTAGATCATTAATATATATTACGTATATATTTGTAATTAGTATTAATTTCGAGGTGAGTATTTCCCACAACCACGTTTCGCCACAACCAGACACCAGGACATCATCAGCTATCGCCTTACATCCCTTCAACCCAACCAACGCTTCATCCAATCTTTTTTGAAATCCCTCCGGAGCTGGTGAGATTCCAAACGGCATTCTTAACCATCTGCATCTTCCCCAAGGCGTCCCAAAAAGGTCGTAGCAAAACTGCTCTCCTCATGCATCTAAAACAACTTGCTAAAATCCATTCTTCGCATCCAATACAGTAAAACATCTCGCTTTCGACAAACTGCGGTAGAATATCTTTTATGGTTGGAAGAGGATAGTGGTTCCTCTTCAGGGTTTAATTGATATGCTTCGGGTCAATACACACCCGGATACGACAGTCTTTCTTTATAGGGCCACCACCAATGCCGATATCCAATTTGTTGGAACGTTCTAGGGAAGTAAGGCACGGAGTTCCACCAATATGTCCTGCTCCTTCTTCAATAGGGACTTTCCTGGTGGGAAACTGAAAATTACATTTTTTAATACAACTTAAGCGTGCTGCGGTTTCAGAGGCTGACCTTGTTTTATACTACTTTGCATTCATAAGATCGTCAATACACTATGCCTGCTCTACGTGAAGACCTAGAGCGAATTCAGAAAAGAGCACTGAGGTGTATTTTTCCAGGAAAAAACCTACTCCGACGCTTTAAAACTTGCAAAAATAAGTGCAATTGATGATCATCATGAAACACTGACAATGAAACAGTTCAAGGCAATCATGGACAAACCTGGATGTAAAATCAAAGATTTATTACCTGAAACAAATAATGATGTTAAATATAATTTGAGGAAACACAGGCCTTTACTGTAATGGTGCCGCGCACCAAAACTAAACGTTTTTCAAATTCATTTATTATAGCTAGTAGTAACGCATATAACGCATCTAATGGTTTTTTATGTAAGCAATGTAAATAGATTTTATCTAAATTTTAATTCGTAACCTTATATAACTTACTTCTACTACATTTTTATAAATTTGCACGCAATTCAGCTCTTATAGCTGCAATATGCTTTTAATAAATCTCCATCTATCAATAACTAAAGTCGTGTCTGTACTTTCAAGAGAAACTTAAATTTCCTTAACATTAATCGCGTTCAGCTCGTGTTTCGCGCGCATTTCTTTAACTCTCGAAACATTCCCGCAGTGGCGTGCGAGAGACGATAATTGGGGGGCACATATTGAAATATTCATGTTGTGCAAGATTGATTTTTTTTTCAAATCTATTGTCTTTACGGCCTGTTAATATGAATATATGAATATGTGCCCAACCCAACCCCCCAACCCCAAATTATCGTGTCTCGTACGCCATTGCGTTCCCGCGTGTTTGGATCAGTCTATCGATCAGATATAATAGACATTGTTATATAGGTGATGTGTATTTTAAATGTGATTGGTTCATTCGCAGTCACATGATTTTAAGCCGGTAAATGCAATGCAGTGAAAAATTGTTGCCCGCGTCTTGTCATAACAAAGTAAAGTGGTTTTTTTAAATGAAATTGTTGTGTCACATGTATGTTTTGGTTATATAACAAAGCACTTAATGTACACTACCTCGGGAAATAGCGAGTTTTGTTTTCCCTCGAGTCTCAATGTTTCCCTCGACTCAGACTTCTGGGAAAAACAATACTCGCTATTTTCCTCGGAAGCATACATTAAGTGTATAATGTATAATAGAATGATTGGACATTACATGCAAAACTTTGAGACTCTGTTTTATCACTTTAAAAACGATTTAGCAACAGACGAATGAGACGAAATTATCGCATTCAAGCAATTGAGCAAGTTGACCAAAATTGTGCGCTATTGCCGATTCACCGAACCGCTTCGCGTTTAAATTCACTACCCAGACCTTGTTTCAGGTCAGCTCCTCTGTCATCAAGTGCATTGATAGGTCAAGTGTGAGCTCTGATTGTGACAATTATGGGCGGCCGTTACCACCAAAAATGTTACACGTGTGAAATGAATGGACATAAACAGAAATCATTCATAACAAACACGAATGATTCAATGTGTTTAGAAATGCTTGAACATATTGTAGTAATATGACTGGACAAAACAAGAAATGACTCGTTCAAAGTTGAAACGATTCACTTCACTGTGTATTAATTCGGCTATTATTGAACTGATTCGTATGGACCAAGTGAAATGACTTGATGTATTTTGCAGTGACGCAACAAGTCGTATAAGAGTGACCCAGTAAGCTGTCAAATAATTCATGCTTTTTTACAGCCATCCGATGTGTTTTAAAATAGCTCAACTAAATTCGACACCATTCAACCAGATGAGACGCGATTCGATCTAATATGCGACAATGTAACTCAATGTGAAACGGCCCAGTTAAAGGCGGCGTCGTTCAGCTAGATGTGAACAGATTCAAAATCATGTGAAATCACTCAAATAAATGTGAAATCACTCAACAAGATGTGAAATGGCTTCACCAAAGGTGAAACGATTCGCGTCCAAGTGAAATGACACGGCATATTTTGATTTGACGTAACTTGTGCGTTCTTGACACGTCTTGTTGTAAGTTGATTCATCATGTTGTGAAGTGAATCAACAAGATGCTTCCATCTTGTTATTTATACTTCCTTGAAAGAAATTTTACGGAAATAAAATCAAAATATGGAAATTTGCCGCATGTTTATTGAAATGAGATATCGTTCAAAGTCCTTTCCGCAACTCACACTTCGACGTTCGCACACCGTTATTTTGTATCGCGACATTTTCCAAGCTTTTTTGCATTTTGCTGGCAAATATTTTTCCCCTGGAAGATCTCAGTATAAAGGTATGTGTTCAAAGATTTATACTCTGTTCTTGAACAATATCTCCTTGTTATTTAGAGTAAATTATTTATAGAAAACGGCCGGGTAAAGGGCAAAGGGCCATGTGTGCGTTTGCGCTTTCAGGAGAAAGAAAGTGCGAATTGTTTATTCGGGAAAATATGGCCGGAAAATATGGCTTAAAAATATAAGTTATACGTTAAAGAATTGTCACTGATTTTTCCATGTAACATTTGAAATAATTGTATTTAGGCTGACAGGGCTAGCCGGGTTAACCATGTGGCAGATGCGGAATATGCCGCGGGCCTCGCGCTTATGGGGGCATCGCGCTTTACTGTGCCGAGCTCGTTTTAACGAAAACACACCCATTTTATATCCTTTGCGCACTTAAGGTACTCGCGCATTTAGGGTCTTCATGACTAACGCATTCAGGGCTCCTACACTCTTTAGTTAACCCAGGAAAATATAGATCCCCGTTAGTATTTAATCTCTTGTTGCGCTGTTATATGATCCTGTTTACACGTGTTGCCGACCTGGTCCTGTATCGGACCATTGTCTCCTGTATCATGTTGCAGCTACAGTGTTACTTCTGATTTACTTCTTTTACACTCAAGAATGCATTAAACAATTCCTAAGACGTAATTACATCCAAAAAAATGAATAACAGATAAAACAAAAAACAATTACCAAATTTGTGTGTCTTTGAATTTAAAAGTTTTCATACCAGGGGATGGGGGCCCCGCGCCAAAAACCTGCCACGGGACTCGCGCGATGTTAATCCGGCCCTGTTTAGGCTCCCTAGCAGATGATAATGAAATAATTTCAACTTTGTGTTACGTTTCAGCTGTTGGTAAAATCCTTAAAGTGTATGCAACAATGGTGGGAATATTACATTCAATATTCATTTAAAATTATGTTAATTGCTTGAATATTCTCAAAATTATACAATTGTACATTATGGTGTCACCAAAATTTTATTTTAAAGATTTTTTTTATTTTTTAGAGTAATAATGTGGACACAGTAAATGCATTAATGCAGGTTGTGCAGATGCTGCATAACAGAGAGAGGTCACAGCAAGCCCAACCCTCGACTTCTGCTGTAAATAACGGGCAAAACGGTCAAACTACAAGTGCCTCTAGTAGCACATCCACTGGTGAACAAGCTGCCTCAACCTCGGCAACCAATTCTCGGCATCTAGAAGAACACCGAAGATTGTTTAGCCGACAAGCGGTAACTTTTTATACTGCATGTATTCATGAAACATGTGACCATAAACCCCCCCCCCAAAAAAATAGTAAGAAGGGAGGTGGGATATTTTGAGAAATGAAAAGAGAGGCAAAATTTAACTAGTTGGTTTAATTTACAAATTTTTAGAGGGTACAACCATACTCTAGGCAAATTCCCGGCCGTAGAAGACGTGCACCTGCCAAGAAAGGTAACAGTGCCAGTGGATTATTGTATTTGTAACGTTTTAAATTTAAATTATGATACAAAACACTTATAATTATTCCTGTAGAAAAGTGTTTGACAAAGACGATGTTCTGCTTCGCTGAGAGGGGAGCTACTGAGGCACCATCTTGCTCTGAGAAATTGGAGCTTCTAGAAAACGGTCTGGGCGAAAAACGTGTGTCTTTTCCCGTATCCGCTACTGCGGCTGCTGTGAAAGAAGTGTTATTCGAGTACGACATTGTTAAAATTACTTGTTTCTTTGTTTGTTTGTTAGGACTGCACTCTTTTTTGACTATTATTCATAATAGGCCTGGCTAATTTTATGAGTGAGTGGCAGGTATAACATCATGGCATGGCCTTATCCTTATCCTTATCCTTAATAGGGCTTATCCTCCGTTGCGCTTTTCTGGTGGCTTTCAAATTTTGGTGAGTCAGGAAAAGGAAAGAAAGAAGTTGAAAGTGGTTTCGCATGGCTCATGCAGTACGGAGCAACTGAGATGCTTTGGCAATGGCCGAATATACATACGACCGCTTCAAAGAAGTATTCCTTTGACGGAAACTGTGCGTTTTCATGAAGAAAAAGAAATATGCTTATCATGCGGTGAAAGCGTTTCAGTTAGTGAAATGAGTGAGCATCTACAAGCTTGCGAGGTAAGTTTAGATATTTCAGATAATCCACCGCTCCCATTGTAAATGCTAAGACAAATTACATCGGCCGAAGGAAAATGACAAACATGTTTTTGTTTAACAAACTATTTAACAATTTCGACAGCATTATCATTCTGCAAATGAGCATGAAACTGAAGAGGGAGACGAGAATAGCCGATATGGAATTAACAGTGAAAGGTATCAATTCTTCATAGCATGTTAAAACCTAATAAGACTATAGTTTGCAACTCTATGTGTACGAACTGTTTACAATAAAACATTGGAAATTCAATTAAAGCAATAGTAATGGAACTTCATTTTTAAAAAATCATGCTTTATACGGTATTTGGCTACAGGTGGTACACCATCTCATTTGTTCTTGAATTTATCTTTAGAAACGACGTCGTTCAAGTTACGGATGATGACACGTTAATTTCAAATACAACCTCTTTGCCGCTAAACGAACAGATCGCCCCGACACAATTAGTCTCTAATACTGACGCGAGAGACAGTGACCTGGATTCATTAGCACCAGTTCCTCAACCAAATGAAACGTTGGAAATCGAGGACAGCAATCGCGCTGAACTTGAAAACAGGTATTACCCAAATAGAAAATTTCAATGATACACGGAATCAATATCCACACCGATGCAATCAAAACCAATATATATTTCTTTCATATTTAAACATTTTTAATTCTGTTCTTAGCGTGGAAGTAGATCCTATGGCTCTGCCATACGAAGAACACCTACGAAACGCCATCGACGCAACACTAAAAGCAACGTACGTATTATTGCAAAGCTTGCTTGTAATCATCAATGAACGATATTTTTATGAGCGGAATTTTTTTATAATATTATTGCAGAACTGCAAATGATGACCCTGTCCAAGTTCTGCGAACCTTCTCTTGCCACTTTCTGCGGGGTCGTCCCCTCGATGTTATGGACCCAACGGTGCAACTTGAAGGTGAAACAACAGATGTTTTCGTTACGCGGGAAAACATTTACGAAGATGGCATGGACGAGTTGTTGGGTGGACTTGGTGTGAGCGATCCTAGTCTTCCTTTAGAAGTCACGTTTACTGGCGAGTGCGCACAGGATCTAGGTGGTCCTCGGAAAGAGTTCCTAGGTGCAATGACCCGCGAGATAAAAGACCATTTATTTGTGGTTGGCGGCGATACCTATACCTTACGCCAAGATGTTGTCGCCGAGACTCGCAGATACTTCTTTGGAGCTGGTCTTGTATTTGGTAAGAGAACTTATTATTATTAAACTGCAACTTACAACTACGTTCAAGTTAATGTCTTTGTTAACCCTGACTCTGTTCATTTAAGGTTACAGCATGTTACAAGGCGGACCGCTACCGTGTTTTATGCACGAAGAATTACTGACCAAACTTTTTGGTGTTCATGCAGAACAACTGAACGACGCCGAAGAACAACTTCGCAACGGCTTTTCGAAATTTGGATTAGTAGAGGTAATTACATTTGTTATACTGCCATAGAACACTGAGTACAGAAACAATTAAAAGAAGTGTATTTATGATTTATGTGTACCCGTTACTTTCATAATCATAAAAATTCTATTTAATTTTAATATATTTTTATTTTCAGCTCATCAAGGAAAGACCATCGATGCTCTTCCTATTACGAAGAACAGCATACCATCCGTTGACGTATCCGAGAATCGTAAAGATTTTGGCGCCAAAATTTTCAGAGCAGGGTTCCAACAAGAGGATGAAAGAGAACAGGGCATACAGGCTTTTTTTGAATTACGTCAAAGAGGTTGCTGGTATGTTCATATTTTCTTTCGTTCTGCACGTTTTATCTAATTAACTTTTTACCTATATAACACTTTTTATTTAATCCTTTAGCTGGGAGGCGAGAAAATGTATCGCTAGGCGATGTCTTAAGATTCGCCACTGGTTCAGAGGATGAGCCTGTTCTGGGTTTTGCAATCCAGCCTGCTTTGTGTTTTAGTGACGGCACGCGTTCGTGCCTACCAACCTCCAACACATGCATCAACCTTTTACGGCTGGCTATTGGTGAAATTCTTCCTGAAAGTCAAGATGAAATGTTCCAAAAATTTGATTTAGCTTTCAGCAATACCCATTTTGGAATGGCGTAACGTACCGATTTATATGTATATATATATATATATATATATATATATATTATTATATATATATATATATATATATATATATATATATATATGTCTCTCATTTTGTTGTAACAGCTCTACTCTACTGTATCGAGCACTCTTCTACATTACACTACAAGATTATTAAGCAGATATGTCTGAATCTGTTTAAAAGTCCCAATTCATTAGTCTGTTTAAAATCTATTTACATGGCATTAGCTTTAGATGTTTACGATCTCAGTTATAATATTTACAACAATATTGTACTTTATATATGGTACAATATTTTAAACTATTATATTTAAAACAAGCTTATGAGAAGTAATACCGCTTAATACATGTTTCAATATTATCCCGAAATTATTTTAATTCTAAAAAAAGGGGACATTTGTATTTGTATTGACATTTATCATGTAGGTTACATGATATTTACATTTGTTGTTTTGTGGTATATGCACAATTTGTGGAATATCATGCAGTTGAGACTCACTCCCACTTTTCAGTTATTAAATACTACTGCGATTCCTCGGGTAGTAAATTGTCAAGTGTTTGCAACGCATATAGGTACGGTTCAGTGTCCCATGGGTCTGTGCGCTCTACTGTTGACACTCTGTGTAAAAAATCAGCAAAAGCTGTTTCATCCAGTGGATTTGTAGTGTCCGGCACTACTACTCCGTCGTCATCATTGTACTGTGGTAAACCTGCCTGTACGTCCACACCATAAGTATTTAATTCGGTCTGGAGAAATGAAAAAGTAAACCAAATTCGAAACTAAGTAGATTGATTCCTAATAGATAAGACTTATATATTAGGAAGTGAGCAAATTCAAATTGCATAATTATATATGCCTATTTTTTACCCAGCGAACAGAGTTTGCAGCCCTTTTTCATCTAGAGAACATGATCAATTTTAGTAAGGTTCTGACTTCTGCACAAAATCTTTTTTCATGGTGCCTTATATGGAATTGTATGTATTACTCTATTTCGAAAAAGGCGGCAAATTTGCATAGCGACAAGAATAACTTACCTCAGAAAGATTTTCAAAATATTCGTTGGCAATAGTACCATTCTCGTGTTGTATTTGTTGCATGCCCATAATAAAATTGTTGAAGAGGACTTTTATTTTTCAGCTGTGCGCAATCTTGTGATGTATCCAAGCGTTTTGAAAATTTTGTAAGCATATCATTGATGACAGGCTTATAAACTTCATGAAGGCAAAAGAGGTGGCGTTCATTATCGGATCAAGGATTCCGTCGTTTCCATAAGTGTGAACAGGTCGTAGAACATGGATAGAACGGTTTGATATACATCTCTCCACAATCGCTCAATCCTTGAATTGTGAACACTGCGGCCAGTAATATAACTCCCACGAGATGGTCCTCTTGCTGATGGCTCAACATGTAATGAGCAACATCACGGTTTTCCACACCCATATCCCCTCTAACTCTGGATGGAAGCCCCCATTTAGCAATTGCTCTTCAAACAGTTTCAATACTGTTGCAGATTTGTTGTCAACACACATGCAAGATACACAATTACCCTGCTGTAACCATCGATGCAACCGTGTATGACAAAACGCCATCTAATACGAAAAAACAAAAATGACCATACTAAAAAAAAAAGTAACAAGGGACGACAATATTACTTCTTTAAAATAAACCACTTTTACTAATTTACATTTTTTCACAGATTTTATTTGTGTTGGTTTCAATTTTATCTACCGTGGTGAACACTTTTTTACTTGTGCAGTATTTGGCTACAACTGCACCATTTTAGGTAATAATTAAAATCTAACTGACCTTATCAATTTATGGTTTCCATCCATATGCCAAAGTGATAACGGTGAGCGTACGTTATACACCCTTCTTTGTATGGCGTTGATTGTTCTGAGTCTCCTTCCAACTGGATCTACTCTTTTGATAGAATCTCGTACTCGCCTTCTTTGAACCTTATTCCTTGTGACACAAGCTCTCCTTCTATAGTCTTCATTCCTAAAAAATGTAACCATTTTCACACCAATTCATTCAGACATTTAGACTGCTCCATTCATTCAACATAATACATGGCCAGATACTTTATGTTGTCTTGCCTGAGTGTTTATTTTACCCAATAGTTATTTTACCTGATCTTGGGAAATACGAGATTATTCGTTTAGTGTATATATCAAGGGAGTCGTCATCAATATCACTGAATCTCTCAATGCGTGTCATGTTAAATTCAGCAAGTCTGTTTTCCACTGTTCGCTTGCTGACACCAAGCATTAATGCCATTTGATTTTGAGTAAATCCCATATCTATAAAAGTACAGAAAAGCACATAGTATATATGATGTAATTTAAGAGAACAGTTTAAAATCATCCCTTCACTTCTCCCAAATTCATGATAATTGTTACTTTTTTATTGAAAAGTAAAATACAAACAAGTTGCCAAAACAATTTTTACCTTTAAAAAACATAAGCTGCTCTTGCGTAATAGAAAATCTTGGGCGTCCTCGCCTCCTGAGAGCTTCATCTGATGGAGCTTGATAAGGTTCATATCTTCTTTCTATCCCAAGATCTCTTTTCAATAATTGAACTGCTTTATTTATGCAGTCAACAACCTCCAATGGGATGACATCATGAGTTAATGCATTCTCAGCAAGTACTTCAAGTCGCATTGCACACAGCTCACGATCATCATAACTCGTGCTTTCACTTAACATGGTAATGACATCCTTGATAGCATTAATTAGTTCTGCTGTAAATGAATCCATAATGTATCTATATTAAATTGACCTAAAGGAAAAAACTATTCATCAGTGATTGCCCCCTCCCCTGAAAAAATGTAGCATATAGTATGCACATTGGGTATGGAATAGAAATAGATGGAATCTAATGTTAATGTGAGTTATGTGACATCCTTATTCTTTTCCATACAAAGGGGAGGGAGGGGATCCTCCTGTATATAATACATATTTAAAAATTTTGCCATGTTGCCTGCCCATGACATTAATTAAGCTATTAAGATTTTTGAATAGATTAGTATTTTCAAATGTTATATCAATGTTAAACAACTCTTTATAAAATGTTACAACACTATGTATGTCATGTATGTTGACGCAGATAATTCCTATATTAAAATAATTTACTCTAAAAACAAGGAGATATTGTTCAAGAACAGAGTATAAATCTTTGAACACATACCTTTATACTGAGATCTTCCAGGGGAAAAATATTTGCCAGCAAAATGCAAAAAAGCTTGGAAAATGTCGCGATACAAAATAACGGTGTGCGAACGTCGAAGTGTGAGTTGCGGAAAGGACTTTGAACGATATCTCATTTCAATAAACATGCGGCAAATTTCCATATTTTGATTTTATTTCCGTAAAATTTCTTTCAAGGAAGTATAAATAACAAGATGGAAGCATCTTGTTGATTCACTTCACAACATGATGAATCAACTTACAACAAGACGTGTCAAGAACGCACAAGTTACGTCAAATCAAAATATGCCGTGTCATTTCACTTGGACGCGAATCGTTTCACCTTTGGTGAAGCCATTTCACATCTTGTTGAGTGATTTCACATTTATTTGAGTGATTTCACATGATTTTGAATCTGTTCACATCTAGCTGAACGACGCCGCCTTTAACTGGGCCGTTTCACATTGAGTTACATTGTCGCATATTAGATCGAATCGCGTCTCATCTGGTTGAATGGTGTCGAATTTAGTTGAGCTATTTTAAAACACATCGGATGGCTGTAAAAAAGCATGAATTATTTGACAGCTTACTGGGTCACTCTTATACGACTTGTTGCGTCACTGCAAAATACATCAAGTCATTTCACTTGGTCCATACGAATCAGTTCAATAATAGCCGAATTAATACACAGTGAAGTGAATCGTTTCAACTTTGAACGAGTCATTTCTTGTTTTGTCCAGTCATATTACTACAATATGTTCAAGCATTTCTAAACACATTGAATCATTCGTGTTTGTTATGAATGATTTCTGTTTATGTCCATTCATTTCACACGTGTAACATTTTTGGTGGTAACGGCCGCCCATAGACAATTAGTATGTAAATATCTGGTAACCATCGCCGCTCAAGCGTGTATCTTTATATTATGATCACAAAGGTCTGGTACAGCTTTATGTAAAATCAACACTTTTCGATACATAACATAATTGATTGATTGGACATTACATGCAAAACTTTGAGAATCTGTTTTACACTTTAAAAAGGATTCAGCAACAGACGAGTGAGACGACTTGTCAAACTATCGCAAGCAACTGAGTAAGTTGACAAAAATTGTGCGCTATTGCCGATTTACCAACCGGCGTCGCGTCACTACCCGTGCCTAGTTTCAGGTCAGCTCCTCTGTCATCAAGAGCATTGAGAGGTCGAGTGTGAGCTCTGATTGTTATAATTAGTATGCAAATATCTGGTTACCATCGCTGCTCAAGCGTGTATCTTTATATTATGATCACAAAGGTCTGGTACAGCTTTATGTAAAATCAACACTTTTCGATATACATGGTGTATCAAAATAAACCCCTATTCGAAGGAAGCTGCTGTTGGAATTTGAATGCATGATTATGCACTAGAAACAGCATATTGATTAGGTTAGGGCATTCAAATTGAGCGTCTCGTTTTACATTTTAATCACACGTGAGTTTGATGTAATCATAATAATGCATTCAAATGCTAAATAAGGTTGATTTAAATACGGGATATGTTCTTTTATACAACTTGTAGTTTGAAATAAACCCCACGAAACGATTGAAAATGGAGCGACTGTGGACCAAATTAAAACAGTTTTTGCCAACTATGCGTCTTTCTGAAGCGAGAAGTTCTGATGAGTTGAAACCCAAACAAAGTATGAAGGTCGAAGTCAAATACCAACATATTTCAGATGCCGAAGAGGAAGCCGTGAATTTGAAAGATCATCTTTTCAAATCTCGCTCAATCGACGAGATTCTGGATCATGTAGGATTGAGGCTTCTTCATTGGAAAGTCTTGACGTTTCTTTGTCTCCTAGTTATGACATGTGGTCTGGGAACAGCCATATTACCCGCTATACTTCCCAGTTTGAAATCAGACTGGAATATCTCTTCAATTATGGCTGGGGTATTGACAATCTCTACATCAGCCGGAAAAATCGTTGGGACACCGTTTTGGGGTTGGGTATCGGACAAATACGGTAGAAAGCCTTCAGTTATTGGCGGTGCGGCGTTCATATTTGTTTTCTCATGTGTGAGCGCGTTTTCAACAAACTATTACTGGCTTTGGATAAACCTTTTCTTCGTTGGCTATGGACTGACTATAGTATTTCAGACTTATGTCACGATAGTCGAATTATTTCCTACAAGATACCGTTCTATGTTTTCTGTATTAATCGCTGTCTTCTGGCCTCTGGGATTTCTACTTTCGGCTGTTGTTTCAATGGAGCTTTCGGTGATCGGTTATCATTGGGCTCTGGCCACCGTGTGTTTTCCGAGCGCAGTTGTCCTTATCGCTAGTATTGTATTTCTTCCGGAATCACCACATTTTTACCTTGCAGCCGGAGACGAGAAGAAAGCTTTAAACATTTTACAAGATTTGGCGCCTGAAATGGATTTTAGCGACACAATAATTGGGAAACACGGTCCCAATATACAGAGGGCAGATTTTACACAACTATTTCGCTCAGGTCATTGGAAAATCACAACATGCGCCTTAATTGTGTCTTTTAGCATATTCCTATCGCATTATGACTTGATATACACCTCGTCTGACGTGGCAGGCAGTCAAAATTATACATCTACGACAACTGGTTTGCAACACGAGGATATAACAAGCAGCCACATGTATGCCATTATGGCCTGGATGAATTTGCCAGAAGTTGTGCTTATTATCGCAGCCGCTATGAGTTGTTACGTTTTCGCAGTTAAAACAATACTTTTAACAGTTGTGTCGTTGACACTCTTATTACAGATCTTTGCATTGTTCGTCGTAAACCGAAAAATTCCATTACTCATAATCACAATGTTATCTCGTGGCCTTCTTGCAACTTGCGCATCACTCCTGAACGTATTTGTATCTCTGGTTTACCCGACAGAAATTCGTAGCGTTGGTTTGGGCACTTGTGTCTTTGCTGGTCGTATCGGAATTCTCCTAGGACCATTCATCTTTGAGACATGGTTCGCCAAAAAGTATTTTTATGGAACAGTTTTGAACGTGGCAATAATATTCGCCTTATTTATAGCAACTGTCTTGCTGCCGACGCGTAACGCTACCCTAAACTAAGTAAAGCACTAAAGACATTGTTACACGGACAAAATAATATATTTTATTTTGTTGTAACAGATTTTCTACAAATCCGTAATATTTGCTAATTTGATCGAATAAAACCAGTGTTTGTTAACCAATCCAAAACATTCTCAAAATCCGAATTAATATAATTTGCAAACTCTACTGAGTCTTAAAGAAGAGGCAAAAATTTGCCTATCATCTGCATATAGGCAGGGAGCTATCTTCTTGACACAATTGGGTAGATCATTAATATATATTACATATTATCATATTTGTAATTGATCGCGTCGCGTAGCGACAGCGATCTATAAGCCGTTTTCCACTTCAACCGTATCGTAGCGAAACGTAGCGTATCTTATTGTTTTAAAGTCATTAGTTCTGGCTGAATAGTCGGAAACAAAGAAATACGCTACGATACGGTTGAAGTGGAAAACAGGCCATAGTTTCGGCTTGGTTTTTTTTTATTTTGCAGGCCATATCACCCTAATCGGGAACCTGCGCACAGGTAAGTTGCTAGTTAGTTAGAATCGATAAAGCGATCAAAATGCTAGCAAGTGCTATCTTTATCTTTACACTCATTACACATACAACTAACTGCACACGCCGAGCAGAGTAAGCCTGCACTAAAGGATTTCAAGCAGTTTCGAAATGGGCTGTTGTGTGTTTCTCCTGCTTTCAACATGCGACTATAGTTCGGTATATTGTTCATTTTTATTATTAAGAACATTTACGACACAAAATTTGCATAGCTGGGCTGGCTACGCCGCTGTGAACGACGCGATCATATAACGCCTAGTAGGCGTAACGAACATTCTACATAATATTTCAATAAATATCGATAAATGAAATTCATCGCTAAATTGCAGCTATGTTCTCTTCTTGCATTGCAATTAATAAAGTGAATAAATTCACATAGTTGAAAGAAATGGTTAGATTAGGGAAAATTTCGTCCCAAAATCAACTCAATCATTCTCATGGTGTGATAAGAAATATCTTGCTTTCGCATTAAAAGTTCAAGCAGTTAAATGTTCGACTCATTGAGCCAATAATGTTCCAACATTCCAACAAGGTATGTATCATGTCAGTAATGTAAAAAGTTATTTTTTAGATTAAAAGCTTTAAGGAACGAAGCTACCGAAAATAAAAAGAGCGTTTTTTACATTGTCAAATTAGGGAGAGCAGTAATTGGTGTAAGCTGTTTTGTTTCCCAGCCATTTTTTTGGGTCATTTACTTACGTTAGTTTGTTTGTACCTGGCAAAGTTAATAAAATAAAATAGAATACATTTTTTTGGTAGTTGGAAATTTTTAAAGTGCTTGCGATTGGAGAAGCTAAGTGTTATAATCACTGCATGCCTTGTTTCCCTCAAGTATACCTAGTAATTTCAACACCAGGGAATAATAATCCTTAAAGTGTAATCCCAGAAAGTTAAACACCGAGTTTTATAAGAAGAGTAAATAAATGACAAACAACCTTTCTTGAGTAGGCTTTACTAATACACTAACAAAAATTACAAAATGGCTTCTAATTTATAACTGCACGCGTAAAAATCATCATGTTGATGCAAGTTGTTAAAAACAGGAGTGAACAATGTTGTGCTGCACCCTGTGAACAGTATTCTTAACAATGTTGTTGAAGCTTGTTGAATCATCAATGTTGTTGCAACTTGTTACAACATTGCATCGTGATTGCGTCAACATTGATGATTCAACAAGGTTACCAATACTGTTCCCAGTGTGCAGCATTTTTCACCCATTTTCCACCTTATAAAATCAAGCAGTTAAATGTAGCATTCATCGAACCAATGGTTTTAGCCCACATCCCAACAATGTCAGCATCTCCTAACGTTGTCTGTTTTCAGTTAATGATTAGTCCAATGTACTCTAACAATGCCAATGGACGTTTCTAAAAAAAAACCGACTGCTAACAAGCAACTTGATACACTCCTCACAGAGAGTCTCTTTCTCATATCCGGTGATATTTCTCTATTTCTTCATAGGCAGCCCAGACATGTTTTATTATTATGACCGAGTAGACTCGTGTGAACGCGCGAGCCGCTACGAGAACGAAAACATGTCTGGGCTGCCTATGATTTCTTCGACTTCTCTTCGCGATTGTAAACATCCTGTAGTTCACGAACAACATCGGATGAACGGAAATAAAAATAAGAGTAGCGACTTGTTCTGAAACTACAAACTTCACAAAAATTAGCACCAGAACTAATTCGACAAAATTAAGTGTTGCTAAGAGGATTAAAAGGTTTTTCCTCGATATAGCTGTTCAAAGAAATATTGGATAATGTGTCGCTAAATATCCATCAAAATTCATCACAAACAGAGTCAGTGATGAAAATCCCAAGAATGCAGATGATACGTCGACTAAAGTGAGCGCTAATCTTCTATTGCTGTCCTCAGTTAACCATAACATCGCAGCAGTTGCTATGACTGGATGATTAATCAAGACCACAAGTAAGTCGCTACAGGACAAAATCATTATCATGAAATAACACAATTTCTTTCGAAGCTGCGCTGATCTCCAAAAACTGGTTATGACCAAGGAATTAAAAAACACTCCGGAGAAATGGAAACAGACATTTACGTTAAACAGAGATATTAGGTGTATTGGGTATTTTAACTCCACAGAAAAATGTTTAAAGTACAACACAAAATGCATTATATTGAAGTATATATGCTTTGAAGTATATGTGCATGTATTTCATTAATGACGGTCATTAACATAATTATAATAAAAAAATTCATATAACATAATTACTTTATAAATAAATAATTAACATTTTATGCCAATATACAGTTGGAGGTAAAAGTTTGAGTCCAGTGACTGTATTTCGTTGTTTTAGCAGCATATATTAATATTCTACAGAAAACCTTACCGAAATAAATAAGTAAAAAAGTAAACTGAAAAATACATGCTGTACCGGAAACAAGTATGACATGTTATGATAGTCATTTAACGTATGTTGATGTGCAAACATGCATTACATGTCAATGCATAGTATCCCTCTTTTTTGCTCTTGAAACGGCCTTTATTCTTGCTGGCATAGATTCCATAGGCAGTGGCGTAGCCAGCCTGACGATTTAGTCATGCTATGCAAATTTTATGTTTTTATCATTATTCATTTGTTTAGAAATTCATTGTTTTCACAGTCAATGAAAACCAAAATATAAGCATAGCATGACTAAATTGTCGGGCTGGCTACGCCACTGTCCATAGGTTTTTTAATGTCGCACGTTCAATACCTTGCCAGCATTCGTTGACCACTTGCCTCAAGTCATCCTGGCTGGTGGGTCTGTGCCTCGCCCTTTTCCGGTTAAAACGGTCGTACAAGTGTTCCATCTGGAATTTGAGGTGGAATGCCATGAGAACGAGATCACCAGAACGAGTTTGCTTCTAAAAGATTTCTGGCACCGCATAGAAGATGTGCATGTGCTTAGGGTGATTATTATGAGTTAGACGCGCGATCATCTTTGTACCATATGAAATTCCATGTCCTTGAAGAATCGCCGGGATGGTACTTTTCTTTAATTAGGCTCCTATTATATCTTTCAATATTGCCAAACCCAACATGACCGAAGCAGCTAAAAGTTTGCTTGAGTAGGATTTAGTTTCTTCGAACCTCTCCAAGGTTAGTTGCATACCATCTTTTGAAATTCTCACTTTTTCTGCGATCTTACAAGGAAAGAATCCTTCAATACTTAATGCAACTATTTGTCCTTGTGCACCATCACTTTGCCCATTTTCCCACCCATCTTAGCAGTGTAAAGGAATGAGGAATTTATTTTGTTATAATTTAGATCATTAGGACCAAAACAGTGTGCGATTAATATGGTTTACAGTACTGAATCACTAGCACGCATGTCTTAACTCGAATACGCAGCCAGGATTTAATACTGGAATTCTACAACAACTGGACTCAAACTTTTGTCCCCTACTGTATCATTAACAAAAGATGTCCAGTTTTTGCAACGACAAACTTGCAAAGTTTGCTCTCCTGAAGGCCCTCTTGCCGAAAAGTGTTTTATCCACTTTAGGCAATTTTTTTATGCTAAGTTATTTGAAGACGCTGCCACGATGCTCCCTGGTTATGTCATGATGATTTTAATTACGGTGAAAATATCTTTAATTTTCAATTCGCCACATAAAGTCACGCATAAATGCCTATTCATAGGCTGAAATTTAAAGCCTTCCATTAGCTGGAGTGTTTTCAGTGGCGTAGCCAGCCTGAGGATTTAGTCATGCTATGCAAATTTTATGTTATTATCATTATTCATTTCTTTAGAAATTCATTGTTTTCACAGTCAATGAACACCAAAATATTAGAATACTATGACTAAACTCTCGGCCTGGTTACGCCACTGAATATGTTGAATCTAGAAAGACCAACTTTAAGGTGCGACAAATGAAACTACACGTTTTATCAAGTACATCGAGTGGTCGAGAGTGACCACTTTTGTAACTAATTTGTATGCAAATATCTTGTAACCATCGCTGCTCAAGCGTGTATCTTTATATTATGATCACAAAGGTCTTCTACAGCTTTGTGTAAAATCATATAGATCGATATAATTTGAACTAAACCCCAGCAAACAATTGAAAATGGAACGACTACGGACCAAATTAAAACAGTTTTTCCCGACAATGCATCTTTCCGAAGCGAAAAGTTCTGATGAGTTGAAACCCAAACAAAGTATGAAGGTAGAAGTCAAATACCAAAATATTTCAGATGCCGAAGAGGAAGCCGTCAATTTGAAAGATAATCTTTTCAAATTTCGCTCAATCGACGAGATTCTGGATGATATAGGATTGAGGCTTCTTCATTGGAAAGTCTTCGCGTTTCTTTGTCTCCTAGTTATGACATGTGGTCTGGGAACAGCCATATTACCCGCTATACTTCCGAGTTTGAAATCAGACCAGAATATCTCTGCAATTATGGCTGGGGTATTGACAATCTCTTCATCTGCTGGAAAGATCGTTGGGACGCCGTTTTGGGGTTGGGTGTCAGACAAATACGGTAGAAAGCGTTCAATTATTGGCGGGGCGGCGTTCATATTTGTTTTCTCATGTGTGAGCGCGTTTTCAACAAACTATTACTGGCTTTGGATAAACCTTTTCTTGGTTGGCTGTGGAATGACTATAATATTTCAGAGTTATATCACGATAGTGGAATTATTTCCTACAAAATACCGTTCCATGTTTTCTGTATTAATCGTCGTCTTCTGGCCACTAGGATTTCTACTTTCAGCTGTTGTTTCAATGGAGCTTTCAGTGATCGGTCATCATTGGGCTCTGGCCACCGTGTGTTTTCCCAGCGCAGTTGTCCTTATCGGTAGTATTGTATTTCTTCCAGAATCACCACATTTTTACCTTGCAGCCGGAGACGAGAAGAAAGCTTTAAACATTTTACAAGATTTTGCGCCTGAAATGGATTTCAGCGACACAATAATTTTGAAACACGGTCCCAAGATACCGAGGGCAGATTTTACACAGTTATTTCGCTCAGGTTATTGGAAAATCACAACATGCGCCTTAATTGTGTCTTTTAGCATATTCATAGTGCATTATGACTTGATATACACCTCCTATGACGTGGCAGACAATCAAAATTATACATCTACGACAACTGGTTTGCAACACGAGGATATAACAAGCAGTCATATGTATGCCATTATGGCCTGGATGAACTTGCCAGAATTTGTGTTCATTATCGCAGCCGCTATAAGTTGTTACGTTTTTACGGTTAAAACAGTACTTTTAATAGTTGTGTTGTTGACACTCTTATTACAGATCTTTGCATTGTTCGTCGTAAACCGAAGAATTCCATTACTCATAATCACAATGTTATCTCGTGGCTTTCTTGCAACTGGCGTATCACTCCTGAACGTCTTTGTATCTCTGGTTTACCCAACAGAAATTCGTAGCGTTGGTTCGGGCACTTGTGTCACTGCTGGTCGTATCGGAATTCTCCTAGGACCGTTCATCTTCGAGACATGGTTCGCCAAAAAGTATTTTTATGGAACCGTTTTTAATGCCGCAGTAATATTTGCCGTATTTATAGGAACAGTTTTGCTGCCGACGCAGCCGTAAATCCGTAATATTTGCTAAATTTGATCGAAAAAACCAATGTTCTTTACCAATCCAAAACATTCTCCAAATCTGAAATAATATAATTTGCCAACTCTACAGAGTCTTAAGAATAGACAAAAATTTTCCTATCATCCGCATGTAGGCAGGGAGTTGTCTTCTTGACACAATTGGTAGATCATTAATATATATTACGTATATAATTATTATTTGTAATTAGTATTAATTTCGAGGAGAGTATTGATTTTCCTGCATTCTGATTCGTCAAGATTCACTGTCTCTGAAGTGATAGTCACGATCTTGGCCGATTACTATACCTTTTTGTTGTTGTTTTTCAAATGAAAAAATTGGAGTAACTATAAATTGTTATGAAATTATGTTGTTTATTATTTGTAAACACCTCGAAACTTGTACTAAAACAATTAATCGCCTTAGGCTCGGTGATTAATGTAATCACATCGCCTTCGGCGTCCGATTAAGAAATAGAAAACATTTTCCGTGTTTCTATACAGTTCTAGAAACACGCGTCGGAGTTTGGGAGAACGAGAAATAATCAATGGGGCGGGTTTTTCCACGTTATTTCGACTTCCCCCAAACTTTCACAAGTGTTTCTATAACTATATGGAAACACAGGAAAAAATGTTTTCTATTATTTTTATAAAATAACTCAAGAAAAAGATTTTGTACAAATATAATAATTCGTTTTCCGCTGATTAGGTTCTTTCCGCTGTTCCTGAGGGTATAACTTACAAACGGAACACTCTTAAATGTACGGTACGATTTCTTTGCACATATTTGGCCAATACCACACTTCTTTAGCTCGTCTAAGACATGCTTGTGCCCCTAAATGGCTTGAGTGGAATTTTTCACGAGCTTGCGGTATTACCATACGATCACCCTTGAGTATAATGCCTGTAGGGTCAATTGTTCTCTAAAGGTCGAGTATTTCCGAAGTTGCGAAGGAACCTTTTTCACCGACTCATGCAGGCCTCCCATCTTCTATTACTTGCTCCAACGCTAGACGTTCCGGATCTTCCTGAGTGAAACATCGAATTCTCTGGAGTGTATTCTTCTTGGCGTGTCCTGTAATGTTCTGTGCGACGTTAACTTGCCCGATACCAATTTCACCGGTCACGTTTGCATCGCTCGTAAACACATCAGCACGTTTCTCTTTCTCCTGAGGGCTCTGAGAATCCGGAAGAAATGCTCTGCTCATGTGACTGTAAAGTCATATTTCTGCGGCCTAAGTAGCATTCGTTACAGTTGCTTTGGGGCGGAGTGAAGACTTTTCTTAAATATCGTTTCGAGTGGCTTGTGATCCGTTTCCACCAGCACGTTTCTACCATATAAATACGTCTCGAATTTCTCCATCCCAAACACGATAGCTGGCAATTCTTTTTCAATTTGCGCGTAATTGACTTCGGTCTGGGTCAGCGATCGAGACGCATAAGCCACTGGCAGGCCATCTTGCATCAAGCAAACTCCGAATCCATGCAACGAAGCATCACATTGGAGAACGGGGGTTAAGGTGTGATCGAAATACCTTAGGATTGGAGCTGATGTCATGATTCGTTTTACTTCAGAGAAAGCGCTCCATCCCACATAAACTCATTTCCCTCCTTAATTATTTCTCGCAACCAGTGGCGTAACTAGAACGATAATGGGGGGGTGAATATTCATATATCCAGTTCTGCCCTACGGATTTCTTTTGTAATTGCAATAGCTTACAATAGAAATCCGTCTGGCAGAACTGAATATATGACTATCCACCCACCCAACTATCGTTCTCGTTACGACCCTGCTCGCAACTGTCTTGTCACCTCGGACAACTTTGGAGCAAATCTGCGCAGATAGTTGGCCATTACCCAACACGCGCTGTACAGCCTGCTTTTCTTTCAGTTGAGGCATTTCAGTTATCGCCCTCACTTTACCCTCTACTGGTTTAAGACCATCTGCTGTTAGTAAATGTCCCATGTACGATACATCTTTACATCGAAGTTTCAATTTCCCACTGTTTAGCTTCACCCCTTCACTCTGCATTGTTGTAATACATTCAAGAGGTTAACATCATCACCTTCACGAGCTTCGCCTTGCGTTTCGCCACAACCAAACACCAGGATATTATCAGCTATCGCCTAACATCCCTTTAACCCAACCAACCCTTCATCCAATCTTTTTTGAAATCCCTCCGGAGCTGGTGAGATTCCAAACGGCATTCTTAACCACCTGTGTCTTCCACAAGGCGTCCCAAAGGTCGTAGCAAAACTGCTCTCCTCATCTAAAACAACTTGCCAAAATCCATTCTTCGCAGCCATTACAGTAAAACATCTCGCCTTCGACAACTGCGGTAGAATATTTTCTATGGTTGGGAGAGGATAGTGGTTCCTCTTCAGGGCTTGATTGGGATGCTTCTGATCAATACACACCCGGATACGACCATCTTTCTTTCGGGCTACCACCAATGCCGATATCCCATTTGTTGGAACGTTCAAGAGAAGTAAGACACGGAGTTCCACCAATATGTTCAGTTTCTTCTTTAATGGGAATTTTCCTTGTGGGAAACTGCACCGGAGTTATTGTAGGATCTATTTCAAGATGCAAGGTTGCCAACAAATACGTCCGAAAATGCATCTGTCATACTTTCTTCGAAAATACCTTTGACAGTTCTCTGAGAATCGAAGTACTTACACTAAGAAAATTTTCTTCATTGACCGACAACAACTGCATCTGTTGTCTTGCTGTGGAGCCCAACAAAGGTCTAGAGTCGCCCTTTATCACCAAAAATTCAACACTATATTACTTACCATTTTTGAATTCACCACTCTCACTCTTTTCCTTCCTAGGGGATTCTCCTGACTCTTATAATACATAACTAAAGTCGTGTCTGTACTTTCAAGAGAAGCTTAAATTTCCTTAACATTAATCGCGTTCAGCTCGTGTTTTGCGCGCATTTCTTAACTCTCGAAACATTCCCGCAGTGGCGTACGAGAGACGATAATTGGGGGGCACATATTGAAATATTCATGTTATGCAAGATTGATGTATTTTCCAATCTATTGTCTTTACAGGTATTTTAATATGAATATATGAATATGTTCCCCCCCCCCCCCCCCCATTAACGTGTCTCGCACGCCACTGCATTCCCGCGTGTTTGGATCAGTCTATTTCTATGACCTATCCTGGCTATCCAAATGCGGAAACCATTTTAAAGTAATTGTTCAATAAGAACCGACTGGTTTTACAAATTGTAATGCGATAGGAGTTTGTGGCTGAAATGCTGAAAATAATATTATGCGTTCTAGAAGTGTACATAACATAATTGATTGATTGGACATTACATGCAAAACTTTGAGAATCTGTTTTACACTTTAAAAACGATTCAGCAACAGACGAGTGAGACGACTTGTCAAACTATCGCAAGCAACTGAGTAAGTTGACAAAAATTGTGCGCTATTGCCGATTTACCAACCGGCGTCGCGTCACTACCCGTGCCTAGTTTCAGGTCAGCTCCTCTGTCATCAAGAGCATTGAGAGGTCGAGTGTGAGCTCTGATTGTTACAATTAGTATGCAAATATCTGGTTACCATCGCTGCTCAAGCGTGTATCTTTATATTATGATCACAAAAGTCTGGTACAGCTTTGCGCAAAATCATCACTTTCCGATATACATGGTGTATTAAAATAAACCTACCCCCTATTAAAATGAAGCTTCTGTTGGAATTGAATGCATGATTATGCACTAGAAATAGCATATTGATTAGGTTAGGGCATTCAAATTGAGCGTCTCGTTTTACATTTTAATCACCCGTGAGTTTGATGTAATAATAATAATGCATTCAAATGCTAAATAAGGTTTTAATTGGGAGTACTTTTCTTTTATACACCTTGTAGTTTGAACTAAACATGCAGCAAACGAGTGAAAATGGAACGACTATGGACCAAATTAAAACAGTTTTTGCCGACTATACGTCTTTCTGATGGGAGAAGTTCTGATGAGTTGAAACCCAAACAAAGTACGAAGGTCGAAGTCAAATACCAACATATTCCGGATGCCGAAGAGGAAGCCGTCAATTTGAAAGATAATCTTTTCAAATCTACCTCAATTGATGAGATTCTGGATCATGTAGGATTGAGGCTTCTTCACTGGAAAGTCTTCGCGTTTCTTTGTCTCCTAGTTATGACATGTGGTCTGGGAACAGCCATTTTACCCGCTATACTTCCGAGTTTGAAACCAGACTGGAATATCTCTTCAATTATGGCTGGGATATTGACAATCTCTACATCAGCCGGAAAGATCGTTGGGACGCCGTTTTGGGGTTGGGTGTCGGACAAATACGGTAGAAAGCGTTCAATTATTGGCGGTGCCGCGTTCATACTTGTTTTCTCATGTGTGAGTGCGTTTTCAACAAACTATTACTGGCTTTGGATAAACCTTTTCTTCGTTGGCTGTGGACTGACTATAATATTTCAGAGTTATATCACGATAGTGGAATTATTTCCTACAAATTACCGTTCCATGTTTTCTGTATTAATCGTCGTCTTCTGGCCACTAGGATTTCTACTTTCAGCTGTTGTTTCAATGGAGCTTTCAGTGATCGGTCATCATTGGGCTCTGGCTACCGTGTGTTTTCCCAGCGCAGTTGTCCTTATCGGTAGTATTGTATTTCTTCCGGAATCACCACATTTTTACCTTGCAGCCGGAGACGAGAAGAAAGCTTTAAACATTCTACAAGATTTTGCGCCTGAAATGGATTTCAGCGACACAATAATCCGGAAACACGGTCCCAATATACAGAGGGCAGATTTTACACAGCTATTTCGCTCAGGTTATTGGAAAATCACAATATGCGCCTTAATTGTGTCTTTTAGCATATTCCTATCGCATTATGACTTGATATACACCTCGTCTGACGTGGCAGACAGTCAAAATTATACATCTACGACAACTGGTTTGCAAAACGAGGATATAACAAGCAGTCACATGTATGCCATTATGGCCTGGATGAACTTGCCAGAATTTGTGTTCATTATCGCAGCCGCTATGAGTTGTTACGTTTTCACGGTTAAAACAGTACTTTTAATAGTTGTGTCGTTGACACTCCTGTTACAGATCTTTGCATTGTTCGTTGTAAACCGAAGAATTCCATTACTCATAATCACAATGTTATCTCGTGGCTTTCTTGCAACTGGCGTATCACTCCTGAACGTCTTTGTATCTCTGGTTTACCCGACAGAAATTCGTAGCGTTGGTTCGGGCACTTGTGTCACTGCTGGTCGTATCGGAATTCTCCTAGGACCGTTCATCTTTGAGACATGGTTCGCCAAAAAGTATTTTTATGGAACCGTTTTTAATGTCGCAGTAATATTTGCCTTATTTATTTCGACAGTTTTGCTGCCGACGCAGCCGTAAATCCGTAATATTTGCTAAATTTGATCGAATAAAACCAGTGAAATAATATAATTTGCCAACTCTACAGAGTCTTAAGAATAGACAAAAATTTTCCTATTATCCGCATATAGGCAGGAAGTTGTCTTCTTGACACAATTGGGTGGATCATTAATATATATTACGTATATATTTGTAATTAGTATTAATTTCGAGGTGAGTATTGATTTTCCTGCATTCTGATTCGTCAAGATTCACTGTCTCTGAAGTGATAGTCACTGCCCGATGACTATAGCTTTTTGTTATTGTTTTTCAAATGAAAAAATTGGAGTAACTATAAATTTTTATGAAATTATGTTGTTTATTATTTGTAAACACCTCGAAACTTATACTAAAGCAATTAGTCGCCCGAGGCTTGGTGATTAATGTAGTAATCACATCGCCTTCGGCGACCGATTAAGAAATAGAAAACATTTTCCGTGTTTCTACACAGTTATAGAAACACGCGTCGGAGTTTGGGAGAACAAGAAATAATCAATGGGGCGGGTTTTTCCACGCTATTTCGACTTCCCCCAAACTCTCACCAGTGTTTCTATAACTATATGGAAACACAGAAAAAAATGTTTTCTACTATTTTTATAAAATAACTCAACAAAAAGATTTTTTACAAATATTATAATTCGATTTTCGCTGATTAGTTGACATACTTGTGTTCCTAAATGCCTTGAGTGGATTTTTTCACGAACTCCTGACGTAGAGCTTGCGGTATTACCATACGATCACCCTTGAGTATAATGCCTGTACGGCATTCTTCTCTAAAGGTCGAGTATTTCCGAAGTTTCGAAGGAACTTTTTTTACCGACTCAGGCCACCCATCTTCTATTACTTGCTCCAACGCTAGACGTTCCGAATCTTCCTGAGTGAAACGTCGAATTCTCTGGAGTGTATCCTTTCTAATTGGCATGTTCTGTAATGTTCTGTACGACGTTAACCAATTTCACCGGTCAAGTTTGCATCACTCATAAACACATCAGCTAGCACGTTTCTCTTCCTTCTGAGGGCTCCGAGAATCTAGAAGAAATGCACTACTCAGTACCTCAGCCATCACCACCATGCATTGATCTTTTCTTATATGTGACTGTAAAGTCATATTTTTGCGGCCTAAGTAGCATTCGTGGTAGTTGCTTTGGGGCGGAGTGAAGACTTTTCTTAAATATCGTTTCGAGTGGCTTGTGATCCGTTTCCACCAGCACGTTTCTACCACGTAAATACGTCTCGAATTTCTCCATCCCAAACACGATAGCTAGCAATTCTTTTTCAATTTGCGCGTAATTGACTTCGGTCTGGGTCAGCGATCAAGACGCATAAGCCACTGGCAGGCCATCTTGCATCAAGCAAACTCCGAATCCATGCAACGAAGCATCACATTGGAGAACGGGGGTTAAGGTGTGATCGAAATACCTCAAGATTGGAGCTGATGTCATGATTCCTTTTTACTTCAGAGAAAGCGCTCCATCTCACATAAACTCATTTTCACCTCAGCCAACTTTGGAGCAAATCTGTGCAGATAGTTGGCGATACCCAACACGCGCTGTACAGCCTGCTTTTCTTTCGGTTAAGACATTTCAGTAATCGCCTTCACTTTGTCCTAGCTCTTCTGGTTTAAGACCATCAGCCGGAAAAATCGTTGGCCGTTGGGACGCCGTTTTGGGGTTGGGTGTCGAACAAATACGGTAAAAAGGGTTCAGTTATTGGCGGGGCGGCGTTCATACTTGTTTTCTCATGTGTGAGCGCGGTATTTTTATGAAAAGGTATTTTTATGGAACCGTTTTTAATGTCGCAATAATATTCGCCTTATTTATAACAACTGTCTTGCTGCCGACGCTTCCTTAAACTAAGTAAAGCATTAGAGACATTCTTATACACGGACAAAATAATATATTTTACTTGCTGTAACAGATTTTCTACAAATCATAATATTTGCTAAATGTGATGGAACAAAACATGTGTTTGTTAACACTTAACCAATCCAAAACATTCTCCAAGTCCGAATTAAATTAATATCATTTACCAACTCTACAAAGTCGTAAAAAGAGGCAAAAATTTTCCTATCATCCCCATATATGCAGGGAGTTGTCTTCTTGACACAATTGGGTGGATCATTAATATATATTACGTATATATTTGTAATTAGTATTAATTTCGAGGTGAGTATTGATTTTCCTGCATACTGATTCGTCAAGATTCAATACTGCGTACCCTGAGGTTTGAACAGACAAAGGTTCACTGTTATATCTATTTGTTTCTGATAATAAAATCGAAAAAATTCCGATATTAAACAGGCAAATAGTTACCCCAAAGTAAAAATTTTGCAGATATCACGCGTACATGATTTATAGGATTAAAGAAATACTATTTGCTAGCTTATAGAAAACTATACTGAGAATCACCAATATAATACATGGAAAAAAAAGATCTACATCCTCCTAAGATGAAGTTTGAACTTGGTAAGAGAACCTTTAGATTTAATGGACCTTTACAATATAATAAATTGCCTACTAAATTAAAAAGTAAGAGAGGCAACGACAGTGTCAAAACTTTAATTTGGAATTATTTACGTAATTGATAGTGTAAATCGCATGTTTAGATTCTATTATTATACATATGATTAAAATAATTTGAATACAGGTCCCTCATGAATACCAGCTTTAGCTGAAGAGGCTAACCTGTTTAAACAAAAGTGATCCAATCCAATGCAGCAATCAATGAATTCAGATTGTGTATTGAAAGTGTTAGAGACTTTATGTTCGGATTTTGTTGACAAATAAACGCACTTGCTGACCATACAATGAACTCGAAATGTCAATATTGCAATCTCTCATTCATTGTATGGTCAGCGCGTGCGTTTATTTGTGAACAAAACACTCACAACAGTCTCTCGCTTTGCAATAATTCGCAAATAATGGCGTAAAACCGTAAAAATATAGCACATTAGCATAAATGAAAAAATTGGAAGGAAGGAAAGAGAAAATGGTGAAAAGATTTATTTTGTTTAAGATAAGATATGCATGGGAACGATAAATGTAAAAGGACCCTCGAAAGAGCTCATAATAATGTCGAATCCGTTCGCAAACCATAAAAATATAAGTAAAACAACTTTTAGTTATGTTGCACACGAAAGTCTTTGCTTCAACTATAGTTATCGTAGTTCTTGTTATATTTTTCTGGCAGTCAATCTATTCACTTCAGCGTATTTCACTTCAGCGTAAATGACAACCTACTATTCAGGAAAAACTGTAATAAAAACGTTTGATAAATTAAATGCCTTAACTCCCAAACTGAAATGGTAACTAGAGAACTACGACATGGAATTTTATGCTATTTGAAAATTTTAAAGACTATTTCCTAACACATTCAATATAAAGCTTTCAATACGATACGATTTGAGTGAAAATGTAATAACGACATGTCATTACAATATTTAAATATCAATTATATTCATGAAACGAGTTGAGTGTTCTTATATCAATTTTTACACAACAACAGCAGTATGGAAGAATCTTGCTTCAGACATTTCTGGAAATTCTTCCCAAGAATATCTTTCAAAGTTGAAGCTTTCAACAGACTTCATCTCTCTCCGCTCACCATACCCTCCCAGGACTACAATGTTGTTTCCAACAACAACAGCAGTACATCCCCTCCTCTTACATCTCATTGATGGCAGCATGTGACTTTGCCCCGTCTTGACATTGTAAATTATAACCATATTTATTGACATACCGTAGCTGTCAGCGCCACCAATAACAACGATATTGTCCCCCCATCTCACAGTTGCCATATCGCTTACTGCGTAAGGCAGTGGTGACAACTGTTTCAGCTCCTTCTTCTTTATATCGTACTGTACGACACTGCTGAGGTTGTCTTTGCATCTGCCAGTTGTTCTTCCACCAACTATCAACAAATTATCATCAAATATCTCCATGCTGTGCAGTTGCCTTTGTTCTGACATTCTTGATAAGGTCTTCACAGAATAGGGAGGAACAAGCTGGGTTGCTCGGATCAAGTCCTTTCCAACACCTCCGGAGGCTAATAACTGATCATTATACAGTACACTGTTGTGGTGTATCAACTTATCAGGTAGTTTGACAGGGCAGTCACTCCAGGGTGCTGAGGGGTCAGGTTTTGGGTAAATACTCATTCTAATCATATCATCAACAGTGACAGACTCATCACAGATACCCCCAGCTATGGCGATATGATTGCTATAAATAAATGAAGTCCATAACGATTCTTTGGCATGGATTGTAATGGCGACCATGTTCTTTGACGGAAGTTAAACATCTCTACAGAGTTAGTTCTGAAACCTCCTGCAATAATTATATTTTCCTTATCGCCACTTGGTCTATTTCTTACTTTTCTTGTGTTTTCTCCTTTCTTGGCCTCCATCATGATAAGAACGTCCTTTATTTCATCAAAAGCTTTGACCAAAGCTGTTTTCAATCCATCGACTTTGTTGTTAACCGCTTCATGTTTTCTTTCTATATCTGCTTTTATATCTGCGGTGTTTTTCTCGATATTCCCAATCCTTTCCTTGATATCTGCCAAAGTTTTTGTCATTCCTCTGCACGAGTGAAACTCAGTCAACTTTCGGAATTCACACACTTTACTTTCATGTTGAACAAGATCACCCTTGTTTACAATTAAACCACAACCTTGGTTTGTACAAACGGCTGGTGCATATCCACATGTACTCTCGTGGCGGTCAAGATTTTGTACTTGTACAACTTCTCGACAACCTCTGTCGATGTAAACGCAACGAATTTTTGATTCCTTTAAAAAATCTTTCACCATTCGTGATGGTTCAGCCAATGTCTCTACGGTCAGTTTATCAGAACATGTTGGGCATGTTTGGGAATTTTCCAGATATTTCGTAATACAACAACGGCAGAAAGAATGCTGGTTTCTCGAACACATAACCGGCTCTTTCAAGACATTTAAACAAATCTGACAAAGGAAATTTCGATCAATTTTGCTCACAAACCTTTCTTCATCGTAGCCTTGTATAATATATGAAGCCATATTTCACGCCGTTTTTGTGTCGTAAGAAAAAAGCAAGTTCTGTGGCGTTTGTCGCTCTGTAGTTAAGCCTCGCTGTATGGACTAATTATAAATACCGTGTTCGTTCTTGGAGAAGTCTGATCGAATTTGCAGCTTGAAATATTCAACAAAATCATCCGTTACAACAGACAAGCGTCGCTTAATTATTCAAAGCGTCTTTCATGCAAGACAATTATTTCTTGCACGTAACACTCGAAATATTTAATTACTTGTAACATGTCGATACCTGTAATTGGTCGAAACTAGTAAACAATTTCGTGCAATACACGTGATTGGTAAACAATTAGTAAACAATTTCGCAATTTAAATATGGAAATGAGTTCCCAGAATTGGCAGAAAATAATAATTTGTAATAATAATAATAAGAAAATCTAATCGTAGACACGCTTAAGAGTGTGCCGTAACTAACATATACTGTCCCTAATATAGTATTATTTATATTTAGCACCGAACACGTCTTTCAGTCTTTCTCGAATAACGAATAAAGTGCCACTAAACTGTCATGTAATAAACCAAAGCGTATAAGGAAAGGGACTCGGTGTCTTGCCAAAGTTCATGATCTTTGAAGCATGGCACCTCAAGCAGCTTCTGTCGTCAATGTTATGAGCAGAACCTGAACCGAATGAGATCCATTTATAATATCTAGTCTAATAAATTTGTAAGTAGTTGATATTTTAAAGTTGTATGTACTAATTGTTTTTAAAAACCTATAACGTTTAATAATCTTGTAAATAGTTGTCAAAATATTTTTGTATACATAATCATGCAATTCAGCCTTGTGGCTGCTAGATGATTTTAAACGGATTATCTATAACTATCTATATATCGACAATGTTTTTCGTGTCTAATTTTCTCGGTGAAGATTTCAGGTGTTTAGGAGTTACTAGGCTGATTTAATATGAAGTCTATGACTACAGGTATACGTCAAAGACGAAGAGAACCATAAACTATATGCAGGGCCTTTGTCGAAGCTTAATTGAGGGTGTATACATGCAAGTATACGGCAAATTCATGTTCAAGTAAACGTAAAAAGAAAAGAAATCGGTCAGGGGTCCCCAGACGAATATGCGCATCCGCCGCATCGGTCTAAGAACGGTGTTTAATTGACTAAACACGGGATCAGGGGCGTAACGACAGGGTGTCCCAAAAAAAACGAAAACTATTGAAATCACCCATAACAATGCCATTGTTAGAGTTTGAATGCCTAAGCACTCTGTTGGGCCCACAAGTGTATAAACGGGGTTGCCATAAGCATTTTTATGCATGCATATGATGCAGTCAAATTTGCTTGTTCGCAAAAATGATATTTATTAACAATATTTACAATTTACAAATATGGATAACAATATTTAAATGTGCATCTCAAAAACCATGACCTTCGACATGTCCCCTTTCTCTAGCAACACAAAGCATTTAGCATTTTATAAGTTGCATTAAATCCCCACGGGCTGAAATTCGTGAACACGGCATTCAAATTTTAACAATGAGTGATTTCAATAGTTTTCGTTTTTTTTGGGACACCCTGTGCAGGGTGTCCCAAAAAAACCAAAAACTATTCAAATCACTCATTGTTAAAATTTGAATGCCGTGTTCACGAATTTCAGCCCGTGGGGATTTAATGCAACTTATAAAATGCTAAATGCTTTTTTCGACCTGAGGGCCTTCGGCAGGAGAGTTAGTGGATCATTGTCCTTGAGATACGCATTTAAATAATGTTATCCATATTTGTAAATTGTAAATATTGTTAATAAATATCATTTTTGCGAACAAGCAAATTTGACTGCATCATATGCATGCATAAAAATGCTTATGGCAACCCCGATTGATACACTTGTGGGCCCAACAGAGTGTTTAGGCATTCAAACTCTAACAATGGCATTGTTATGGGTGATTTCAATAGTTTTCGTTTTTTTGGGACACCCTGTAGAACGATAATTGGGGATGTGAATATTCATATATTCAGTTCTGCCCGACAGATTTCTATTGTAAGCTATTGCAATTACAAAGAATTCTCGAATTCTGTAAACTAGGCTTCACTGGTCAAGCGTGTACGTCTTTATTCATATCATGACCATTATAATTGTGGTCAGTACAAGTATATGTATATGCGAAGTGACGGCAACAATATAATTATTTTCCCATACTGTTTAAAGTTTAAACCACCAAATGGCTATGGGGCGTCATTTCGGATGCCGACGAGGAAGCCACAGATTTCAACGATGATTGTTTCAAATCTCACCTAATCGAGGAGTTTCTTGATGATATAGGATTGAGACTTCTTCAATGGAAAGTGTTTGCATTGCTTTCCCTTTTATCAATGGCCTGTGGCCTGGGAACTACTCCCCCCCCCCCACGAGTACCCTGGGTACGAGACCCTGGGTACGAGGTTGACTATCCGCTATACTTCCTAGTTTGAAATCAGACTGGTATATCTCTTCAATTACGTCTGGAGTTTTGACGTTATCAATACCTACCGGAATGTTCCTGGGAACAAAGCTTTGCATGGGGTTGGGTGTCGCACAAAAATTAATATGTTAGATAAGCCTTTTCTTTGTCGGCTTAGGAATGACTATTTCATTTCAAAGTTAATATGTCATGATTTAATATTTCCCACAAGGTATCGTTCTATGTGTTCTGTATTAACAGCCGTGTTCTGGACTTTAGGATTTCTTCTTTCGAGTTTCGGCTGTTGTTTCAATGGAGCTTTCGGTGATCGGTTATCATTGGGCTCTGGCTACCGTGTGTTTTCCGACAGCAAAGTTCTTTTCTCAGCCAGTTTTGCCTGCTAGGAACGAAGGAGTGAGAAGTCTCCCTTCCACATCCACCAGATAGGCACTAAAAACGACTGGAGTGAAGGAGCCATGCCAACTTCAACAATTCTTCGATTATACTGACGTTTCTTCTCACGTTCGTTGGCATTAAACGAGCTGGTAAGAGTCTGGCGTCGATGTGTCGAAGCGTCAGGATTAAACACCCTGACATCAAAAAATGCTTTTTCACATCTTTGCCAGAGACCTAGCTCTCGCCTATGTCCACTCTGGCGTCGTCGGCGGAATTAGCACTGGATGGAAGTACTTCGCCAGTTAAAGGAGCAAGAGCAGGTTCAGTAGAACGTCATAGGCCATGATTTCGTCATGTCGTCGATGAATAAAACCTCCTTTCAGGCACGACAAGGCATGGTCCACGGTGAAAGATTTTCCACAAGCGCAGAAGGATGGAAGGCGCTTCAATGGCCACCGATAACGCATATAAGCCCCATTTACACTACACTCGATTTATTGGCACGGCACGGCTAAAATGGGTACCCGTGCCCAATTTTACTAGTGCTCAGGGTACCAAAACAAAGGCCGGGCACGGATGAAGTGGGCACGGGTACCCATTTTAGTCGTGCCGTGGCAATAAATCGAGTGTAGTGTAAATGGGGCTATAGATTGCGTCAAAGAACTCTCGTTTCGTGAGGACATACCCTTCATTAGCAAGTGGCAGTGCTGTCAACTAAGCTTAGGATCCCTTCAACAGGGCGAGATCATTTGCTCGAATTTGCTCTTCACTCATACTTGATCTCAAGTTCTGCAACACCAGCATGTTTTGGGCATGTCGATGATTAATTATCTCACGGCGCAAATCGTAGATGGATGCTCCATTTTCATTTGCTGGAACGTCATCATTCTGATGGATGATCTTGACAGATGGTCTTTGAGTCTCATTTTCTTCATCGCACAGCTCGGAGAAGATAGGAATTCCAAGACCTCCCATGCATTCTCGTCGGCAGTGAGCCAGTTACAGTAACTTCCTCTCATGGATGGAAGCACTACGGTTGGCTAGAAGCGATGGCAGGAGCTTCAGGCTGATGGAATCATCTACCACTTGCATCGCAGTCTTGATAACTGGAACAGCGCGTATATGGTAAGTAAATCTGTGCCGAAACCCAATATTGATTTCAGTTGCTGATTTTTACGCGTAATATATATAGGTCAGTGATTAGGGTCAGTGATCCAGCACTGATCTAATCAGATATTATTTCAGACAAAATTTGTTCAAAAACCAACAAGCTTAACCACGGCCAGGTTACGAAGCTACGGGCTCAAAAATCCAAGATGCCCTAACGAGAGGCAAGTACTAGTCGTGAAAGTTAATCTTTGTGTGGTGATTACTTTCGTTTTTTTAAACCAGAGTAGCGATAATTACGATGGATTATATGGCCTGGTTGCCGTGAACTCATGAACTTCAATTCGATGCATGACAGATCAACCTGATCAATTTTTAAGTGTGTAGATCAGATTAGATCTTATAATATAGGTATGTTAGCGCAATCACTCCCCACAATCAACAATTCCCACAATCTCGTTCCCAGGTCTTCCGTGTGAAATGACGGAAATGACGCAAGGGTTACGCAAGGGTCTTGTGACTTGCTTGTGACATGACCTGTGCTTGAACATGCTGATTGCTGAATTAAAAATTTAAAAAACACTCGTTTGCTGCGTTGGGAAGGCGTGTGGCTGAAATTTTTATCTCCTAATACAGAAAGTAGAGCTGTTTTATTGCAGTGATGTATCGAAGCATTTTTCTGCTTATTGTGGCTGCGGTCTTTGCAAGTTCTACACAACTATATAGGTATGTATAATAAAATTGTTGAAATGCACGAAGTATTTAATTGTGACTATTGTCTGATAAATTGAATTCATTCATGAAAATTTCGATTATACTTCATCAGTATTGACTTTTCCTAAGCAAGTGTGCACTTCTTCAACCAAAAAATATGAAGTTTAGCACTCGACAATCGCGTACCCATGAATAAACGGTTTATATAAGGCGAGATATGCATTTTTTAGTTGAAGTGACTCACCGGTTTTTGTCGGCATATTCAACAAAATACTAAATGACTGACAGTTTCCCAGTACACAAACAGATCAATGTATCCCCATTTATATCTGAAATAATTTTATGTGTCCTGAAAACTGTTTTGTGGAATATTTGTTGAATAAATAAAAGCAGTTGCCTGCAGTCTTGTCAAAATATGGGAAGACACTGAAAGAGCAGTTGGCAAGCTGCCTTGTTAGTTGCAACAGCCCAAAGCACCTTTAGGAAACAATGTAGCTGCAAAATCTTGAGCATCAACTTTTAGGAATATCTAAGACAACCATAATAAGATTCGGAGCGATAATGTGGAATACCTGCCCAATCCAACTCCTAAGAGTTAATGCTATGTATATATATTGTTTATGAACTATCTCAGAACAAGAATATACACTGATCCTCTTTAGATCTAATTGATCCACTTATAGATCTTTAACATAATACTAAATTCTATAGGTTAGATTCTATCGGGTTATATAGTTAAACTACAAGTTTCAATGCATCATCAGATTGAGAGCTTTGCAGTTACAAATCAGCACAGTAAACCCTACTTTTTTCAGAGCAAGCCAAAAGCAAGTTTTAGCAAAATAACAGTCACAAGACATATTCTAACAAGTTTAACTAACTTAGCCACTTCGGCACTTGTAGCAGGTCATGAACCTTAAATTATGCCTGAAATTAAACCTAAACTCATTCTAACCACATTCGTATTTAGGAACAGGCAATTACAATTTGATAATCTTTCTCTGAAAGTAGTTTTCACTTCTGTTTCATTCTATGTACAGATAAAATTTGTAAAAATGAATATATTGGCTGTTCATTGAATCAGCTGGCAAGTGAAATAACCTCCATGCAAATTACTACAGTTCTAGAATCTCACATGACTTCTGTCTAATTATGATGCAACTTCTGTCTAATGACAGAATCATTGTTTAATTAGTAAATATGCAGACAAGGGAATTTTTAATGAAAAAAGAGAAATAAATTTAATAAAATTATATTATTATTATAAAAATGCCAATTTGAACAGCATGAGTTAAAAGGGTTCTTTGTTAAACATTCAAATTAATAAGAGAATAAATGAGGTATTGATTAGTATAAAAGAATGTTGTACAGTTTACTTAAGAAAATGGTTTGAAAATGTAAATAGATTTCATTTCAAATATTACTGATTGAGCAATATAAAATTATAAATATCAGACATAAAGGAGGGTTTGAACCCAAAAATAAATTGAACCTAAAATTAAATTGTACCTGCCCTTTGAGGTTGCTTTACTTTAGCAAATTGATTTCATGGACATAGGCCACAAAATATATTATTAACACTTTAATACTCACAGATTTGGAAGGGACTAGACTAGACTTACTCAAACTGTCTTGACCTAGTAGTTCATTTGGGACAGCATTGGGCTAGCAAAATACTTGCCAGCTGAATTAAATGTTTCATGCGGTCTATGGTGGTGTATATAAAGGCAATTTATACAGCGTTGATCTTTGTATAATTGTAAAATTGTGTGCGGTTAAGTTTGCAGTCTGCACTACATTGTATAAAATGCTGACCAGTGGCTGTGCAATCATGTTCACAGTTTTCAATACTGAAGATCAAGTTATGTGTACAGATGCCTCATGCGTGAACTCGTGACAAGCTCTAGTGAGGGGCGGCAAATAAAATTTTGTTGAGTAATAGCGTAGTTTGCCGACTATTGCCCAATGCGACCAATACGACAAACCAAGGTACTCATATTTCACCAAGCATTTTCTAAATCTTAAAATCCCAAGCACAAAATACTGAATGATATTGAAATTCTTTTTGCAAGGGGAGCTATTAATAGCGATAAATTTATAGCGATGGGCAATGGAATCAGATATTTTACATTCGAGTCTTTCACTTGTTCTTATTTGATTTCAAACTCGCAAGGCAGGCCTTTCTATTGTACCTAAGCTGACGCTCCAACCTTGCTAGCCAGGCTTTCTCACCTAAGCTTGACTTGATTTGTGCTAAAATGATTCTGCTCACAGTGGCAAGAAAATTAGAATGTTTGTTCCGGTTCCCAGTTATGCCGGCTGAGGAAAAAATTTGTCGACTCGCCAACTAGTTAGGGTTGTTACGTCGCATTAATTGTTGAGGAATCAACGCAAATGCGCTTGCGCAATCGAGGATTAGATGGATAATGTTGTTTCTTTAGATCTGAGTATTGTGTAAACATTTAGCTAAGTATCTATGTCTAGTAAGTAATTAATCGAAGGGCCACCCGTGGTGACAAACCGACTATACCCGGTCTTAAATGTTTTGAAATCACAAAATTTCAAATTACGTAATTTTACGGGTTGGGGATACGTCATTTTTTTCGAATATTGGGTTCAAAATGGCGACTATGCCAAAAGGGCATATGACCGGGGCCGGGTTATGGGGCTGACGGTTGAGGTCCGTTTGGGTAGAATTAAAGGTTAAGGATAGGACACGAACGTAATTAAGCATTAATCATGTGTTATTAATCATTTGTAGGATACCTCTCACCAAATTCCGCACAATTCGCTCACAATTAAAGGAAATAAATTTGTCGGAAAAAGATGTAAGCGAAAAATCTATGAATTCAAAATACCACATTAACAGTCGTGCCGGACCTGAGGAACAGCTTAACAATTACATGGATGCTCAGTACTACGGACCAATCACAATTGGAACTCCACCACAAGACTTTAATGTCGTCTTCGATACAGGATCGTCTAATCTCTGGGTGCCTTCTAAAAAGTGCAAATTGACCAATATTGCCTGTTGTACGTATTCTAGATTTTTGTCTTCAGTTTATTTCTAAATATAACTTCCTCATAAGTCTGCATTGTGTTCAAAATATTATTATATCTTAAATGTATGGTGGTATTTTGGAGTAAATCGAACCCCAATTTAGGCGCTGTTACACAGGGCAATTTTTCTTGTAACTTGCAATGCAATTCTACGTTGAGGAGATGTTAATTAGTGAAGAATCTTTAAAATGTAAGTGTAAGAAACGTCCATGGAATAGATGTATAAACACAAACGTAGTTGGCAAATTAACATCTATCAAAAGTAGAATTACATTGCAACTAGCCTTTCTCACGATGACGTTTTTGGGGACTTTCAATTTTTTCAAACGTGTTTAAAAAGTTATGACAACATGAAAATCAGTTTTTTTAGAATCAACAGACCATTTTAAGAATACTGTAACTCCAGCCTAAAATTAAAGACTGTGGCCGTTATGTCTCACGCTTGTGGTTTTAAAAAAAAAGTACGGTACCCGAAAAATGGTGGCATATTCGTCCTCGTGAGGCTGGCTATATATTATATCAGCCCCGTTTACACTATACTCAATTTATTGGTGCGGCACAGGTAAAGTGGGCTCCCTTTAACACATTTCAATCAATCATATTTCATTGTCCTCCAGTGCTTCACAACAAGTATGACAGTTCAAAATCGAGCACCTACAAGGCGAATGGTAAGAACTTTTCAATTCATTATGGTTCCGGAAGCTTGACTGGATTTCTTAGTACAGATGTCGTAGAGGTGAGTAATGTAAAACATACATGCATACGTACAGCTGGGCTCGAAATAACGACGCAGATATCTCCGATCTAAGTGAACGATCAACTTTTATCTCCGCTTTCGATTGTAAAATCAGTAAAATCAGTTTTCGATTGTTCACCTCACATTTTCCGCTTGATTTTCTTTTCATGGACCGTAGCGCATTTCCCTCCATACCGGTCACAATTTATAGGAAAATCCAGCGAAAAATCTTGTACATTATTCTAGTCCGTATTTGGAACCACAAAAATTGTTTTGAATTTTTTAAGGTCGGATCAATGAAAGTGGAAAATCAGACATTTGCTGAAGCTATATCTGAACCTGGTATGGCTTTTGTTGCTGCTAGATTTGATGGGATTCTTGGCATGGGTTATAACACCATATCCGTCGACCAAGTTCCTACTGTGTTTACTGATATGGTTGCTCAGAAACTCGTTAAGAAGGCTGTATTTTCATTTTACCTCAACAGGTTTGTGTTTTGTTATGTGCATGCATAGTTAATCCACATCATTCAAAAGCAATGCAATAGATATACGAACCTGACTTCCACCTTTCCACCCTTGACAGTTTGTACTTAATTATTGGTAGCTTTATTGGAATGAAACTTTACAAGCTGTTTTACTCGACCTTCTGCCACAAAGGTTTCTGCCGCGCGCGGACTTTACAAGGGCCTTCAAGTTTTTAACTTATTTTTGAATTAAAGGTTGAACAACGTTTAAGCTGTTACAATTCTCTCGCGAATTCACACATTTGTTTCATTTTTTTGAAAAGATAGGTATTGTACCTAGAGACTAGAGAGGGGGGGATAGATAGCGGTATTGTACCTAGAGACTAGAGAGGGGGGATAGATAGCCCTGTTTTACAAATTTACTTGAGCTCAGGCTACCTGTACTAAAGCCGAACAAATGGAATTCGTACAGACTCCTATTACGGTGCCGTGCCAAAAATCTGAATTTAATTTCTCGGTAAAGACATTTAGTTCAATGGTAAAGACCGAGCAAGCGAGGTTAATAAAAAGTTTATTATATGGCATAGGGCATGTATTTGAACTTAAAACAAACAAGAAATGCATGAATTCGTACTAGTAGCCTGGTACGCATTTGATAAAAACAAAAAATATTGAATTATTTACTTTACCTAGACTGTCTGGAGACGTCTTATTAATTTCAAAAGCAGTTAAATTTCTGGGGCTGGTTGTATAAAGCCCGTTTAGCTTAAACGGTGGATAAGTCAAAATCAAATAACACTCTTACAACTCTCTTGAATGAGTCAATGTGAATATTATGCACTGAATATGTAGTTTTAAACAGTATCTTTGTATTAAGGTAAAAAACATTTAGTTTGCCTGTTAAATAAAACCACAGACTTGCTTTCTGTTTTGAACTTATCCACCATTTAAGCTAAACGGGCTTATACAACCGGCCCCTGAGCATTTACTTGTGCCTTTTTCATTCAGAATTTCTTTGTTTTTCATCTTGTAATGAATCGCGGTTAACGCCGGTCCAATATGGGAAAGTTTCGGTCCAGTACGGGAAAGCAATGGACCACTGGAAATTCTTCTCAGCCAATCACTGAGTTATATTTTTCTGGAGGTGAAACTTGCCATATAATAAGGACAGTTTATTTCCGAAATATGCTTTCTAGCGGTCAGCCTAAATTCTCACGTGTCACGTCGATCACTAGGAAACTTTCATGAAATGACCTGCACAGATATGATTCTGTTTTTATTTAGAAAAGAAGGTCAGTCTCCAGGCGGGGAGCTGCTGTTAGGCGGCAGTGATCCTGCACACTACAGCGGGGAGTTCACTTATGTTCCTGTTACCAAAAAGGGATATTGGCAGTTCAAGATGGATTCTTTAAATCTTGTTGGTGGTTCTGGTGGTGAATTCTGTAAGGGTGGCTGCCAGGCTATTGCTGATACAGGCACGTCCTTGATTGCTGGGCCATCCCAAGAAATAAAGGAATTGAACGCAAAAATTGGTGCCATTCCTGCACCAATTGGTGGAGCGGTATGGTTTATAAATTTTCATCTACAGGGTGTTTCGATAGACCCAGTACTTCAGAGGAAAAATGAGCATGTTTATTCATAGTTCTGCCTGACGGATTTCTTTTTTATATAAAGATGCTCTATCTGAACATGTTGTATATATGATTCATATTTAGTATGGATGTATATTTTCTATTATAGTACATCATTGATTGTATTTTCTATTATAGTACATCATTGATTGTATTTTCTATTATAGTACATCATTGATTGTTCGAAAATCGACTCACTGCCAGACGTATCAATCAATCTTGGTGGTAAGAGTTTCAAGCTAACTGGATCACAGTACGTAATCAAGGTAAGCATGCGAAGTGCATGTATCAGTGTTTGCTGCATAGCGCGATTGGGTTGCTTCCCATTTTCAGTGCTTGGTCGCGCATGCACTATTATTTATTGGGGCTTCGTACAGACAGAAAATGGTCTCGTACAGACAAAAAATGCATAGATTAGGCAATCAAGGGCGTTTGGACTGGATGTTGCTTATTCTCGTCCGCGAGAGCAACTACTTAAATCATAGGCAGCCCGGTCAATGCAGTTACATCATACTCTTATGTATATAGATAATATGACGTAACCGCGTTGGCAAGGGTGCCTATGCTTACATATAGCTGCTGTTTGACTGCATGGGGAGGCTCACCGCCCAACAGTCGTTCTTTTCATAAAAGTGAAGATTGACCCCCAAATAAAATAACAATTTCAATCCGTTTTTAACGTATATATGTGTTTTGACTAATGGCAATTTTGCTTTTAGGAAACTATTCTTGGGCAAACTGAATGTCTCAGCGGATTCATGGGCCTTGATGTTCCACCACCTATGGGACCGATTTGGATCTTAGGGGATGTCTTTATTGGTCCCTATTATACCGAGTTTGACATGGAGGCGGACCGAGTCGGATTCGCTAAAGCTACTTAAACAGACACGTTGGGATGGGAAACGCTGGGAAACCTAATAATTTTTAGTCTAATTGAAGTATAATAGTTTCGTAATTTTGCACGGCAGATACCACTACATCAACCTGGGTTCACAGACCGAATGATATGTTTTGCAGTATATACCAACAAACGTATGTTGGTGCAATAATCATACAATTGTAAGTAATTGAAGCTTTGTAAGAAAATACAGGGTGTCTCAAAAAAAACGCAAAACTTAAATATGCAGAACATTAATACAGCTCTAAAGCGCAATAGAGACACACCTCTGGGAATTGAAAATGGCTCTTAATCCTTCATTTACAATGCTAAAAGTCATTTTAGCTGAACTATGGTGCAAACCCGAACAATATTAATATTTTTGCATATTTAAGTGGTTGCGTTTTTTTTGAGACACCCTGTATAGTGGTTGTATGTTGCTTTTGCCTTACAATGAATTCAATATTTCAGTGGATATAAAAATATTATAATTAGTATAAGATAAAATAGGGCGGTGATAAATCATTCTTAATAAAATCAACCGTTACTCCGCGTAAAAGAAAAAAAGTCTGGAACCATATTTGGAGGCAAGTAAACCATCTATATGCAACCAGCGGTTCATATCCAGTTATGCAGCGCAAAAAAAATTTGCCACTACACTCCGTGCAACTAACTTACTCCCTGATTAAAATGAGCGAGGGAGAGGGGCCTCAAATTCGAATTCTCACAATTGAAAAGAAAACCATGCGAAAAATTTCGTTCGATCGTAAAACTCAGCCTAGTCCAAAAACGATGTTGTATTCATTTCATTCCACCATGATCTTCATCGAACGATGGACAGTCTAAAAACTTGGACTAAACCTCAATGCAAATTTCAATAGTTATATTTAGATTCTCAAAGAGAATTGTCATCAGCGGGTAGGGCAAACCAATTCAGCACGAGCGGAACATCAACACGATTTACAACATTTACAATTGTTCAACATCCTGGCGTCAAGATTTATGTATTCAAGTAACCCTTGGTCCACGTAATTCTACACGATCTTTCATATCGAACAAGCATTCATATATTACACGAACGAAATACATTATTTAATTATTTACTGAAGTACACATGCTTTCTTTATTTCATTATCAATCTCATCCTCGTCATTTGAGCAATCTGGATTGCGGTCGTGAATGTCGGGTTGAAAGTTTTTATGGTCCATACCAACACGCTCGTAAAATAACAAATATGGCGATTCCTTTTCGACCCGATCTGGGCTGGTCTCCTGAAAAATATCCACACGAATTAGTCATTGGAACATAAGTACCGCAGATCAACAAGTTGTCAGGAACTGAATTATTGTTTTTATGCCATTCGCAATAAAACCAATCAAGTAGGTTTGCGGCCAAAATTTAACGCATTATTATTGGGTTTTGGCCCTAGTTGAAAGTTAAATTAACGCTGGTTTAGCAAAAATGATTTAACAGAACCGTTCACGTAAATGGTGACATAACAAAGTAGAAAAATAAAGGGACAAAATGAAACCTTTACTTCTTTAAAGATTTTGGTTTTCTACACTGATTTCCATTTGGATTACTAGAGAAACACACTATTATAGAGCACTATTATCATAACATAGCATGTATGCAAATACCCCATGGGAAAGAACAACATCCATGTATTCTATTAATTCAGTAAGGATACTACTCTTACAAACATATTCTATCGTCTCTATTAAAATCAACTGCTTATTAGGTGTACTAACCTTGCAACTGCTGTCATTAAAACAATACCACTTCGAGTTCGGATTTTTCGAAAAAGAAACATAATGACCACCTCCCATCACGCCTGTGTGACTCTAAAAGAATAGTTGGACATATTTTTAGGTAGAGAACTTGAATATTTTAGAGGCCACAGCTTTAGAAAAAAGTAAAGGAAATGTTTCAGAAACCCAAAATTTCAAATATTCCAAGAGGGAGATGAACTCGTCATTGAATTCAACAGAACAACGTTTGATTAAGGAGTGCAATTGGTGATGACCTTATATATTTGATAACGCTCCTATTTCAAACGAAAACAAGCATCTTTCACAACTTAGAATGAGATTTCAAAGACGTTACGTAAAGGGTATTCAATCAATTTCCAAATGTCTTGGGGTGTGTTCGGCAAAGGACTCCGTTTGATCATTTAATTCTCCCTCACCCCCTAACCAATCCTGCACATTGCATCAACAAAACTATAAAATATCACTTAAGTTTCTCTTTGTTAAAAAATACAGAAAAATCTGGAGGTTTTAGGGGTTGATGATCTTTTTGTTCAAGCCCCATGCATGCTCTTATTCGGAATATAAAGAAAGTTCATGTACTTACAGATATGGTATATAAATTGTACAACATTCGTGACGTATCGTTTTCATTATCGCCTTTCACGTTCTTTTCGGCAATACCAGAAGATTCCACGTCAAAAGTATCTACACTATTTATTGCGACACAGTTGACATCACTTGTCTTACTTGAGGATGAACAACTGGACGTGTCATCGAAATCAGTCTTTACAGGTGCCTGGTCATAATGATTATCTTTCTTACAGTCTTCACTCGAACCGTTCTTCCCTCTTGTTTCACTCGAAGTTTTATCAAGCGCGCGGACTTTGTCAGAGTTTCCATCAACGGAATGTTTTTCTGCACAGCAAGGATGTTTGCCCTCCTTTAAATGTCTTTCAGAGTATTTCTCCGTGGCTGATTGCGATGAGCAGTCAGAATCTTCATTGATATCAGGAATACCCCCGGTTACAACACACGACTCGTTACTGGAATAACCCGAAGAATTCGACGACAAGCCTGAATCACTGGATTCTTTGTGCTGCCGTTCTGAGATTAAATGATTCTAGAGAGAATACGCAGATAGGTATGGTTTAGAGTTCAGAGTTCTCAAAAGAACTTTTTAAACAAAACAGGACTCTCGTGAAATAGTTTGCATGCAGTAGTAAAAGTTCCTGCACGTGGGAAATTGAAAATAAATGATGAGACGAATTCGTACCTTGTCGCAATCTGTTTCAAGAACCACTGGACATCCAGATTCTTTACCATGCTCCAAGATTTCTTCGGCTGCTGTTTGAACGTTCACTGTTCTTACAAATGTACTATCCTCGCACACATTACTCGTCGTTGTCCGTTTTACGACGAATTCCGATGGATCAAATGTCTCCATTGGAAAATTTACGATTTTGTTCGACTTCACCCACCGTCCGTTCATAAATTGAAATCGTTTCAAGTGTATTATCTTGAAGTGGGAGAAAATACAGAATAGTGTTAACAATGGTTTGAGATATTTTCACAAGGGCGATTCCATAGCTTATTATATAAGCTTGAAGAATTACTCGACGCTCATTGGTTGAGAGGAGAACAGTTATTTCAAATAGTGGAAAGGTATTTGTGTCCAACTTAAAAAGTTTGGCAGGATAAGAAACAACCGTGTTTGCATTGAAAATTATGTCCAAAAGATCTCGATGAAGAGCTTCAAAATTTTTACTATATTATCAATGCTTATAATAAACAAATAATAATCATGCGATGATGCTTGTACATGGCTGGACTATTCAGCAGAAATAACACATCTTGGAGACACTTTGTCAAAATGAGGTAGGGCGAAGAAAGTCGTTACACCAAAACTAGTTAATTTTGAGAAGTTTATCTAACATCAGACTATAGACTCTGTTAGAATATTCATACCAATATCGGAGGTAAGCTCCAGATATCCAACTTTTTACTTGCTAATTGATGTTTCTTACATTTGGAACAATACCTATAGGTATACAAGAGATAATGAATCATTTGTAGATATTAGGTAGATATTAGGTAGATATTAGGGGCCGGTTAGCACATGGCTAAAAACTCTGATCCTGCGGTTTAACAGCATGGAGCAATGTTGTGCTGACAATATTGCTTACAACATTAAACAATATTGTGGACAAAGTGAACAGGGTGTAGCAATATTGTTCAATGTCGATCACAACCTTGAAGAATGTGGGCAGCACAACATTGTTTCATCCCATTATTATCAATATTGCATCAACCTGATCGTTTTTTTCGACCAGTTAATTTTTAACTATAATGGCAGAATTGGCTTTGTATTTTCGAGATAACTACTCAAAACCTAGTTATAGTAGAAAGAAAAAATTATTTCCATGGCTGCTCGAAAAATATTTTCTCGCCAACTGAGATAAATCTATCCCCATATATGAAATGGTTCTATTCACAAGATCTTCAGTAGTTTTCCTTATGCATTACTACCTACCACAATTCATCTTCTCCTAATTCTTCCTCTTTTGTGAACGCTTTAAAACATTCATAAAGGTCGATGGGTTCCGTCTGAAGACGACGACTTTGCTCGACACTTGCGTGTTCCGTGAACACCTGAGAGAATTATAAATTCGAAATTGAATTCAAAATGAAACCTTTGAGTCGATTGGTGTCACAATCTGTGATATAAGTACCTATCATATACAAACTCATCAGACAGAAATACACAATTTAAAGCTGTTCAGCATATATGTTCAACTAATTTGAAGCCACCATTAGACTATGATATGACCAATGAAAGCATGGACCCAGGATCATTGTATGTTTCGGATAATTTCCTTCCAAGTTATTATTTTTATATAAGATAGCTTAGTACATATCTTTTCTCTTGAAACTGAGATAAGGTGACATTTTATTTGTATTTTTTGCGTGTATTCTGTTATTTGCAAGAACGTGAACAACCCACACTCACTTCTCTTGAGATATTGCTTCTTTCTTGACAAATTTAAGTAAAACTTAAAAATGTCCTATAGCACAGAGCGTCAGCATTTAACATTAATTAAAAATTCTACTATTTCCCACTCAAAAATATCAGAAAATAGCCAAAAAAACATAAATTCAGTTTGGCCGCGCACGTAGGAAGTCTGGGGTGTCCTCCAATAGCTCCTTCAGTTTCCGCCATCTTTGGCTTCACTTGAACATTAGCCAAATGAGCGAAGTTACTACACCATACATATATAGAGCTCCCTGGTCGCTTCAAGGAAATCGATTCGGCATCAGAGGATTTAAATATAATTTGCTACAAACAGCGACTGTTTCAGAAATGCATTCAGCGTATTTACATTCTTACCTTTTCTTGCGATGACTGATATCTTAAATGTAACGTGGTGGGCTCCCACTCAATGGCAAGATATTGACAATTGCAGTTAAACTGTTCATCATTGCATTCTATAGTACAACCGCGACAGAACCTAAACATTTACACAAAGCATATATTACTGACGAAAACCAATTTCGGTGATTTACCCACACTGCAGCAGAGTTTCCACAACTTATTTGCATATGAATGTCCTCAAAGGGGGATAGAAATGACAAATGAGAGAGACTAAGAACTTTTGGAAAGAAATACATAATATATCCTATATTAATCCTTCGTTGAAATATACTTACTTAAACCAAGGGCACAAAGCGCACGAAAGACCACTTTCAGTGACGACCTTCAACTCGAAAGGATATCCATTCTGCCTACGAATACAATGATGTGTATGAAAAGATTCATAGAGAATACAAACAAATAAACAACGCATTATTATATAGAAGAAGGAGTAGAAACAGGTTTAAAAACGCGAGTAAAACTCGCGGTTAGGAGAAGGAGTAGAAACAGGTTTGAAAACACGAGTAAAACTCGCGGTAGGAGAAGGAGTAGAAACAGGTTTAAAAACACGAGTAAAACTCGCGGTTAGGAGAAGGAGTAGAAACAGGTTTAAAAACATGAGTAAAACTCGCGGTTAGGAGAAGGAAAAGAAAAAGGTTTAAAAACATGAGTAAAACTCGCGAGACCACCACTGTTTTCTCGTGGGACGTATAAACATACCTGTTAGACGATAGTTCATCTCCAGGCGATGGGACACTAACGAACCGTGATATTTGCTGCCAAACACTTAAATATAACTCGCTGTTCTTAGTGCCTGGAATACAAGGAATGATGAGGGGACAACCAAACAAACTTGGACGATTCTTTTGAGGTGCTATGAAATAAACATCCATCCTCATCTAAAAACAAACATGTGTATTTTTTGAAATGGTATTCGTAAATACTTCCGAAATTCTTGGAAGTATAAACATGCGTTTTTTAGTGGGAGCCGAGGTTCATCACTTCATCAGCCCAGCGCGGGCTGGTGGCGTATGCATACAACGTGCGTTTTGCACCGCGATGACCAATCTAGTGGCTGTATAGCGGAAGCCGTAAACGTAAGCGTTGCCAAATGTAAAGCTGAACATCTGGTTTACTGACTCGTAGGATTAATGCAGTATACGCAAACAAAACTAGTATATATTGTTGTATTTACCAGTTTTCGATGAAGTCCTATCAAATATCCGCAAGTCTGGCCAGCCAAATGTATTCCAGTATGCACTGAATTTCCGGAATTCGCCGATGAAATGCTTGTATTTCGCGAGTGACCAGGAGTTGATTGAACACTGGCAGACGGTTGACCAGAGTAGGAAGACAACTCCACCGTCGTATTCCCGGCTTCTGTCGTATTCCAATGGTTCGCCGATTTCTTACCGGTGAGTTTCCGCATAAACCTGGGACTTAATTGTTTTAATAATCCTACGTTGTTTCTCTTAGACACTTCGGAACCGACTTCTATAGTGTCTTCATCGTCGTCCGAGGTTTGTCGACTAAGACAGGGTAGTTTTAGCGTCCCACTATAGCTTCTCTCGCTGCTACTCCGACTAGGACTTCGTACGAGTTCAGCGCGACGAGTATCACAAGGGTGACTTTCAGAGCGTTTCGTGTCAGAGGAGTTCGTGTCACATCCATCGTTGTCGTTATGGCCGGATATGCAACCCTCTGTACTTAAATTTTCGGAAGCTTCACCAGAGGATACAAGTGCTATGTTCGGAGGCGAATTCTCCACAACTACCGGTGGGGTAGGAATCTCGAATGCGTACAAGATCCCTGATAGGCTTGAACGAACTTTTTGACTATCCAAAGGTTGACCCTGCATGCAAAAGACACAGAAAATTTGTTAAAACAATCGTGTATTTACGACACGATTGAATAATTTATAAAAATATTAGCGATCGCTACAAGTTCCGTGATCAATGACATATTTTTGCGGAAAATATTTTAGCGAAGAAAAGCAAAGTTTATGGTAAAATAAAACAATAATAGAGTGGTTTCGCTAAGGGGACACCTTGTGCTTCCTTTTTACCTTAATAGATGCACCAAGTAGCTCAGCCATTAAAAGTTGACTGGGAGTTAAAGAACAAAGTTTCGCCAGCTGTTTTTTAACATCTTGTAGTTGTCGTCTGTGTTTAACAGTAAACCATATTTAATCGGAACAGAACCATCGAGAGTGACAACTATAAAAAAAGAAGACAATAATCTTATATTTGTTCTATTCGCATCGTTGTGTTCTAGACTGCCACACGAAACACACCAACAGAAGTAAATTGCTTCCAACAAAATTGGATCATGTGAAGAGGCCGTTTACACTTGCGATGTTCTTCTTTTGATAGATGTGAACAAGTAATAAGTCACAAGTACTCTGAAGTGTACGAGCTCCTATTTGAACATCAGTAACTAATTCACTCGTTCACATCTATCAAAAGAAGACGTTCGCACATAAAATCGCAGCAAAAATTTCAAGTGTGAACAGGCCTTATGTTTCAATATATTTCAACCACTCACCAATACATTCGACATAGATAGAGTTATCCATAGGAATCGGCAGGGACAAGAAGGTGTATGGATCAAAACGAACGCTGATGTGACTGCATTGTAAACATCGTACACAACTTTTTAACTACAAGAAAACCCAAGAAAAAATAAGTTAGAAATGAGGGGCCGGTAGTATCAAGCCCGTTTAGCTTAAACGGTGAATAAGTCAAAATTAAATGACACTCCTACATCTCTCTTGAATGAGTCAACTTGAATATTATGCACTGAATATGTAGTTGTAAACAGTATCTTTGTATTAACGTCAAAAACATTTAGTTCGTTTGTTGAATAAAACGGCAGACTTGCTTTCTATTTTAAACTTATCCACCGTATAAGCTAAACGGGCTTGATACAACCGGCCCCAGCTAAAGCAGCTTCCAAGCGTTAAATTGCAAACTTTTATGGAATTACGTTGCCCGTATCACGCAGTCTCAATCTAAATAGGTCCGTTTACACTTGCAATTTTTTCTGCGATTTTTTCCTATTTATAATTGTGAATCAGAAAATTATTTACGGATTTTGAATACGAGTTCTTATGCAATCAGAGCGTTCGTAACTAATTAGTCGTTCACATCTATCAAAGACGAAAGTCACAGATTGCAAGTGTAAACGCAGATCTTGTGATGTAGGAATTGTGTTGCCAGTTGGAAAAAGTACCTGGCCTTGGAATAAATCCACGACGATCGATTTATTTCTTTTAAGGTGATTATCCCACGCCTGAATGTAAAATGAGATAAAATATGGTAAATGTGCATTGCAGGCCACAGAATCATGCTCCTTGATGGATCTCCCTTCATCTGCATTAGTTATTTAGGTTATATTCAGGCTTAGTAACTGTCGAATAGACGTTTCTTATAATGACGTCAAACGCGAAAAGTGTGATGTTACACGAAATTTGATTGGCTCCACAAAACTATCGAGCCAATCAAACTTCGTGTAACATTATACTTTCCGCGTTTGACGTCATGAAATTCGACGTAATAACACATGATGGGGGTAATAATACACGGAGGTATACCATATTAAGTCTATTATAGACTAAAAAAAGGCCTCTAAATATTTTTAGCTTTTCTCTTGTGGTATAAGCATACGATTTTTACTCAGTTGCTCCATTTAAAAATTGCCGACTGTCTCGCCTCAGTTGCGCGCGGGTTGCCACGCGTGGGAACACGAACAGTAATACAACACTGTAGCAATTACCCCCAGGATCATCGTGATAATAAGGATAGAAACATAATTGAAATATTAAACATAATTGAAATATAGAACGTTCTCTGGTTGAAATATTAATTGAAATATAGAACGTTCTCTGGTTGAAATATTTCAACCAGAGAACGTTCTACATTTCAATTATAATAAGGATAGTTTGAAAGGTTATTAAACCCTGAGAATTGTGCTAAAGATAAAATGAAATTCTCCGTGAAGCATATTAAAACACACCTCCTTTGCAACCTCTTTATCAGGTCGGCCATCACTATCTTTCAATTCAACATAAGGCTTGCTATGAACTCTAATAACAAAAAATTAAAACATAGGAACCTTAAAAATTTTCCTCTCAGTCTGATAATTGTGTGTGTTAAGCTGATTTTTCATAACTTGACAGGTTGGCCATGCTCAGGGCAGCACCATCGAAATAAAGTTTACCTGTTAAGATCTTCATGCAAACCATCAAGTAGAAATGCCAAGAATTCCTATACCAAATCAGAGAAAGACGTCTTAAAGATCACGCCTTTAAATACGAACACTAAATCGAATTCATTCAGTGAAAATAAAAGACCTTCTTCAAAACAGTGTCAATACTAAAAATATTCTTCGCTGTTATATTTGAAAGACAGCGACTTTGTCTTAACAAAACATATCAAAATAATATACAACCAAACCAACCAACCAACAAAACAACCAAGGAGCAGCGTGGCAGCGTCTTCAAACAACTTAGCATCAAATGTGGTATAACAACTGCCTAAATAGACAAAGCAATTCTCGACGTTTCGACCTGAGGGCCTTCGGCAGGAGAGTTAGTGGATGAACTCTCCTCACTAACTCTTCTGACGAAGGCCCTCAGGTCGAAACGTCGAGTAGTGTTTTGTCTATTTAGGCAGTTGTCATACCACATTTGATGCTAATATACAATCAGTTGAAATGCCTCATTGTTATTGCTGATGAATTTAGCACATAAAAATCACGTTTCACTTGTCTTAGACGTTGAACTGGTCTTAAATTCTATTCTGCCTGCACCCAATTACTGCGTTCCTACAATTAAATGAGTGTTACTTCACCTGAGAATCTTGTTGTTGAAAACCGTTAAAACGAGGCGCATACCGGCCAATCGTCCACTAAAAGGGTAACAACAAACAGCGAAGAAAGAGTTAGTCGAGAATACTCCCAGTTCATTTCACTAGATTGTGCACCAGCGTACTTACCCTTAATCTTAAGGGTGCAATTGATCTATAACTGGTGCTCCACAGATCTTGTACCACCTCTCCATATCGTTTGGCTATATTACCTTTCATGCCAAGTGGGTTTGTTCTTCAAGAGAATATCACATTTTCAGTAAAACCAAACACAAAAAAGAACTTCTTGAAGTAGCAATATCTAGTTTCTTAACTCAGCTGTAAGAAGCCGACAGTTTCTCAATTAAACTGTAAGAAACACTTCCTAAACTCGAACGAGAAACGGTTTCTTAACCCGAGTGTGAGAAACACTTTTTAACTCGAATATGAGGAACAGATTATTATTTAGAATATGAGGAACAGATTATTAATTAGAATGTGGGAAACAGAAATGGTTTCTTAACTTGAATGTGGGAAAAAGTTTTTTAATTCAAATCTGGTAAACGGTTTTTCAAATCAAGTTGGGAGGCAGTTTCTTAAAAACTCGAACGTGGGGAAAAGGTCCTTAGCTCGACTGTACGTAAAAATTTCTCAGCTCTTTAGCTGCAGAAAAACATTTGTTAGGAGCAATTTCTCAACTCAGCGCTAAGAGTAGTTTCTCCTAACTCAGGTATACGAAGGTATTTCTTAACTCGACTACGGAGCGAGAGACGTTTCTTATCTCAAATGTAAATACCATCGCTCTTGGGACTTACTTATTCAATTCGTAAAGGTGATAGCGATCCGTGAAATAGTTGGTCAGCGGTACTGTATTACTCATACACTGGATTGCTGAATTCATGAAACACGTATTTCCAAGATTACTTAAGCCAGTCATACCCCTGCCTAAACAAAAAACGACAGAATGCTATCTACAATATCAGGGAAAACAGAATATTAATTAGGGATTTTAAGAATGTAGGACGCGAATGCGACGACGACATCATATGACATTGAAAACCTTGGGTTTCCGCTTAGGAACAACTCTATGGAGTCCAATTTCTTGTCATTGCAATTAACTGTATTTTACAGCCAAAATACCTAGGATGATCATTCTCAAACACGCGGTGAAACTAAAATCAAGCTTGTGTTGACACGAATTTAGCCAGAGTTGCAAAAAAGCTGCGGGTACGCGGGTACTACCGGCAGGAATGTTTGCTTTGAATGAAGTTTGCGAGGAAGGTTCAAATTTGAATACTCTAATTGATCACATGCATGTAAAAAAGCCAAATATTTCTTTATGCTGGTTGCAACTTGACTCAGTGACGTACCGCCATTTTGAAGTAGGTTTTCAGAACTTGAAATCCTGCCGGAGGAAGGTTCAACTCTTTTTGCAACTCTGTAGTCATATCTGAGATTTGAGTTTAGTAATAAGGGAAGTTTGTGAAATGGTTAACACTGATATTTATTGATATATACTGTTAACACTCGAAAGGTTGAACTCTTTTTGCAACTCTGAATTTAGCGAAATTTTAACCGCAAATTATCAAATGACGGTGATGTTAAGGCGGTTCTACAGCAAAAACAGCGAGCTTTCTACAGCAAAAACAATTGACTTATTGAAACCTCGCGTTCACATTTTGAATTGTGTTAGAGGCGATTCACTCACCATGCGGTCGTTTGTCCTGAATTGCTTTATTTAACGCCAATGACGTCATTTCCTCAGGCCAACTCATATCACGATTACGAACTACATAAATTAGAACAAGGATTTTAGCTTAGTTAGACGAGGTCGAACTTTTAACTATAGCTCACGAAGAACACTATTACCCTCCCTACACCAAGTACATCCTTACACACGAGCTTGTGAGATGTGTGAAAAACACGAAGTCAAATTATATTAATACATTTTAGCAAACGGTCTGCTTGTTACGCCATTGCAATTCCCAGTTCACATACTCTACCCTGTCAACTTACTTTCAATAAGTATAGGATGTTGATCGACAATTCCTAATGCCTCTAGTGTCTGAGGAAACTGGTCTTCGTCCAGGAGCTGAAGGTTGCTCTGAAATTAAACGAGAGTCAATTTAATCATTTACACAATGTTTATTACGCAGTTTTGAAATTGATTTTAGAATTGAAAACAAGATTTGCTGACTTCACGAAGCGGCAGCTCTACTTCTGATCATTTTTACCAAGTGAAATCGGCTAAATTTATGCAGTCAAACTTGTTGATGAGCGGGTTAGGTATCATTCCTGCATTACTCTACTAATAAGTAGAGTCATTCGTCGTCTTGGGGCTTTTTAATACAGTGTTAATTGACAAAAACCTCACAAATTTCCACAAAATACAATTTTAAGATTCATGCATGTCATTGACCAATAAACTAAACAACGTCTTACCTCATCAGCCATGTTCCAAAGCCGAACATCTTCTTGCCTCAGTCGAAGTCTTTGACAAAGAAAATCAAACAGCTGGAAAATACAAGAATGGCGAGGTTAAAATAAAGCCGCAGACATTTTCACAGAGATCAAGCTTAGCATAAGTTGAAGTTAAATAGATGATTGTTAAAAACTCATAAAGGCGAGTAACGCACCTGTTGCAAGGTGTTCATTCTGCTGAAGACGGCGGTGTAACTAAGCTGTCGTTTCGGTGTGATCATCTGAGGAACAGCCCCAGCAGAGGACGTGCCAAAATTTAGGCCACTCAGAGCAAATCCTACGCCTGACCATGACGTAAAGCTGTTTTTAGCTGCTGGTTGAACATGGCGATAAAGAAGAAGAAGTCTGGGGAAAAGCTCTAAAACCGGCGAGGGATCACCATCGTTTGAAACGATAACCTACAAAATCAACAAACATGAATAATAATTATAATAATAAGGTCTAAGGCTTTACACAGGGTGTAAAAAGAAAATAAATTCACATGACGAAACTGAAAATGGAAAAAATTTGCAGTCCAGAGGTCTAGGCCACACTGATCGGGAAAGTGAATATCAGTAAATAAAAGCCTCGCCTTCGTCTTGGTATTTACTCGGTGATACTTACCTCGTCTTCAGCAAATAATTGTTAAATACTAGGTTTTTGAATCAAGGAGCGAGGTTTTTGAATCAAGGAGGGAGGTTTTTGAATCGAGGAACGAGGTTTTTAAATCGAGGTTTTTAAATCGAGGTTTTTGAATCGAGGATCGAGGTTCTTAAATCGAGGATCGAGGTTTTTAAATCGAGGTTTTTGAATCAAGGAGCGAGGTTTTCAAATGTTATACGACCAGTGAATTCGAAGTGTCATTAATATAAAACTAGGTTCAAAGTAAATTACTCACATTTCTTGGTAAGGCTGGTGAGCCTGTGTACCATTGAACGAGGGCCTTCCAAACAGATTCAGGAACAATTTCAAAATCTCTTCCTCGGACCAATGGCACGGAACATTTCAATTTACCACCGTCAGCTGTCAGCGATTGAATCTGTTCAATTAGAAAAATCTAAATAATTAATTCGTTAAAAAGGTCACTATTATGTTCATGTTTTTTAAAAACAGCCAAAGCAAATCCTCAGTAAAACAACACAGCAGAAAATGCATGGTGTTTATGCAGTTTTAATAATAATCTAATCATTGTTACCCAAATTGTGCATTGTTGTATCGCTATCAGAGAGAAAACTATTCAATAACTTTAAAAAGTTCAATTCGTTTTTGCCGTGTGCAAGTTTCAAGTCTTTCATGCAAGACATAATAAAATCTTTTAAGTTTAAAGCCAAAGTATTGAGAAGTTTTACTGACGCGAAGTCAAGTAAAAGATTTATATTTATGGTTTAAAAAAGGAACGTGAATCTGTCCAAAATGTTTTCAATCGTCTGAGCCTTTTTTGCTGCACTTTTTTGCTAAAAATCTCTGCACGAACCTTGCGAAAGTCTGATTCAACCAGCCATGAGTTATCTATGGTACCAGGCTTCGTAATGTTAACCCCATTTACGTCAACCAATGGTGCAACAGAGCGCTGTGGTTGTGATAACCTCCTACCAACCATCCCTTTACGCTGAGAGCTCTCCATTTTATCCCACGCTTGACTCGTAGTTGATGAGGGTGTACTGGACAGCGGACTTACCCCATTCTTTTCAAGTGCACTAGTGGATAAACTACGGGCCACAGTCTAAAATCAAAACATTGTTATTTCTCATCTCAACCCAACTCTGCTGAAGCTAAACGCTTTTAACAAAAATATATATATATTTGTCTTGGAGAGAGAAACACACATTAAATAAATTTACACGCATCAAATTAACCTTGACCTGGGTCGAATTATGGAATTACGTCCAAATTTTAATCCTAGCTATTAGTACCATACACGCTCAATAACTTTAACTGTAATCCAAACCTAATCGAAATGAAAGCATAACAGCAAATACGCCCTTAAATTCGTAATTCCAAATGTAACAAGAAGAACAAAACTGTTCGTAAATGTCACTTGAATGAAAATACAACCATAGGATGAGAACACATCCAGTAAATTATCTGGCAAACGGTTAGGTGGGAACAAGGAGGAATTTTGTTTTAGACCAATCAGCAAATTTGTTCACATTTTAGTAACCCAATCAGAAAGCATAAATTTAGGCTACCTCCGGAAAAAAGGTACACTATTCGCTATTCACAATTTCACATGAATAAAACTAAAAATATACGCATTCTGATCGACTTTGCCTGAAAGAAATTGTAGATGGGGTCTTTGGGACATGTATGAGAAATTTGCGACCTTTTTCTAAGGTTGAATTTGAAAGAATGTCAATTCATACCGATTTCTGCTTCCCAATGAACTCCTTCCATCTTTTCCACCAGTCCATGGCGACGATATACCAGGTGGTACCAGGTCGTAAACCTCGAAAATTTTCCCGATCCAACCAACCCCTTAAGAAAATGAAGTTCATCATTTATTATAGCTTCTGGCAGTCATCCAATGCTGACCTAAAAGCCCTGTTACACGATGCAACTATTCATCCAACTTGCCTCGCAACGTTGTTGCATTGAAGCAAATTCAACTTCAAAACCATACTTGTGGTTAACAAATCAACCAGAGCCGTCGCTTGAAGCTTATTCGGGGGGGGGGGGAGGTGGATGTATATTCATTTAATTGTCTGATCTCCGACTGATTTCTTTTGATAGCGATTGTTTTTACGCTTGTTTAAACATGAATATATAAATATACACCTCCCCCCAATTACGTTATCCTCGCGCTATGCGATCAATCGATTTTGTAACTACTTTTTTATTACCATATCACTTGATATTCGTCCTTTCGTGTTGCTGGTCGTAAGCCAAATACTACATGACATATCTAAAGTAAATGGATATACGATCATTCGGACTTCTAGGACTTCTAGGATCATTCTAGGAACGGTTACGACAAAAAATTACAACCATTATATATATTAATTCACATCATTCGTTTTTGCCGTATACAAGCTTCAATCTTTAGTGCAAGGCATATTTTGTTGAGTATTTTTTAAACCTTTTTCTTACCAAGTTTGAAGCCTATGTATTGAGAATTGCGGAAAGTCTTACCAATTTCCGCGGATAGCTGTATTCAGAAAGCTCACTCGCACTCATTAAAGCCCGTTTTCCACTAGGCGAATTTATTCGCGCGACGCGAAGCAGCGACATCTGAAATCCAGTGATGTGATTGCTTTGCGAAAAAATTCGCCGCGAAAAAGTAGAATGGAGAGAAGTCCCTACTTTTTATCTGTTCGCGCGAATAAATTCGCCTAGTGGAAAGCGGGCCTAAGTATAAGTGGGGCATAGAAATTGTGTTATCACTTATTAATGTGATAGTCCTTTCTTAATCGATGGAAAGATTTAAGGTAAAACATCGCAAATCAAGCTCTTATATTCGAGTGAAAATACCGCAAACGAATCGCTATAACGTGATTAAGATCTCCCACTCAATGAGTTTAATGCATGTGGGTGAGCTTTTAGAATACAGGCGGCTAGATTTCGATCCTGCCAACTGACCAGCTCAGTGGCAGAACTTTAGTAAATATATATTGTCGCTGTAATCAAACAACACAGTTCCTATAGCACGTGCACAAGGCAGTGAAGATAAATGTATATCATAGCTTTAAATTCTTAGGAATATATCATACATCGAAACGATAAGAATATACGTGCCTGGAATAAGATATCCAGGACGAAACGAGAGAGTGTTTGAGATGTCGCCCATTTCTTGTAGTCATCTAGCGTCAAGAAACCATCCTGAAATCACACAGACAAGCGGTTGCATGTAGAGATGAATATTCAAACTCTTATATAGCCTTGTTTCAAAACATGTGCACAAGTCCCAAATCATGTAGCTTCATCTAAATAATCACCTACAATCTTTCGTGATGACGTAAAGCCTGATGTTACAGGAAGTTTGATTGGCTCGTTAGTTTGGCAGAGCCAATCAAATCTCGTGTGTAATATTCTAGGCTCAAAGGTTTGACATGAAAAAGGTCTTTTTGGCTGGCAATAAAAAATACAAATTTCCAAAATTCACGATTTATACTAACTTTACGGTTACTTTTCAAGCTGTTATGAAAGTACTGTCGCGATAAGCAGAAATCAAATTCTTGTTTACACGCAATTAGTTTATTGAACAAAGGAAAATAATGCGAATACACCTTCCTACGTTTACTAAAAATATGAATTAAGGAAATGTGAAGCTTCCTGGTGGTCAAATGAACAAGTACCTTATCCGTGTTGAAATCGCTTAAAATTTCTGTGACCAAGATTTCTGCATCGATTTCAGTTTCTGTTTGAGCCTGCATATGAGAATAAACGTTTGTTAGTGCACTTCTAATGAATTCACAAGCTTTGGAGCTGTGAGCATGGAATGGTGTAATAAACGACGTGTTAATTTCCTACATTTATTTTGGTTGGTCAAGATTAAAAGCCCTGTTACACGGTGCAAATTTCTTGCAACTTGCAATGCAATTCTACTTTTGAGAGATGTATATTTGGGAACAACGAAACTGTTGTGTTTATTTACACTTCATGCGCTTTACTTCTGCAAGACTCTTCACTGATTTACATCTCTTAGAAGTAGAATTGCATTGCATGTTGCAAGAAAAATTGCACCGTGTGGCCTTAACTGTTTCTCAAGCTATTACTACAGGTCAGGTGTGGCAAAAAAATCGCACTGGTGGAGACTTGCCTCGGGGGGTGATTCGTCATTTACTAAAGAATTTTAGACTGATGACGTTTTTCTCTCAATGACGCAACAGAGTAAATAACAGGAGCCGGTTGTATGAAAGCCGGATAGCGCTATACACCGGATAGTGATTTTTTCAACCGTTCTAAAAATGCATGAAAAGCTATAAAATCTCAGCTTTGGAACTAAATATTATTAAAGAGGATCCTCGACTTAGGACTACTAAGATTTAATCAAAGTTATACCTAACAACAGGTGATTTAAAAGCCATTGAAAAAAACGCTATCCGGTGGATAGCGCTATCCGGCTTTCATACAACCGGCCCCAGATGCAGAGCTAAAACTAGTGTACCCATTTTTTTTCAGTGCGCACGCCCGAGAAATGCCTGAGATTGACAATTCTGCAATTAATCGAAAATGTTTGTGGAGACGTTTACCAAGAAATCCAAGCCATTTTAAACATTTCAGCTACTTCCGAACATGCGCATTTGGTCACCTTTCGCTCATGCGCACTAAAGAAAGCGGGTACAAAAAATGTATCTATTACTCTTTGACGGCGCCTTGACGTACAGATTTAAATGAATTATTTAAAATTATAAAGCGTTCAGGATAACTGGAAGCAATTTAAGAGCAAAACTAATTGTATAGTGCAATTCAGAAATTTTAACATAAAGTATGTAAAATGACCGCAAACTAAGTGTGAAATTTGCAACAAAGGCGACCGAAAACCGCTGAGGCGAAACTGCGGTCGGCGGTCTCCCACGCACGCCAATCTAAAACTCTCTAGTGATTCGAAAAGATTACCGTGGATGAATGAGGAATATTTTCCGACTTCAGGTCAATCATAATTTTAATCATTGTTCTAATTTCGTCCACGGAAAGCAGCCCATCCCGATCCATATCAAAGATCTTGAATGTAACTAAATAAAATATATCAAGTCATATATGCCAAGGCTTTTATACAAAGTGAGGTGGTTAGTTGTATTATTGATAACTTAAGATTTTTTATCATCAATATTTATTCATTTCAGAAAATAGCAAGAAAAGAGATTTCCATATATTGAAATGAATAATATATGTCAAATTAAGGACTAATTTCAGATACTAAGGAATGTAAAAGGCTTGTTACAGCCTTGACTTACAGGCAAATCTTTCAGCAACTGGCCCTCGGCAACATGTTGAAATTCCACACGCAATCTCGCGGAAGTCAATATGACCATCTTCATTTTCATCAAAAGCATTAAAGAGAGCTACGCAAAAGAGAATTTTCAAATTATGCACAAACTAATAGTCCCTGTAGGCATAACATTCCCTGCATGTCTGTTAAAAGCTCACTAACACTCGATGAGTGTGTCATATAAATGATATCACTAAACAATGAGAAAGTTTTCTTAATCAATGGAAATATTTAAGGTAAAACACTGAAAATCAAGCTCTTATTTGAGTGGTGACACCGCAGTAAAAACGTTATGAGAAAATTAAAATCTCCCACTGAACGAGTTTGAGTATGCGCGAATCAGCGCATATTATTTATATTTATTTATAATCAGCATTTTAATCAGCGACAATGCGAAATTTCGAATTGTCATATCTCGAATTCTAAGACAGTTTTATCCTCTGGAATTCGCTATTTTTAAAACATCACTTGAAACTTTGGCGCCAGATAATGGGTTACTTTGTACAAAACCAATAGGTTCGGCACATGAAAAGTTCGAAGTCTGAAACGGTCTTTCTTCCCTAAAATAAAACAATGAAAGAGAACGAGATATCCACATACCCTTGGCAAGAGAGTCAGAAACACAAGATGACACGAGTGGTATGAAGGTTTCCAAATCAAACTTTCCAGTTTTTGTTCCAGACTTTAAATACCAATATCTTTTCTCCAATTCAATGATGTCCAACTCTTGCACTACATTGGATGCAGGAATTAAATAAATTCATATCAAATATCATGTTGTAATAAAATAAGAGTAGCCCAAATATCCTAAGATTCTTTGTCTGCAATCGTGCGACCTTTCCCTTTAATGGCAGGCAGACTTTCAGAAAAATTCAGGGCGCTTCTCTTCCATTCGCGACAATCGAACAACAATCAACAGAACATGCAGCAATTCATATTTTAGTTATAAAAGCGTCTCGAAATAACGGCCGAGCGACGGAAATTGTCGGGTTAATTAGTATTGGCTATTGACCGGACAAAAGCTTGACTATATATCGGACATTGCTATACCCCTAACTAATTTTATCCGTGCTGCCAATACAACGGCCGAGAACAATGCCATGCATTTTAGCCGTACCGTCCCGAAAATTTAAATGTAGTGAAAACAGGGCTTAAAACACCCTCCGAGACAGCATCCTGTATAGCTACGCTGTCACTCTGAGACTGCAGTTTAGGCCCAGGGAGATAAGAGAAAGCTTTAGGGTTTATGCATTATAGAACGCAAAAGCGCACAGATGCTATACTGACACAAATGTGGGAAAAGACTAATAATTTCGAAGTTACTTACAGCCAGTAAAGTTAGCAAGTGTTTGATAAAACGTGGGTGTTTCTCCATAGTCTGTCAATTGTAAACCATTGCCTTGTTTAATCAACCATTTTGACAGTGTGATGGAATCAGGATGTCTTCTCAACCAATCGCAAAAATCTTGGGAGGTTATTTTCTCACTCTAAGGAATATATGTAAAACATTTATTAAAACAATGCTATGAACAAATCTTAGCGGGGGAAACGGGGGGTGGTTGCTGGCTTGTTCTTCCCCAATACGCTATAAATTCAAGGCAACGATTTATTTCGAGTTATATTAATGATCTTCGTAGAGTGAAACTAGAACGATAATTCGGGAGGGAGGGTTCTTATATCTTCAGTTCGCAAGACGGATTTCTTACGACCCCAAGCACCCCCGCGCGCTCGCCTTTTTCAGCTCATCGGTATACAATAACTGAATGCAATGTTATTTTTACTATTAAAGCGCCTGGTACGAGGCTGCATTTGGCAGACCATTATCTCAGGCATATATCACTGTACTAATGGCTGTTTTCACAACTTACTGTATATGAGCTAATATACAGTAAGTGGCTCAGACAATAAGCAGATTTACCATGAGGACGTGAACGTCAAATACGACGTGAAAATGGCGAATAAATGGCGTGATGCGCCCAAATATGGACATGCCACGCCATTTACTCGCCATTTTCACGTCGTATTTGACGTTCACGTCCTCGTGCTAAATCTTCCTAATCATACAGATTACGCGACAGCTCTTTACAATGTGTAGCTATATTATAAATAATAGAATTTGCTCATTTTTATTATCATAAAGCTGGCTAGAATTAACCCACTTGCTCTCGTGATATATGGCTGTGAGCCAACGAATACTCTACGTCGTCTCGTTGCCTATCAACTCATATACGACTCGAGCTGATAGCAGAGAGCTCGTGGCATAATTGTTAAATGGACGTAGCTGTAGTAATGCAATATTAGATTAGCTGCTCAATACGACTATATAACGAAAGCCGCACATTGAACGAGAGACATTCGCTTGAATGACGTAATAGTCTTAATCGAGTGGAGGTAACGAGGCCAATATAGCTGCATTCCTCTTCCTCATTCCTCTGTCAATCTTTGTAAAATCATGTTTTGTGTGTTTTTTCTCATTTGCTCACAACTTTTTAAAGAAAAGTATTAAACTAACACGCGCAAACTATAATAATTTATTTTCTATTCAAAAGAAATCGCAGCCACTGATTGGCTAATATCATAATAATGTTTAAAATCGTCGTTTCCAACGAGTGACGTCATAACGTGGGACGCGACATTTTTCATGCACGGTATTAAGTCATAACTATAAGTCTATAACCCAGACGAAAAATGTCGTCGTATGTCACGTTACGACGTCGAAAACCCAAGGAGCAGGAATGTGAAACAATACACAAATACGAGTGAATATAAAGTTGGAATGTTCATTATTTTGAATGAGTAATTAATAAACAATTATTGAATTAGGGTGTCATATGTGAAGCCGGAATTATCAAGCCTTAATATGTCGCTTTCAACCAAAGCGAATGCTGAGTTGATTAAACCTCTTGAACCTCGTTCAATAATTGTTAATCATATAATGGTGAAGGTTGTCAGGAAAGTACATTAACAACAGTTGTTTTAAGACATCTTGTTTGACCCTAAACTGGCATACACAGAGGGGAGAGGGGCATACACAGAGAGAGGGGCATACACAGAGGGGAGAGGGGCATACACAGAGAGAGGGGCATACACAGAGGGGAGAGGGGCAACAGGGCAGTTATACCCTTTCCCTTGTAGGGAAAACAAAACTTGTACACCTTTTCTTTTTCTATAATGACTTAAACTTAAGTTATTAGTGAAAAGTATCTGTGTGCGATGTGACCTTCTGGCAGAAATGACTGCATGTGTTTATAATAGCTGTGAAAATCTTCAAATCTTCGTAGTTTAAAGATGCAACTTACTAAAGCAAAAAGCTGTCTGATTGAATCAGGTACTCTGCCTCCTTCAGATACAAGGAGAAGACTTTCCATATCATCCTGAGACACATGATTACCATCACTTGAATAGATCTCAAATATGACTAGAAAGAAATATGAATTACAATCTTTCTTGGTCTGCTGTACTGCACATGGGGTTTTCAGTTCAATTTACATGTTCTTGTTGGCATGATCAAATGGAAAAAATTAAAGAAAAAGTAATGCTGACTAACCTAGTTTTCAACTTAGTTTAACAGATAATTAACACTTATTTAAACAGCGAACGAAGGAAACATTATGTTTTGTGGACCCAAAACCTGTCGATATTTCACGAGGTGAAGCCGAGCTCGATGGTCGAGGGTCCACAAAACATAATGTTTTCTGAGTTCTCAGTAAAAAAGTTCTTTATTATAAACCACTTGTCAAGGTGAACAACAAAATATCTTTTCATAAAAGACATCATTTCAAATGGATAAACAGTCTAAAGGTCGCATGTCCAGGTGATTAAAGTTGTTATTTCCAATGAGATAACAGGTTATCTCACTCTGCAGGGGGTTGCGCAGGCAACATCAAGATTTCATCACTCTTGCATGATTCGCTCTCGCCAATGAAATGCTGCGAACACCAAACTTTGTCAAGTGGTATATAATCAATACACTTGTAGCCCATTGATTGGGTCAATTTGCTCAACCAAGAGTCAACCATTAGGATAAACTAATTTCACAGAAAATCATACTTTCCTAGTTGAAAACATATCATAAACCAGAGTAAAAAATATATGTTTTCACTTACATCGTAATTTGTCCATTAAGGAACCTCGAGTTAATAATGCAAGACCACAGAGAAGGTCCTTGAAACCAATACCTTTACTGTTCCCTCCGAAGGCAAAATACATTTGCTGGAAAAAAGACACATAATCAATAATTATGGCAGCTTTAATATGAATTTAGAAAGTTATATGAATGCAGTGATTGTCTCTGTCTCTGTCTGTTACAAGAACAATCAACAGCATTTTGCATGGAAAATTGTTACTCCTATTGGATGACGCATTAATGCATGTAAGAGTGGGCTTTATAAACTTGTAAATGTTTTATAAGAGGTTTGATTTTGAGAATCTAGGTAAGACTAAGTTCATGATGTGATAAGGCTGTGCACATCTAAACATATATACATGTACAGTTATAAAAACAATTAGAGGATTCCCTGTTATGTTGGAACAAAAACTGCAAAACTAAAACTTATGGAATGATTCCAAGCTTATGGAATCTCAATTCTATCAACAGCAAGAGTATAATCAGACTAATACAACATCCAGTTCACACATGACTAACCATGAACAAAAAAAGAATGAATGTTAATAGCCATTGCAATTTGAAAACAGTTCCCTGCATGTGGTAGAATAAACAGTAACTCTTTCCCAGTAACTTTTTCATCAAAAACATATATACAGTCATGCATTTATAAAGCACGGGTCATATTTCTTGCAGAATTGGTGTAATGTATTTAGAATATAACCATGTTCAAAAAATGGCAGCGAATTATGTCTACACAAGTACAACTCTGCAACATCTTGGTTTAAAATGTCCACGAGCAGATGTTCTTCTAAATGACATTTGACAGTTGACATGTTAAAGCACATTTACCTATGTTTACAAAATAGCTCAGTAATATGTGTGCCATATTGAACTTTTTTTTATCTTATTTCTTACTATACTACTGCAACTTGCTTGCATTCATTCTAACACCCCTCAACCTTGTGTTTATGAGGGCTGGTTCTCAGAGATAGGCAGATAGCTAAGGTCTAGTGGCTACTATGTGGGTTTTGCAGCTACCAAAGCTATAAACAATGCTGCTAAAGCAATTATAAACAAAGGCACTCAGCATTTTGTTCAAGATCACACCCTAACTGCAGGGTATAGCATGATCCCAGCATGATCCCAGTCCTATGACTCTGATCTCAGAGAAAATATTTTCTCATAATTCCAGCATCATTGAAGAATTTTGGATAATTTCTGCCAACTACAAAGTTTCGAACAATTTTTTTTCTATAACTGTAGCCTAGCTCTTTCTGACAGGGAGATTACTTGCAAAGGCCTTAAATGAAGCTGTTTATATACAAAGGTCATCTCCAAGTACAAATATATTCCTGTATGATTATTTAGTGTTTATCAAAAACCAAAACGTGTAAATATTTGAATAAAAGTTTATCATGACATCAAAAATTCTGTATTGACAAAGAATAAAGACCTGATTGTAGCACCCATCTCCGCACAGTCACAAAAATTGATATGAAAATAAAAATAAATTTTTAAAGCCTTACTTCTGCTAACTTGGCTGGAACACTTTCACCCAGAACTTCACGCAGAAACAACGATTTTCCCATAGCACCACTAGCACCAGCGATCCGTTTGAACGCTAGCCGTAACCGTTTCAGTTCGTCTTCATTCACTAAGGGTGGATATTTTGAAAACTACCGGTCAATACATAACAATATTTAAAGGAATACAGTTTGAATAATGTACAACTGTTAATAATCTCTGTACGTCTATACCTCGTCTTTGTACTTCTTCGTACGAGAAAAAGCTAATCTTAGATTCCCTTTGACCCATTGTTAAAATCAACCCAAATTCACGTCATTTTTGTTTAAAACGTTAGAATAGTCTTAAGAAACGTTCATAGTTTTCATTTGAATGTTTTTATACACAATTTGCTTCGACATATTATAACTCACTATAATAACTTTCAACGTCATGTGAGTTCATCATACGCTAGTCGTTGCTCGTCAACACATCGTCTGCTACTCGAGCAGATACCGGAAAGAGTCGAAAACAACATCACTAGGAGTTCTTATCAGAAGGAAAATTGCTGCCGGAAATCTCAAGCAAAGACCTTTCCTCACATCAAAGGTTTAATTCCAATACATGTCTACTAAATGAACTTTATGAAGACAAGTCGTTTCGTTTCTAAAAGTTTTTCCTGAATGGACCTTTTCGGTAATTACGTCACAACATTGTCGTTTTACCGAGCAATGTTGAATATTTGAAAAGGCATCCTTATTTACACATGAAACTGTATTATTATATATTAAACAACTCGGAAAAGCAATTGCGAAATACAGAATTTTCGAGTTATAAAATCATAAAATAAATGGCAGCTTGTTCATTTTATCTTTGACTAGCGTTCTACCCACAGCTCATAATCATTGGTAAATATTTTCCCTGCCTATCGGCCATATAAACCATGACTACCGATGCAACTATATATCAAGAGGTTCTGGCCCCAATTAGATCTAAACTTAATCCAACAGCATGAAAATAACGGTTTATTAGTTCTTCTTGGAGGAATTGCCGTATCCGATATTTAAGAGCTGCTGTAATTGGCGTGAGCTGTAGCAATACCCTGCCTCGATTATTGTGAATATTCATGCATCCGTTTACACTAGAGCGAAAGTTTCCGGATTCATCACGAAAGCGGAATGTTTTAGTACCGGATTCATGTTCCTGTTTACACACGCAGCAACGAATCCGATAGAAAATGTACTCGGTTTCCGGAAACTTTGAATCCGTAAAAGTTTGTGGAAACTTCGTATCCAGAAACATTTGAATCCGGAAAATTTTCTTGTGTAAACGCTTTGCACGACGAATCCGAAGAAATTCAAACGTGACGACCAAACAATTCTCCAAGAACAAGTAATGTGAGTGTAAACGGACAAATCCGCATACAGAGACAACTAAAGTGTAGTGTAAACACCTGGCGAATCCGATACATGTGTGTAACAATGAATCCGGATAAATTTACAAATCCGGAAACTTTCGTTCTTGTGTAAACGGGGTCTTAATTTTGTGCTGTTCGTGTTTGTAATATTGTATCTTGTATTCAAGTGGCAAAGCATTATAAATAAATAAATAAATCATGCGAGCGAAATCAAATCGCGCATCGGAAAATTAGCCAAAGCTGTGCACAACAACTAGATCAAACTGTCACACATACATCGGTATGATCACATACATCACATACACTTTTCAAATACTAGTAATACTAGTATATTTCCAACCCAACGTTGTTCTCAGGGTCTTCTGTGTACAAGGCTCGGTACAACGCAACGAAGATCCTGGTCGGGGCTGATGCGTCACAGCATGGATAGTTAATTCATGCTGTCATGCCGTCACAGCATGGATAGTTAAAAGACTTTATTCGATTTTATTATCCATGGTCACAGCAAAGTGGATCTATCGCCTCGAGAAATGATATCATATTACATATTTCCAATATCTCTACCAAACTGGGTAAAGTGCTCCTAACACAAAAATGGATTTTAGATATTTAAATCCTTATTGGCAGTATATACGATATTCAAAAACCGAATTGCAATAGCTATTTTATTTTAGTCCAACAATTCATATTCATTCGTATTGTACTGTAAATAATTCGTGTAATAAATTGCTGAACTGAACGCGACTTTATGATAGGAAACACTTTGGCATAGAATCGTCAATCGAGCTCATCGTATTGGCCGTGCAAGAATCCCGTCTAGCAAACCCCGGAGAATTGTGGCAAAGTTTGCTTGCCATAAAATGAGAAATGCCGTCATAAATAAAAGGAAACATTTTAAAGGGACTAATATATTTATTAGGGAAGATTTTTCTGATAATGTATTAGCTAAGCGACGTAAATTAATTTCCAAAATGTTTGAAGCAAACGAAATGGTAGGGTGGCTAATTTACGTTATGATAAACTAATTTCGCATTCAAGAAATATTTTAAGTCAAATATTAGCTTCTGCTCAGCCTGTTGATGATGGTACTGTTCCATGAGATAATGCAAATAAACAATACCAAATTATATGTATATATATACAGGGTGAGTAAAAAAAAACTGAAATTCAAATTAACCTTTGAAATTCAAATTAGCTGCGAACTTATGACTGGAATATGACAATTCCCATTTACAATCAACAAAAACGATTTGATAAAACTGTTCTTTTGTATTTACAGAGCTTAGAATGCATTTTAACTCCTAATGGGAATAAACTTTATGTTTTAGGTTAATTCGATAACTTTCACCGTAGCACGAGAACGAACGAATATAGCTTCATTATAATCATTAATGTCATTAACGCGACGAAAGAATTGTGAAATCCTCATTCCCCAGAGGTTGGCTTTTGTTATGTGATCAAATGAAAATAAGCACAGCTGTTAAAACATGGACATCAGTATACATAGCCAATTTTCAACAATTGCATGACAAATCAGCCTGGCAGCTATGCAGCTAATTTGAATTTCAAAGGTGTCAGTTTTTTTTTACTCACCCTGTATTGTCTCCTGTTGTCGGTATTCTCGTTCGTATTTGTCTTATCTCGTTCATATGTGCATAACGAGCATAAAATTCTATTTACAAGTAATTAAAATTCCTGCATATTCGTTCGTTCTCGTCCTACGGTGAAAGTTAATTTTAAGCAACTTCTGTCACATTATATATATATATACACCCATTTGCAAAAACGTTGGCCGCAGATAGATATATAGATAGATACTCAAAATCTAATTAGAATTGCATATGCTGTGTAATATGATTGAAATCCCAAGCAAATGTAATGATATGCAATTCTAATTATATATATATATAGTGTATATATATATATATATATATATATATATATATATATATATATTATATATATATATACTTTGTTTGTTTGGTTCGCGTTCTGGTTGCTGACGCGGTCTTCTTGCGTTTGAAATTCCACGCGCTAAATTTGTTTCTGTGACTGCATTTCGAGAAAAGCTCATTTCGTTTGTTCAGGAGATTTTCCGACTTTGACTTGATAATTTAAAGCTTTTCCTCGGTACAGCTAGAGGTTGCAACGATTTCCGCCCGGGGTAAAAGCTTGTGCTAGAATTTTCTGCTTGCCATAAGTAAATCACCAACCCTTCTCCGATCCCGTTTACTGTCATTTCATATAAGTAAATCACAAAATAAACTTTGGTAACTACGTATATCAACATTTATTCACCTCCTACGTTTCGGGGCATGCCCCTTCTTTAAGGATGAATATAGCAGTCAATGGCCTAATGTATTGTCCTTTATACATACCTATATATAGTAATTACCCTACATATTATTCAAAGTCTCTTACATTTATCCCCGAGGTACAAACGAATCTAATTTGCATACCCAAAATGCCTCCCTTTGTGTAGGCTTATCAACATTGGTCTTATCAATAATGATAACCCTCACATCCCCCAAACCTTTATGCCCAGGGCCAAAAAAATGTGCATATAAGTGCTCCGCAGCCATTTTTCTGCCCCCTTGTTCATACTTCCTCATAGATAATGATAAAAAGCCTTCGATTTCGTTTAGAAGACGATATATATAGCATAATAATGCGAGTCTTTGTGCCCTAAATAGGGATGACGGAAGCTATTTGCCAAAAGAATATTTGCATATATGAATGATAGATGACGTCGTTTTGAGAGTATATAAGGAACTGAGTTTCAACATCATATCACCCCTGAAGAAGACACTAGACCGGAGTGTCGAAACGTTGGGTCGTGAAAGTTAATCTTTGTGTGGTTATTATTTCATTTATATTAAAACCAGAGTAGCGATAACTACGAAGGTTTAACATGATTTTGCTCCAAATTTTTGCAACTCCAATATATATAACTTAGCATCAAATGTGGTATAACAACTGCCTAAAATAGACAAAACACTTCTCGACGTTTCGTGTCGGGAGAGTTAGTGTGAGAGCCTTCGTCAAGAGAGTTCATACTAAGCGTCGAAACGTCGAAAAGTGTTTTGCCTGTTTTGTCAATTTTAGGCAGTTGTTATACCACATTTGATGCTAAGACGCTGCCACGCTGCTCCCTGGCTATATATTGGATCCAATATATAGATATATATATCTCTTGCATACGTCTTTAACTTAGGTCTGCCAATGGGCCTCGAACCGGATTCCAACTCGCCACTGATACAGAAGATCCTTAGGAATTCGCCCATCCTCCATGCGGTATATACTCATGGCCGAGCGGCCCGAGCCACCTCAATCTGCGTTGTCTTAGCAGGTTGAACATCGAAGAGATATTGGCTCTGGGAAGCCATGATATCCGGTCCATGAGATGGAGAGGATGCGACGAAGACATCTCAGGTGTTCAAGCGCTTCTTCTTACGGGCATATGTGGTCCATGACTCGCTACCGGTACCGTGCAGTAATGTGTTCATCCGTATATATGTAATTATACAGCTTGAAGTTAATTGCTGCATATTTATTCACTACAAATTTGTTTCGTCTGTTGCCAAGGTTATATACATTATACACATCCCATACTAGTTCCTTCAAGTTAAGCAAATATAAACATGCTACTGAACTAAACAAGTACATAATTATGGCACTTGAAGGAGTCACAGGTTACTAAGGAGTAAATATTCGTTAACTTGGAAAGTAATGCAATGCAAACGTTGCAATATTTCTACATACGAAAAATTTATAATAATTTATCACCCTGAATTAAGCACTTTAAACTGGAGAACAGAACTTTTGTCGAAATGTAGAAATATGGAACAAATTACTATACTTAGCAATGTAACATGACCTTCTATAATCCGTTGATTTCACTATGTATATAGTGTATATAACCACGATGTAACCTTGGCAACAGAATGCGAGTATTTTAAATATTGTAAATTCACCTGATGCCACACACGAAAAAATGGACCTTGGATCTTTATACTGCTCTACTTTTGTATATATATATATATATATATATATATATATATATATATATATATATATATATATATATATATATATATATATATATATATATATATATACACCCATTTGCAAAAACGTTGGCCGCAGATAGATATATAGATAGATACCCGAGATCTAATTAGAATTGCATATGTTGTGTAATATCATAGAAATTCCATGCAAATGTAATCATATGCAATTCTAATTAGACTTCAAATATCTATCTATCTATCTATCTGCGGCCAACGTTTTTGCAAATGGGTGTATATATATATATATATATATATATATATATATATATATATATATATATATATATATATATATATATATATATATATATTATTTGTAAAAATTCGCTCTCCCCCCGTAAAATGGTGACAGACGGAAGGAGAGAAACAAATCGAGATCTCGAGAATGAATATATAGGTCGCGCGTAAGAATGGGCCGAGGCACGCTGTGCTGGACCTGCTGGTGGCAAGTGAACTTTAGTGAAGTGACTGCCTACGGTTCAAAATGATGTTCAAAATGCGTTTCGTTTTGGTCGTTCTTGTGACTTTACTGTTGCTTACCATCGGCTTTTTTTTGACGTTTGTCGCAGAAGATAAATCAGGAAGAAATGGACAATATTTTGGGATGAAATTAGGAGTTCAGAGTGTCAATACAGCGCTGCAGTCTATTATGGCTGAAGTCAAGGATATAAAGAACGATGTATATAAGCTACAAGCACAAAAGCCACTAGATTTACCACAATGGATCGAGCGTTTCCAAACTCCGCAATGGACGGACTTCAAACCATGGCGTGGAGTGCAGGTATTTTTTGTATCATATCGTTATGCCTATCTTAAAAAGTGTGTCGAGTCCATCCGTGTGGCTTCGGCGGATATCGACAAATCATCGGTATGTTTGTTTGTACTCCATCGCACACCAAAGACCACCGCGAGAGACGTGAACCAAACGTTGGAGGTAATTCGAAACGTGACTTTCTGCAAAGTCTTCGTGTGGAAAGTTAAAGAGGACAATAAAGAGAAAAACTACGCTTTGAGATTAAAACGTCATTGGTGGTTTGTTCTGGAGTCTGTCTTTGACGCAACTCTCACTGGTATGTATGCCATAATTCTGCTTTAACCGTCTGCGCTCGCTTCAGTTTTAGTCGACAAGACTTAAATGCATGTTATGACAAAAAACAAACAGCGAACTATCTGTTGTGCAGGAAAATGCGGGGCAAAACGAGACAGAGGGGCTAAATGAGAGTAATGAGACATTGAGGCAAAAATGTTAATTTTCGGTGTATTACCGCAGATTTTTAATTAGAAACATCGCAGGGTCATCAACAAGCATTTTTCGAAGTTATTTAACGTGGTTTGAGGTTCATAGCTATTTTGCAGCATCAATTCTTCACGATTGCGCCGAAGTTGGCGTCTCGAAATTGAGGTATGTAATTTACTTAACATATTTAGATAGTTTATGTTACCGCAGTTAAGAAATATACCACATTTGTTTTGTATAAAAAACAATAAATAATAATAATAATCATATTTAATAAAAGGGGTTTTTGCTCATGTTGGTCTCAATTTTTATTATTTTGAGCCTTTGAATCCCCCCACGTGCTGTGGGGCTAAATGAGACACACAGTTAACTGTCTCACTTGGGCATTGTTCTTTGGGTATTACCATTATTTGTTGTAATTTTGCGTGGTATGAAATAACCTAGGAATATTGCAGCATGTATTTTAGTGTCTCAAAGTGGTATTTAATGCAATAATATAATAAGTATTTATAATACCATCTTTCAACCCTACATATGTGCGTCATTGCTCAAACAATTCATATTAATAAAAAAATTACTGTAGATTTTATCTCAATGAAGAAATGATAATATGTGGTTAGTTGGTACAATGGTACATACAAATTTAGTATTTCATAGTTGAGCTATCAGTTGACAAGGTAAAGATAGACCTATTAATCTGTTTAGAATGGTTCGAAAAGGCAAGCGCAAGACCGACCAGGCAAAGTGGTTAGTCTGATACAAGAAATTGTCAAGAACTGAAAATGTTATTTGCATAGTTATTGTAGAATTTTCACAATGTTCTATGTGTGATGGATTTTGGTCTCAGTCATTGCCTGGAGAAAATTGGGGTCAGTGTTATAAATGTAAAAAAATGGTACCATAAAGATTGTTGGTGTTCTGTGCCATCCGAACTGTAATATGTCACATTTGCTATGACTACTGATAAAACTATTTACTTTCAATGTATTTTTAACTGTACTTATATCCTACAATTAAAATACATTCAAATTTTAAAACAAATTCTGTATATTTAATACTTGTCTCATTTTGCCCCTAGGTTAGGGCAAAATGAGACTTTACCACAGGTCTTGTTTCTTAAATAAATGCCACAATATTGCCTGAAAATCCTGTTTTTTTACTATATTGGTTGATTGGAGTCTGTTTAGCATGCCAATAATAAAAAATAGGTATGCAATATGTACATGTGGGTAGCCTGTAAAACATTAACTGCAATAAAGCTATCTTGTATTCAATGTCAAATGACAGGCTGCTATAGTGGCAAGTAAATATAAACTGATGCTTAGTCTTACGTTTTAATGCCATACACAGTGACAAAAATGCCCTATACTTAGCTACTTGAATACAGTTATAACAAAGTCAAATTTTTTACACAATCTATATATTATAATATTTTATTTTCATTAAATACATTTTAAGACAAATCAAAACATATATAAAAGTATATTTACAACATATAGGGAACGCATATTTTTTAAGCAGAATGGGTGGAGAGAACAAAAAAAAGAGAGTAAGGTTCTCGGATGGTGGCACACATACTGTGATAACATAAAGCTTAGTTTAGAAGGAGAGAAGATTTCAGACATTTTCAAATTATTTTGTTTTGATGTCCCTTGATTATCAGCATGTCTTTGTTACATACAACATTGGTTTTTTGTTGGTCAAATGAATGTTATATAGTTAATAAATGTTAGAAAGGTTATTGCTCCAGTAAGATTATATGGCCTGTTTGCCAAAGTTTATTGAAAATACGGTATCACCATTATAACTGAAGATGATAGTGTGATTTCATAGATCCAGTAGAAAGGTACAGCTGGTTTGCAATGTTGCTTACAGATAACATCTCAGCAAATCTCAGTAATAATGGCACATAAAACATTGTGATAGTATATAATTTGAACATACCATAACCACAATTCACTGTTCTTTTGACTCTTAATCAATTGGTTCATGAGATAAGGCAAATAAAATACTTTACTATAAAACATTAACAGTATTTTATTCCAAAGCTTGCCTTTCAGATGGCAGAGTTTCAACAGCTTAGGAAATTTTGATGTGAACCAATCCTGGAGTGATGAACTTCAATAATGACGTCCATATTAGTAACCTTAAACTAATATTTCGTTTGAATATATCATCAGAATGGCTGTTGTTTTATTTATACCTCCACAATAGCTGCTTTCAATTTCAATACCTGCAAAATGACAAGGTCTAATTTTAATACATTTACAACAGCAACGTTTTTTGCTTGCCATATCTCAAGAACCAATTGATTATTAAGAGTCAAAAGAACAGTGAATTGGGTTTATGGTTATAGTATATTTAAATTATATACTATCACAATGTTTATGTGCCATTATTACTGAGACTTTTAAATAATTTGGAGAAAAATCCAGGTCCTAGGACATACCTTCCTGGTAACTACTACTCAGCAATACACGTTTATATCAATGATGAATGGTGGCATTCAATGTCGACTGATTTTCGGACTGATTTATACCACAGTGATAAAATATGGTCAATGAAACTTGCAAACAAGCCACGTAGTAATAAAGATTTGTACACTCAAAATTGCTCGACCACAGTAGTGGACAAAAGAGCGATTGAATGACAAAAATTGACCCAAATAATGCAACGTTGACTTTACCTTGACTTTTATATATAGTCTTGCCAAAACTCAAAGCAGCCCTTTGAATGAAATTCTGATAAACATTCACAAAAGAACAAACGAAAGTTTCCGGAAATATTGACGAACGCGCGAACAGTACATGTCTATTATCTTTGTTCATCCGACGATCGCCGAAGATTAACGACAGACGTATACATCCCCACACACAGACGCTTTAACTACATATTTAAATATGCTTTTTTGCCTTTTTATGATGGTCGGACTGCGTCTCGTTTTGCCCTGCATTACCCTACTGTGTAATAACTATGACAAATAACATCCAATTATTAATGGTAATTGCACTGAGTTGAGTGCAATTTGGTGTGAAATCAAACGCGTGATTACAAAATCGAACGACCGCGAAGCGGGAGTGCAATTTGTAATCACAAGCTCTGCGGGGCATATAAAATTCAAAATAATAGAATTTTGTCAAAAGGGGACAATGTTCCCCTGTAATTTGATTGGATAGTTACACTGAAATACTAAATCTGATTGGTTATTGTGGTGTAGAGCTTCAATCATATTACAAACTCAGCCCGGGCTGGAATTTCAGCCTGGTTTTAAAATAATTCTGACGTGTTATAAACACAGCCCGGGCTGAAACTTGCCATGTAATTGAAAAATATTTTCGCCCCGGTTTGAAAAAAAAACACTCCATGTAATCAGCCCCTAAGAACTGGTGATTAGCAACTTGCTCATTGGCTAAGAAAAAATGTTTGTATTTCAATGAAAAACGTCAGCAATTTAGCTGTCATTTTGCAAACTGTTTTTTTAAAAATGTCTCGTAAAAACAATATGAAATGAAATTAATATGAATAAAAACAATATGAAATGAAAACAATCAAATGAAATTATATAAACACCAAATATATAAATATATTAAAATATGATCAGAACTGGAAATGTTAAGCGCTTAAAGTTAAACGGTGAACAACTCGTACTTAAAATTTTTGAATTGTTAGGTGTCTACTTTGTTTATTTCGTGTTTAAATGAATTAAGATTTAAGAATGCATTTTATGAATTTGTATATCGTTTTTGCGAAGACCTAACCGACTATTTAAGGCTTTAAATCATCGTTTTAACTTCAAGAAGAGTTCTTTAAAGTGTAATTCGGAGATTTGATATAACAAATATCACTTCGAAGCTTTTATAGATTCACAGTGGAGCGTCCCCACTTTTTTACTCGCACGCGCTAGTAAGCGTTTACACCCGGTTCCCTTCTGATAAGCTCCGTCTCCGAGCACATTTTTAATTAGGAAAAATGGAATTTTTGCCATTAAAAAAATGCAATTTAAAAAATTTAACCGCTTTGACGTTTTTTTGTAGTGTAAGTTAAACGCTAAAATATATTTTCTTTAGAAAGCCCAGACATAATGTGCTTGGTGAAAATTTGATCAAAAAAGTTTGAAAAATGAATGAAAAAGTATGTAATGGAACAGCAACTTTGCTTGAGAAGTAAAGATACATAATTATGAATGTTTTCAGTGAATGTTTGTATCATCAAATGGTACTAATTATTAAAAAACTGATATCATCTGCGACCTAAAGCTATATAACGCCAAAAACTCGAAATGTCTTGCAATGTATTTTGTCGATATTTTTTAAAATTAAAACGCGAATTTAGAAGTATTCTTTGAAATTCGTCCTATATTGTTATTCTACAAATATGCAAACACTCTGCCTGTAGTTGACAAACAATAAAAAAGCAGCTCTGACAACGTTTTACTTTTGCAAACACAATTTGACAATTCGGGTGAATATGGCAGTCGACAAGGCAAATCAGATTGCACTTTTATACAAAATAGGATTTTAATATTGCTTTTAAAAACAACACGAACACTTAAACCCAACAAAACAAACAACATACCGTTAATCTCCAAGATTTTAGTCCAAAAATAAAAACAATCCGATCCAGTTTCAGAAAAAAATCAATTTTTCACCTTTCGAACAGCGTTTTCTTTATACTTTTGTATTGAAATTTGGCCGAAGGAGCTTACCAGAAGGGAATCGGGTGGTTGCGTGGCGCGTGGAAATGACGTGATATTTGGCAAAACTCGGGGACACTCGTTTCAATGCACTGTTTCAATATCACTCGTGAAAATGATGAATAAATGGCGCGATGCACCCAAATATGCACATGCCACGCCATTTATTCGCCAATTTCACGTCATCTTTGACGTTCACGTCCTCATGCTAAATCTCCCTAATTAAATCGGAAGAGTCGAGCCTCTTTCAACATTAAATCGGAAGAGTCAAGCCTCTGTCATTGATCTCTCCTCTGTGATAGAGTCGACTGCAATCACCGCATGATTTAAATAACCGGAAAACATAATTCGACGTTTAGTGTTTGGGGATATAAATTTTTCCTGTTTTGAAGGTTTGGCTATAGTGAAGTATTAACTATGTCCATATGACTATTACTGCATGCAACGCCTGCAGCAGGTAAACGGTGATTTCATTTCACCTTTACGATTTTGTTTGTTTCCAAAAAATGTGAAACATCAGCCATTATATTGAGGTCTGGCTAGCTCAGGAGAAAATTTGCTTCGTTTGAAATGGGAGGGGCTGCTGCATGCATGTATTTCTAGTAATATGCGTAACATTTTCTGTCACCCAGCACTTACCATTCATAACGCCCTCTCTCTTGACCTCAAAAGGAAGCTCGTTTAACGGCTGGTTGCTTGGGTACAAGCACGATATCTTGTTCCTCGAAGAGGACACTGTCCTATCACCAGACTTCGTAAAGGTTATGTGGTATGCAAGCGAGGTGAAGCGACGTAATGCTGACATCATACAGTTCGCGCTTGGCGGATGGTCTGGAGAGAACATGATCAATGCACATCCGGACACGTTTATCGTGCGCACCGCGCGAAGTATGCGTGGGATCGCGTACGGTATCAACCAATCGACGTGGTTGTACTTTAAAACCCTCGAGAAAGATTTTAAATCCGATAATCAAGCCGATTGGTGCGAATCGATGGGCTGGGTTCTGGGAAAACACAACGATAAAAAAGGGTTTAGGATTATCGTTCCAACGTTGAGTCGTTTTTGGCATATAGGTAAGTTAAGCGGACAAACTATACTGTATAACTTTATCTTTACTGGATAGCAATTGGAGAGCTTGGCCTTGTGAGGTAATTAAGCTTGTCCAGTTCAGCCCGTCTTCCACTGGGCAAATTTGTGTACGCGGATAAGATATCTGGAGTGTGATTGGCTGGGTTTGACACAACACAACTGGATAAGATGAAGTTCCTATAGCCACAGAGGTTTTTACTAATTAAACAACTTTGATGAAAACATGACCGAGTAATGTTGTGCTTCTCTACTCCATGAACTTTAAGGTTATCAAGTTGGCAAGATGCTGCAACTTGTTAATAACTATGTTCTTGGGCCCGGCAAAACATTGTATTATCCAGCATTGCTCACATCTTAAAGCAACAACTTCAGCTGCTTAATCAGTGATTATTTACTCTCGAATCTTCCTAGGTGTACACGGTCTGGGGCCGGGAGGTGATTTTAACTGGCAACGAGGCATCACAGCACAACCTAACTGGGCGTATGCAAGCAGGTTACTTGAACCAAAACATGCTCAAGTTAATCTTGGCCTCAGAGATCTCCTAGGCTTTCTTTGTCAGTACAGGGTTGATTTTTGGAATCTTAAAGACACGGAGTGTCTCAACAGCTTCAGAAGATGGAAAGGAAAGGATAGAAACAGAATAATGTGTGCGAAACAGCCATATGTTCATGATCCGTGCGATGTTTTTGTACCAAGTTGAAATATTTTAAATAGAAACTAGATTTTAGTCATACAGAGTTGTAAACAAGCTGCGGGTACGCGGGTACTACCCGGAGGAAGGTTTGCTTTCAATGAGGTTTTGCGAGGAAGGTTCAAAGTTGAACACTCTAATTGATCACATGCATGTAGGAAAAAACCAAATATTTCTTTATGATTTGAGTCCAGAATACGGGAAGTTTGTGAAATGGTTAACACTGATATGACACTCAAAACTATCTAGATTGTATACGTTTTTACCTTATAGTTGAAACTTTTTACCTTATTTGAGACTATTTATCTTAGTTGAAACTTACTTAAAAATGACAACCTCAAGGGAGGGCTGACCCTTATCCTGTCGATCAGCGTTGTAAGTGTGAACTGTGATTTTGCGTTGGAAGCTCGCTCCAGCTCCAGCTCCGGCTGAAACATTGCCTCTGTGAATGTTATTTTACACTTAACTACATATACTAATATTTTAATCGAGTTAAAAAATACAATTCTACCAAATCGCTTCTTACATCCGGGTTACCATGACATGCGCACGCACCGCCGAGGATCGGTGCCACAGAGGAGAGGTGAAAAATGATTTTTTTTAAAAAATGGCGGGCGAGTTCGTCGTGTTGAACCTTAAATTTTAAAACTTAATGGTAAGTGAATGTTTTTTCACTAAAAAAGTAAATACATCAATTCATCAAAGAAATTAAAGCGTAAGAACTTTGGTGAGATGGCGTGTCGGCATGAAAACCGCATGCCGATTTACTTTTGAAATTCGAACCACAGTTAAAAAGAGCATACCGAAATGAGTATAATTGCCAAGTTTGGCCTATATTTTCTGTACTTTACAATATTTTGCAGCCAAACTTGGTAATTTTACCTCCTAATCCCACTCCTCATAGTTGTATTTCCTGATTTTGTTGTTTTAATGGGTATCACTACAGTCATATTTGATCAAAACGAAGCAATGTCGGATAGAGTAATAAAAATTGTTGACAAAGCGAAGATCAAAAGGCTCTTGTCTTTTAAATTGCATTTTTTTAGGCTTAAGAATGCTGTTTCTCATTAAAAAGTGCAAAAACACTTGCTGGAGTTTCGCGCATGCGCATCCAAACAGGGACAAGAAAGCGCAGCAGTGAACGGTCTGTATGATCTTTCGATGAAATTTCAAAATATTCATTTCACTGGGCTACGGTGGTTTGGAAGTGCCATTTAATTTATTAATATTAATTCAAGACTTTTGAGAGAGCGTTCCAGACTTGACTTGATCTTACCTACCAAAAATCCTTTGTATAATAAGATCAAGTCGAGTCTGGAATGCTCTCTCAAAAGTCCTAAAGATTAATCCAACGATGACTCTAAAGGAATTTAAAACGGAGCAATTAGATTATTACAAAGTAGCATTAAATAAAAGTTATGATATTGACGATCCACGAACGTGGCAATCAACTTGCTTAAAATGCAATCAAGCATGAGGAGACCTGACTAGACCGATAACATGTTGTTTTTAGTTTCAGTTGAGTAGTTTGCGAAATTTTCTTTGTACATATACTGGTATATCTGTTTAAAATTAGGGAGCGCAGTAATTGGTAAAAGCTGTTGCGTTTCACTGCAAGTTGTTTGTGTCATTTATTTATGTTAATTTGTTTGTACCTGGCAAAGTTAATAAATGTATTTATTATTATTAAATAATAAAGAAAGTTAATGTTATACGGGTCTTCGTATCGTAGTGTCTCAGGTCTTAGGACGCTGGTCCGGTCGGTTACTTGGCCCCTCCGGTGAGTGTAAATTCGAGCTCAGTTTGCCTGATCTAGTTTGTTAGTTGCTTGCGTGACCCATCCCTCCCCTTTCCCTAACAGCTTCACGATTTTTGGTGAACTATACCGGAGAAGCGTCTTATTAATCTCGCTGGGTTTTTTTGTTAGTTTTGTTTTTTGCAGGGTTAAGCAAAGTTCTTTTTACAGCCTTTTCGTCGTTGAATAGGTGTTTGGGGTAAGAGGTAAATTCATTAATGATCGCCACACGTACAGGTATTTCCTTTCTTTGTGTGTGTACTTTGATGTTCGTATTGTTTATTCCACGGTTTCGCGTCAGTAACTCACGTGTGACAGTTGATCACGGGATGGAAGAGGTACCGTTAAATAGCATGGTTCGTAGAGTTATTATCTGCGCCGAAAACAGCAAACTCAAAGAAACACAGTTTTACCCTAGCCCGATCGTTTCGCTCGGATACCAGAGAGGTTAAGATACCCCGGTTCCGGTGTACGGGTACGGGTGAATTACACGTACCCGTTACCGGTAAGACGGGTACGGTTTGCAACTTAAGAATTTTCTTAAATTCCGGGTAAGAACAACACCGGGTAAGAACTGACTATAAAAGTAAATATGTATTATACATTTCCATTGTAAGTCCTACTTTTTATAACTATAGTATTTCGTGTGTTTGTTTTGAAAATCAAAAATATCAAGATGGCGTTCATAAATTATGTTTGCAAACCATTTTTGAGAAGCCTGAACAATATGAAGACCATATTAATACGTAAAATGTATTTTAAACGTGTTAAAGACACTCACCCGCTTCTCCATTTGTCCTTTATGAAAAAAACTTTGACCACTTTGTCTTTGTAGTTACCCGTTCGTTGTTTACGTGTAGACCGTCGTTTACAACGGGAAAACGGGTAGATATTACGGGTAAATATGCTGACATCAGCGAAAAATGGAAAACAAAATGGCGCTACCCGTACCCGTACACCGGAACCGGGGTATCTTAACCTCTCTACCGTCTCCATTCCTACCGATCGGCAGCGGGCGAAAATATAGTGTAAGAGCTGGTGTGTTATTGTACTAATTTGAGCCTTAGGATCCGTTAGAACGTTAAGATAAAATAAATGAAATAAAATTTATGGTGGTTTGGAAGGGCCATCAGTCTTCTTTCCTTTCCCTTAGGCGCCACTTAAGGTGCCACTTACCACGTTGAACTTAAAGTTCTTAAATATTAAATATGCTGCTTCTGGTGTCATAACATACAAAGTCAAATACAGTTTGATATCTCAAGCAAAAATGTATGGTTGTGTTATATTCTGCATCGTGTTACACTTAAATCGAGGCGTTATACACTTCAGTCGAAACGAACTTTTCGCCTGAAAATATTTTCACCTGTGCTTCCAAGCAACTGAGATTCTTGGATTTGTCGTAAATATCCATGGCTATACGTTAAGTATTCGACAGCTTAAAAGAATTTTGCGTGCTAGAGGTTGTCGAAGAAGGAAAGAGCCCAGTTATTTTGATGAAATCTTGAGGGTCATTGAGATGGAACTTGCGTCAAGCTCGAGTTTACTTGGCTACAGAGCGATGCACCAGAAATTAACAATCGATCATCATCTTGTTGTAAGAAGAAATGTTGTTCGCCAAATCCTGAAAGTTGTTGATCCTGAAGGCGTACAGATTCGATTTCGTCATCGCTTAAGACGGCGACGATATTGTGCTAAAGAGCCAAACTATATTTGGCACATCGACGACTATGATAAGCTTAAGCCATTTGGCTATTGCATTCATGGTGACAGATGGCTATAGTGGTCGAGTTTTATGGTTGAAATTCGCTGGTAGAGAATTTACTTTCCTCTTTTTTTGCCATTTTTTAGCTTCTTTCTGCGGAAAATTTATCTGCAGTAAACTTTTTTCTTTTCTGCTGTTTCTGAGCTCATTTCCTTCTCAACAAATGCGTGAAGAGCTAGTATGTCACCACGATGAACTAGTCCAAGTTCCTGAAGCACCTCGTTTGTGCTTTTTTTATCGTAGGTATATCCATCTGATACACTTGAAACACATTAATCAAAACCGAAATTCAAATGATTTAAAAACTACTACACAGGGGAAATATTCTGAAATAATTTACGCGGCGTTAAATAAGTTTAAAATTGACAGAAAAAGTTCATGCTATGTCTTGAAAGTACAGTTCTCTTACAGAGACCATAAAAAATATCTTGATGGGAATTCATTGCCACCAAGAAAGGTATGGTAGAAAACGCTGGTGCGGATAGACAGATGCGGATAGATTCTTGCGGATAATGGTAGAAGACGCGAGTAAATTCTTGCGGATAAAGTAGAAAACGTGGGTAGATTCTTGCGGGTAATGGTAGAAAACGCTGGTAAATTGTTTTATTATCAAACAATCATAAGTTTGGAAGAATAATCCGCTTAAGTCACGTTTTGACAAGGTTTTGTTACTTTTGTTAAATATATTTGGTTATGTGTTGGTTACTAACCATTACATTTTTGGCTTATCTTCAACAACTTATCTCAAATCACTCCGTCACTTGTGTCCAGTTTAGGAAAGCCGTTAGACTAGTTACCTATTTTGACAACTCGAAATGAGAAGTTTCCTCACTGCTACTATTATCCGCACGAATCTATCCGCATCCGCCTATCCGCACCCGCGTTTTCTCTATTGAGCAACACAGCAACTTTAATAAGTGCATGCAGATTGCAGAAGGCGATTTTCACAATGCGAATGGCTAGAAACTGGCGACATGCAGCTATTTAGCTTTCAAACAATACCTTTTCCAGTCATAAAAGCTATAAATAGACATGTTTATGTTTAAAAGTGTTCGATCATTTCCTGCTTTATATGAAAAGTTAATAAAATAAAATAATAAAATAAAATAAAGACTGTTATTATTGAGTTTACAATGAACAGAACATTACATTGTTCGCTCGAATTACAGCTTTTCGATCGATAAAATTGGTATAAAAAAATTCAAATGAGAAATGTGAACATGGTGGTTTGTTCGACCGTGACTTTTCAATAATTTTTGTCACAAAAACATAGATTTTGAACCAAATATGTATCGCCAAAAGAGGAAGAGACGTAATAGCCCTTGGAAAAAACTAAATTTTTAATTTTACTTAAGTTTGTGTCGGCCTTTTCCATATTTCCCCGACGAAAGCAGCCAAAAAGATTAATGAAAACATCACAAAAACGCCTCAATTGAAAGGCGAAACTCCCTCACCTGAAAACTTTGATAACAACGATGAAACCAAGCCTAAAGGCATTCAAAAGTGTGTAAACCAAAGGCAAAAACCGGGATATAAGTATAACTCGGCGAATAGCTTTGTAGTTTGTACTGCAAAAAATATAAATACTCTTTTTGGCACAATAAGCCTCGTTTCCATGTTGCGCGAAGGTCTTTATCAATAAAAAAGTTCTCAAAATCTGGAAAACAAATGGTATTGCAAATATAATTACTCGGGCTACTGTGGTAGCCGAGTCTAGGTTTCGCGATTATTACTCCGCCTGCGTATGCGCAGCGGAGTCTTAAAATGCCATGGTTTTTTTTCCTTTTCGTCGTAGTTTTGGGCGACAGAAGTTGGCATTTCTACAGTAACCCAAAACATTTTGACTGAGAAGCCCTGGGTTACACGGATGAACTATGTACATCAGTTGGCATTTAGGGAGGTTTTGGGGGTGATTTTGTGCAATGTTTATTTTTCTTCGTGTCCTTGTGCCTCGTGTTTGAATCGACGTTCTTCCCTTGTGAAAAATTGAAAAATATGAATGTCGAATTGAAAGAGCTTTCAGAACCATGTTCAACAACTACAAAGGTAAGTTTTTAAGATTTAGATTGTACTCATATGCTGTGGTTGTGTTTTAATACAAACTTACTAACTAAGTATATACAAATGTATTGCGTTTAGTTCAAAATGGCTGACACGTCGATTAAGAGCTCTAACAACGAAAGTGAATTTGATGTGGATAACAACGAAAATAAAGAGCCTAATGCGATAATTAACGCCACCAAACATCTAACAGTTAACCACAAAGGCAAATTTAGCTGGCATGGTTCGTTTGAAAGCCTTCAAGCTTTCATGAGTAAAGTTACTGAGACAGAGACAAGATGGACCCTGCCTGGTGGCTCGTGCAAAATGCTTGAATTGAACGAGGCGGTGATCAGATGGTATGCCGATAGCAAATCACTGATAATTAAAGGGAAATCTAGCGACAAGATTATTACACAGCTTCGCATAATCGCAAATTTAGCTCAGACCAACAACGAGGAGATAAATATCATCGAAAAAGCAAACAACTCTGACGACACTTTGGTCGATAACACTAACAGTAGCGGGGGCGAGGTCATAAATGGTCCGGCAGATGACAAATTAGAAAAACTAAGTGTCGCCGTACACGAACTTGAAGCAAAATTCGAACGAAAGATGAGTCAACTTGCATGCGAAATAAATGAGACAAGAATCGACTTATTTAACGAAAAAATGATCAGAGGAGAGAACGAAACCTTGAATAAATTAACGAACAATGAACAATCATCGGTTCTAAAAGGGTTACTCGCGAAACAAAACGAGAATTTGAAGAAAGAAAACGACAAACTTAAAAAACAGATCGATAATTATAAATGCGTTATGTCTGATCTTAACCAAAAAGTGAAAGACCTAGAAAACGAAAAAAGCAGCTTAGTCACAGTCAAATTCTACAAAACGAGCAAGAACAACATAAACCTGAGTCAACATGGAATATCGCAAATAGCTGCAAAAGAACGTCTAAAACCCAAAACATCCCAGAACGAAATCCCAGCGGTATTAAAGTCAACGATGAACAATGTGATTTACATCTACAAAATCAATTCGACATTCTAAGCGACGACAGTGAAATTAACCGAGACGTCTGGATAGAAAGAACAGATAAACAAAACCAACGCAAACATATTAGTGGTGATAAGACTAGACGACACCGAGAAACCAAAAGAAACACACAGGATCGCGGACCATACATGCACAAAAAAAAAGAAAGAAATGACCCAAAAGCAGTATAGGCCGTAGGATGAGCATCCAAAAGATGCAATTCCGTTGCACCCCTCGTGAAACTACATAATTTTCACATGAATCAATAGATAAAAACTTACTTTATCAGAATCCGTCGCTCCCCAAGTGAAACAGGTGCACAAATGGGAAAAAAATCCCTCCAAAGTTTGCTATATTCGCGCTTCGAAATATTCGAACCGCCATTGTTTTAGTAGCAAATACGCATGCGCTTGTCAGCCAAACTCGCACTGCGCACGCGCAGACAGGAAAAATGGATTTTCCCTGTGGGTTTTCCCCGATTTCCCGTGTAAAAATAACAAAATAAAATCACGGAATAAAGATCAAACCTTGTAATATTAACGAATAAATACACACACAATAAATATTGTTAAAACACATTGTACATTTTGCTTGCTCATATGCTAAATCACTTCAATTTATTGGCTATTGTTTCAAAATACCGTTTTAACGTATAATTCTACTTATTAACATCTTAATTCAATAAAAATTTGTGAGGTAAAAAACCCACCTGTATCAAACAGGACGGAGAATATATAAATATACATACAACTGACACAATCAAGAAACAAGTTAATTATTTCGCTTAAATATAGCCTTGGCCAAACGCAGCAAGAAACATTGTCGCGAAAATATTCATGATTTTCAATGTTTGCTCCAATGTTTCCCTGTCTCCAAAATCTGGAAACATTGGCTTTTAATGCAGAAACAAAATTTGCTTCCCGAAAAGCAAAAATATTTCCTACCAAATTTGGAAACATTTAATTCCACACTCTCTCTCCGTTCGCCGACGCTGGTAAGACAATATGACATAACGAAACATTGGTAAGAAAAATAGTATCACAAATATCTTTGCGCAACAATGTTTCCCAGTTTGTCCCAGGCTATTTATATAAACTCCTAGGAAAACCTCTGATTGAATTTTTAAATTTAATGTATTATTGAATAACTATGCAAGGTATGTTTGGCACTTCTTTAATTGTGCGTTCTATCCATCGCTGAAGTATATTCTATGGATATCAATCTTGGATTTGGACCAACTTTTCCATTCGTTCTAACAATCTTTTCCAACCATCTTTTCCAACCCATCTGTTCCAACCGACGAAGCCAGAATGCACCAGCGAAGGACCTTTAACTGTGACAAAAACATGTCCCAGGCACCAACTCGAAGTTCATCATAAAAAAAGATAAATTGGGAAGAAATATAAAACCTATAATTTCATCATAAGTATCTATAATTGAAAGCAATGCATGTTTTTTCCTTGAGACTAGATTTTCATGAGTGCAAGGCCAAAGCCAAGGCTGGTCAAGGGGCTACGCTCAAGACGAGTTTGCTTGTATTCTACAATCTACAATAAGCTGTCCTGGTTTTTGTCTGGTAAAGTTCTACTTCTCGTCCTTGAACTATTACATATATTGTGTCATAAATTGGTATTTAGCAACAATCTAGAATAACAAGGAAAAATTCAACCTGGTTTTTCGCGCCCAACACTAGCTGACTTTTTCTTGTAGATTTGCTTCTGCGCCAGGGTGCGCTTCAGCTTCTCAACCATTACCATACTGTTAACCCTATTCACGAGAGAGACGTACGTGTTGATAATATAAATACTTGTGGATCCGAATGAGAATACCGAGTAGGTAAATAAAAACTGATCTACTGCACTGCGCAGATAATACCTACGTGCATTACCATCATTGTTCTTCAAATATACCATCGAATCCAGTGTCATCGCCATCAAGTTCGAATAAGCCATCGTCATCGTCATCATCTGATAAATCGTTCTCGTCTGTATTCTGATCCGAATGAGAATACCGAATAAGTAAATAAATACTGATCTACTGCACTGCGCAGATAATACTTACGTGCATTACCATCATTGTTCTTCAAATATACCCTCGAATCCAGTGTCATCGCTATCAAGTTCGAATAAGCCATCGTCATCGTCATCATCTGATAAATCGTTCTCGTTTGTATTCTAGTCGGGCGAATTTGTGCAATCGCAACAGGAACAAAGACCAGTACACTTCAGTTCTGCTTTTTGGCAGGCACAACGTCTTGTTGAACATCCAGACTTACAACCACAGTTAACGTTTTCCAGAATTCCATCAGGAGCTGCCGGCATGGTCATCCATTTGATAGTGACTTCACCTTCATTTACTTCCCAACCAAACTCGCTGATTGGAGGGGGTGACATAACTGGTTGGAGTGCACTTTTCCATATGCGGCATTGATATGAGGCACGATTTGTATGAAGTAAAAGAACGTCTTTCGTGCATGGCATGGTGTTCTCTGCGTATTGACCAATGCTGAATAGGTTGAAACGAGCAAGATTAACATCATCGGTAGAAAGCTGTCCATATAGACGACAGACATACTTTTCGATATCTCGAAACAACGTTGTTGAGACCGCGTATGTTGATCCAAGTGACTGGAAAGTAGACAGAAATTCTGGAAATTTCTCTAAAGCGTTCAAGGTCTTTGTCTTTCCTTTTCCATAGAAGGCACTGGTACTGTCACAGCCTTAAATTACACAGAAATGAATACGTCAGATCTATTTCTTGTATTTTTCAAATGGTCAAAAAATTTGCGACAACACTCAAATTTGTATACCTGTGAATGCATGAAAGCCAATGAGAGCATCACAAAGCTCAGAGCCAAGAGTTAGATGCACTTTAGCAACATCCAATATTCTCCTTTGGTTTCCAATCCCTGTGTCAAAATACAATGATGTTGGTATCGCTAACTTATGTCCTAATAGCAAGATGAATACATCAGTGTCGGGGCTGCGTATGACGACATGACCATGAGTTCTTGAAGCTTGTTTAGCGTGAAGTAGTAGTCGTGTGTCTGCTTCTTCATGGTCGCTGTACAGTTCTTCGCATTCCTCAATCTGAACTTCCTCTCGATTGTTGGTACAGAATTGATGACACATCTTGCCATGACTGACAAATAGTTCAATATTTCCCATCAAATTTGACAACCTTTCAACGTGTTTCAGATGCTGAAAGAAGAACTCAATTAAAGATTCTTTGTTCTTTCCAACCGACAAGAATTTCTTGAATTGCCGTGGTACTTTCTGGTCTGCACCTAGAATCCTAACGACTGTTGATCCTCCATCAGCACGACTACTCCTTTCCATGTTCTTAATACTAACGTCGGGGTATGTGTCACACACGAAATCAACTCTTGTTGACTTTGAATTTGATGCTAACGATAAAATTCTACGGAGTATGATCTCAGCTAACTTCCCGAAGGTATCAGGGATGTGTTTCATCATCTGGATAAGAGCCATTCCATCCAATATCAAAGCATTATTAGATGGTACGCGTTCGATCGCTGGATCTTCTACACGACTCTCGAGAACATGCATTAACTTGGATTTGGGTGTTTTGACAAGCTTTCCATCAACAGTTGCAATAGGTGATGGGAATTTTCGAAGACTATAGGTCAGAACGTCTTTCATGTCAATGTTTCTTGATTTTCCCACTGCAAGCAACCGTGATACAAACTTAAGGTCATTCTTCAACTCAACAATTTGTCCTTTGCTGGTCTTTACTTTAGTTTTTCTTTCCATTGTTGAGAATGTGTTCAGCTTTGTTGCTTTAAGCGTTGCAAACAGATCTGGTTCACTTGTTAATAATTGTTCTGACATAAAGGTCTTACATTTCTGTTCTCCTATATCTTTTGCCGAGATCATGTCATTGGAAACACTTGCAGGAGCCACCTTTCCACTGGCGATATTAACCATGCTGCCTTCTACTTCAAAAGGATTGCTCATGTTCATGATTACTTCCACAACATTTCCCACTTCATGCTCATGGTGCTTAATTTGTGTCTCATCCATGTCTTTACGTGATCTGCAATGGAAAATTAAACTTACGTATAAGCAACCAGTTAAAATAAAAAGTGCTTCCAGTGCTTTCCACGATTACCGGGGGGCATAGAAACCCTTGGTTGACTGTACAGTATACCTGTACACTAAGCAAACCTGTTGTCTGTATTGATGTAAAAATCATGGGGTCATCATTATCTACTGTACAATATTTTTAACATGGTGGATAAGTGGAGCTTTGTATTGCCCAAAATGTCAAAGTACAGTGATTCAGCATTTTTATATTTTAGGACAAATTTTTTACCTAGTATGTGATGAATTATCTGCCATTGTGAGACACTGTCTTGTTATGGCACCACGGTCAGCCTGTGACATTATCCATCTGTGCACTGCACCCCGATTTAGAGTAAATCCAACCAGACCTCCCCTCACTTTTGAATCACGATTATAGGTCTGCTCCATTACCTGGTCACATGCGGTTGACGAAAAACCATGTGCTGTCTGACGCTGACATGTCCAGTTTGTTATAATATCATTGGTCACCCCTAAAAAAATGTTGAGAGTTTACATTTCACTGCAGCACCTTTAATAACAATCTAAAATAGAGACTGCGGAGGGGCTTGGCCTCCCCAATAATTTTCCATACATGTCTGAAAAAATTTTATTCCTTATATAATGGCTTGTGTAAGAGCCGTTTAATAAACTTTTTTGCAGAAACTCCGTGGCCCGTGTAAAATATTGTATGTCTTGCCTGGATGTGATGTTTCAATACATAGCATCTCCAACCAGTATGCTGTACCATATCTAGCATAGTGAACTCTGTCAGTTGCGAAAAACCATGGCAGCATTGATCTAACTGCTGAGAGATGTAGATCCCAGTCGTTTTCTCTTGTTGCTCGTAAAAACATTGATGGTGCTGGGAGGGATCTTGACCTTGGAATGCTATCCCGTCTCTGTAACTCAGTACTTGCACTTTGTTCCCTTTGAATGATAATGCCCCCAGTGATGTGAGTTGTCTCTTTGCCAGATCTAGTTTCTTCTGAGAAATCATCATTATCCCATGCAAGAGTAGTTGGAACATCACTAACAAAGCCTGGAGGAATAGCAGAATCATTGGATATATTCATCTGTGCAAGGGCAGTTTCATGGCACAATACAAATGAGTGTGACATGCAATGTCCAAAGCCACTCAATAGAGAAATTACTGAGGCTGAACCTGTCAGTTGTCTAAGTGCCATGGCAAGTGCTATGCTCTTGGGTGTAGGATTCCTTCCCCCAGATGCTAAATTCACAAGGTCTTGTACAATTGATGTTAGTTTGGAACTGTTCTTGCCCTCAATTGGCACGTACTCACTTAAAGTTGGCTCTGAAGAGAATCCACAAGTCCAAGCCAATACATTAAAAAGTTCACATGGAACTACTTTTTGCACATTATCCATTGTCAAATCAGATGCCAATGGTGGCCAAGGAAGATTCAGTTTTGGTATATCTTGGATAAACAACAATTTGAAATAATTAGCATTAATGAAACTATGCTCGACTCGTCGGTGTCTGACCAGGAAATCAAAGTTAAAGGCTACGATGTTGTAAGGAAAGATAGAAATAGACATGGCGGTGGAGTCGCAATATATGTACGAAACGTAATAAATTTTACAGTAAGAGACGATTTTAGTGATGATAGTCTTGAGACAATCACCCTTGAAATTTCGAAACCAAAATCCAAGCCATTTATAATTAATTCTTGGTACAAACCACCTAACACCACACTTGAAATTTTCGATGCATTTGAGCATTTAGTTAACCAAATGGACTCTGAAAACAAAGAAGTAATTTTACTTGGAGATTATAATTGTGACTGGTCTTGTCTGGCTTCTAATAACGCTAATTCTCAAACAAACAGGCTTGCCGAAATTACTCAAATACTACAATTTCAGCAATTAATTACTGAACCAACACGGATTACATCAGATAGCAAAACGTTAATAGATTTAGCATTCACAAATAAACCTGAATTGATTAATGGTTCGGGAGTCATTCACTTGGGCATTAGCGATCACAGTTTGATCTATATTCAGCGGAAAATCGCTGCCCCTAGTGAAAAACCAAAACTTATAAAATCAAGAAATTTCAAACACTATAATCTAAGTTACTTTAAGTCAGACCTCTCTACATACCTGTATGATCAAACGTATTATGATATAATACTTGATCCAAATATTATGTGGGAAAAATGGAAAACTATATTTCTGTCGGTTGCAGACTTTCACGCCCCAGAGAGAACAAAAAAAGCTAGAAGCGAATATGCACCATGGATAACTGATAAAATTAAACAAACAATGCATCGAAGAGACTTTTTAAAGAAAAAAGCGGTTAAAACTGGTTCGAAGCAATCTCATGACGCTTATAAAAGCGCACGGAATGATTTAAATAGACTAATTAAGAATACAAAAGCTATATACTTCACAAATACGTTGAATGGCTGCAAAAATAACCCAAAGAAAATGTGGGAAATAATTAATAATCTTACAAACAAACAGTCAAAAACAACCCTTATATCTGAAATTCATTATGAAAACCAAAATTTAACTGAAAGGAAAGATATTGCAAACGCCTTAAACCTACATTTCAATGAAGCTGCCTTTCGGCTGGCTGAAAATATGCCACAGAGCTCAAGGACGCCCGAATCATATATAACAATTCCCAATGCACAATTTGTATTACAAAATGTTTCAGTAGATAAAACATATAAATTACTATCTACAATCAACATATCAGCAGGACATGATAGAATATCAGGTAAACTTCTAAGAGATGCTGCCGAAGTAATAGCTCCATCACTAACAGCAATCTTTAATACATCTATAAATACTGGCATATTTCCTGAAGATTTTAAGACAGCTATTATTTCGCCAGTACATAAAGCTGGAAGCAAAACTGATTGCGATAATTATAGGCCAATTTCAGTTTTATCTTCTGTTGCTAAAATACTTGACAGACTTATCACAGAACAACTAGAAATTTTTCTTGAAACTAATGAAATACTAGTAGAACAACAAGCAGGATTTAGGAAAAATCACTCTACTCAAACTTCACTACTTAATAATACAAACCACTGGCTAATGAATATGGACAAGGGTTTATTAAATGGAGTGATTTTTTTGGATCTTAAGAAGGCGTTTGATTGCGTTGACCATAACATATTATTTAAAAAAATGCATTGCTATGGAATAAGGGGTCACGCGCTCGCCTGGTTCCAGTCTTATCTTTCTAATAGAACTCAAATGTGCAAGGTAGATCAAATATTATCTGAACCAAGAACTGTTAAATGCGGAATACCTCAAGGATCTAACCTTGGACCACTTTTGTTTCTATTATATATAAACGACCTGCCAAATTGTCTAACTTCATCATCGGCAAGCATGTTTGCAGATGATACAAATATTTCAACCAGTGGCAAGACTAGTGAAGAATTACAAGAACACCTAAATACTGACTTAGAAAACGTGCATCAATGGTTACTTGCAAACAAACTTACACTCAATAAAAATAAGACTGAATATATGATTATTGGCTCAAGACAACGAATTTATATTTCAAATCTAATATCAAATCCTAAAATTGAACTCGGCGAATCAGTTATTAAACAGGTCCAAAAATCAAAAACATTAGGTGTTATAATTGACCAAAATCTTTCATGGAGCCATCAAATCCAACACATTTTCACCAAAGCTTCACGAGGAATAGGAATGATGCGACGAATAAAACAGTTTGTCCCAAAATCAACTCTAATAAAAATTTATAATGCTATTGTGTTATCACACTTTGACTATTGTAGCCTTGTATGGGATAACTGTTGTGAATACTTAAAAAATAGACTCCAGAAATTGCAAAATAGAGCAGCTCGCGTCATAACTGGTAGAACATACGAAGTTAGTAGCGAAGATGTCCTAAAGGAATTGGACTGGAAGCCTTTAAATCAACGATATAATGTCAACAAAGCAATCTTTCTGCACAAAATGCGAAATCAAAAAAATCCATCATCAATTTCTAACATGTTCAAAATAAAAAGCAACGATAGATATAATCTAAGAAGCAACTATAACGATTACGATCTTGGGAAACCTAAAACAAATTTCATGAAAAAAGTTTCAGTTACTCAGCTGCATCACTTTGGAATGGTTTATCCAATGAAGCGAAAGAATTAGGCATAAGTACTAAAAAATTTAAACGTATTCTTGACGACACTTGACCAAACACCAAATGTATATGTATAGTTATATTTGTATATTTCTGTAATGTATTTTAGTTCTTTTTAATTGTATGCGTGTGATACACGGCCCTTTGAAAATCAGGCTAACTGAAAGGTTACCGTGTTTAAATATTTTAAAATAATAATAAATAATAATAATAATAATAATAATGTTTGCTCTGTTTGCTCTCAGAAATTATACATACTACAAGTATGACCATAGGTAGCCCAACACTTGTGTTCCGCGCGCGTACACGCTACTCAGTTATTAGCATATATTAATTTATCTTAAGGTTGGCAACTTTATCACCAATTATCAATAATATATCACATACATACATGTCAAACTTCGATAAAAACTGAAAAACTACCACAAAATACTGCAAAATTAATAAATATAAATGAACTTGGATGTATTTTCTAAATTCCGACATAGTTTTTAGCTTCAAAATGTATTGGGAAATACGGAAATTTGTTCATTTGAATTAAAGTTTTTGAAAATATATTGTCAAAATTTTCTTGTCGATAGGCGGGATCCAATTTACTCTATATTACGTCACCTTCGGAGATATCCGGAGTCAATCCTATCGGCTGCTCTCTCATTGAGAAATCTTCGGAAATTTTCCGACTTTTCAGCGGCCAATAGGATAAATAGGATTGACTCGGGATTTCTCCGAAGGTGACGTAATGTAGAGTAAATTGGATCCCGCCTATCGACAAGAAAATTTCGATAATATATTTTCAAAAACTATATTTTTAATGAACAAATTTACGTATTTCCCAATACATTTTGAAGCTGAAAACTATGTCGGAATTTTGAAAATACATCCAAGTTCATTTACATTTAATAATTTTGCAGTATTTTGTTGTAGTTTTTCAGTTTTTATCGAAGTTTAACATGTATGTATGTGATATATTATTGATTATTGGTGATAAAGTTGCCAACCTTAGGATAAATTAATATATGCTAATCACTGAGTAGCGTGTACGCGCGCGGAACACAAGTGTTGGGCTACCTATGGTATGACAGACAACAGTTTGACAGGCAAAGCACCTCATTTTGTGACCTTTTGTCACCTGTAGTGTTTCCTCGTGTTGGTCTTTAGGTCTATAGATCCATACTTAAAAATGTTCACAACTTAAAATATTTATCATCAACAGCTATTAAAATTATCAAACATTGCTTCTGTGAACCTTATTTTACTCTTAACTACTTGTACTCCTATTCTAATCGAATTAAGCTTTCTCTGACCACAGCTCTGACGTAATGCTAAAATGCTCGACCGCGGAGAATATAAAACACAATTGATTGACAAGAGAACTTTGCAGCTGCCTAAAAGTAAAGCTCCCTTGTCTTTAAGGTTAAATTTAGCTCCGCTTGAGCTTTTAAGATAGTAACGTAAACTTTACATGTTCATCTAAACCCACTATTTGCCTAAGAACGACATATTGGTCAAAATGATCGACAGAAGTGTGAAGATTACTACTGCATTAATTATTCACCCAAACTGTCAAGCTTGCAGAAGGAATGCATATATAGCATGACTAAATCGTTAGGCTGGCTTCGTGCTTTCATATATGCAATGACTAAATGTGTTACGCAAGGCTTTATTGAGTTCAGAACAATGCATATATAACAATGCATAAATAGGAATATCAACTGGCATGACAGGGATTAATAATTGATTCAGTTCAGCCACAAGCTGCATGAGTAAATAAGGGACCATGCAAAATTTATTTGTTTCCAGCTGATCTGAGAGATTAAATCAACGAATCAGAAGCCAGACACATCATTTCTTTCATTTCATATGACTTTGGCACTGGAAAATTTTAAGTAATTCTATAATTTTCACGCTGAAACACGTTTGTTTTTCCAAACTGTAAATAAGAATTTCTTTTTATGTTACGCAAGGCTTTATCATGTTCAGTTATATGCATATATATTAAAATAGTTATAAAAATGGGAAATATCACCTGCCATGCGTTGTATAACAATGTAATTTTTAGCCTTTCGCAAATATCAATTACAAATTGTATGTTATTATCATAATTAATTTTTTTAGAAATGCGTTGTCTGTCAATGAACACCAAAATATTAGCATAGACATAAGATTGGCTACGCTGAGTGACAAGAAATGATGTTCAAATTGCGTTTAGTTTTTGTCGTTTCTGTGACTTTACTGTTGTTTATCATCTGCCTTTTGTGGACGTTTGTCCCAGACGAAGGAAGAAATGGACAATATTTTGTTGAGATGAAATTAGGAGTTCAGAGTGTCAATACAGCGCTGCGGTCTATTATGGCGGGAGTCAAGGATATAAGGAACGATATAAATAAGCTACAAGCACAAAAGCCACTAGACGATTTACCGCAATGGATCGAGCGTTTCCAAACTCCGCAATGGACGGACTTCAAACCATGGCGTGGAGTGCAGGTGTTTTTTGTATCATATCGTTATGCCTATCTTAGAAAGTGTGTCGAGTCCATCGGTGTGGCTTCGGCGGATATCGACAAATCATCGGTATGTGTGTTTGTACTCCATCGCACACCAAAGACTACCGCGAGAGACGTGAACCAAACGTTGGAGGTAATTCGAAACGTGACTTTCTGCAAAGTCTTCGTGTGGAAAGTTAAAGAGGACAATAAAGAGAAAAACTACGCTTTGAGATTAAAACGTCATTGGTGGTTTGTTCTGAAGTCTGTCTTTGACGCAACTCTCACTGGTATGTATGCCATAATTCTGCTTTAACCGTCTGCGCTCGCTTCAGTTTTAGTCGACAAGACTTAAATGCATGTTATGACAAAAAAGAAACAGCGAACTATCTGTTTTGTAATGTGTAATAACTATGACAAATACCAACCAATTAAAGCATAAAGCAACGATTAAAATTTCAAGGTGTGTTCTTGTGTCAGTTGTGTGTATGAAGCATAGTAAAGAGATGATTATAGGCGACGTAACATTTTCTGTCACCCACAAGAGAATCTAGCACTTACCATTCATAACGTACTCTCTCTCTTGACCTCAAAAGGTAGCTTGTTTAACGGCTGGTTGCTTGGGTACAAGCACGACATCTTGTTCGTCGAAGAGGACACTGTCCTATCACCAGACTTCGTAAAGGTCATGTGGTATGCAAGCGAGGTAAAGCGACGTAATGCTGACATCATACAGTTCGCGCTTGGCGGATGGTCTGGAGAGAACATGATCAATGCACATCCGGACACGTTTATCGTGCGCACTGCCCGAAGTGTGCGTGGGATCGCGTACGGTATCAACCAATCGACGTGGTTGTACTTTAAATCCCTCGAGAAAGATTTTAAGTCCGATAATCAAGCCGATTGGTGCGAATCGATGGGCTTGGTTCTGGGAAAACACAACGATAACAAAGGCTTTAGGATTATCGTTCCAACGTTGAGTCGTTTTTGGCATATAGGTGAGTTAAGTGGACAAACTACGTAACTTTATCATTACTGGATAGCAATTGGAGAGCTTGACCTTATGAGGTAATTAAATTGTCAAGTTCAGCCCGTCTTCCACTGGGCGAATTTGTGTACGCGGATGAGATATCTGAAGTGTGACTGGCTGGGTTTGACACAACACAACCGGATAAGATGAAGTACCCATATAGTCACTGTGGTTTTTACTAATTGATCAACAATGTTGGGCTTTTCTACTCCATGAACTTTAGGGTTATCAAGTTGCAGCAGTTTTTGTTTGTTGTTGACAACTGATGCTGGAACTTGTTAGCAACCATGTTCTTGGGTCCGGCAAAACATTGCATAATCCAGCATTGCTCTAATCTTGAAGCAACAACTTAATCAGTGATTATTTACTTTCGAATCTTCCTAGGTGTACACGGTCTGGGGCCGGGAGGTGATTTTAACTGGAAACTAGGCATCACAGCACAGTTACTTGAGCCAAAACATGCTCAAGTTAATCTTGGCCTCAGAGATCTCCTAGGCTTTCTTTGTCAGTACAGGATTGATTTTTTAGATCTTAAAGATACGGAGTGTCTCAACAGCTTCAGAAGATGGAAAGGAAAGGATAGAAACAGAATAAGGTGTGCGAAACAGCCATATGTTCATGATCCGTGCGATGTTTTTGTACCAAGTTGAACTGAATATTTTAAATAAAGCAACTTCGGATCTTTGAAACTAGATTTTAGTCATATTTGAGAATCTAGTTTAGTAATACAGGAAGTTTGTGAAATGGTTAACACTGATATGACACTTGAAACTACTTGTATACGTTTTAACCAAAGGAAATTTAAACTTTAAAATGACAACCACAAGGGTGGGAGGATATAATTTTTTTGAAATGAGTAAATAACACGTTTCTGGTAATCGTGTTCAGTGTTATCGTCCTAAAAATAGCATGTGATTGTTCTGTTTCAAAGACTCTTTTCAATACCACAAAGTCTATTTTACATTTCGTTAAATCTTGGTAACCGGGCTCATGTGAACAGCCCCTTAAGGTTAGTTTCCACTCAGGAAAATTCTCTTTGAATCGGAGTTTTCTTTGTATAAACGCCGCCTGAGAACTCACCGACAAAGGAAATTTTCCTGTCCGTTCCGATCCAAAGGAGATTTTTCTGAGTGGAAACTAGCCTTTAGAGACGGGAAACTCATCTTAAACGGGAAACTTTCTGAATGTGAATCCGGTCACGGACGAGTTTCCTGTCCCAATTTTCCCGTCTAACTTTCCCGTCTAAAACTGACTACACAGACGGGTAAAAGTTGTACGGGAATCCCGTCTGGACGGGGAACTCGTAATTATTCGAATTTGGACGGACAAATTGGTCGAGTTATTGAAATATCAATGCGGCCAGCCGGGCCAGGGATGGAACAAGGCTAATCTACAAAATGATTATCAGTTGTAATGATTCGGATATCTGACCTATCTGACCCATACGTATAAATTCCCGCCTTGTTAAGTTTTTTCAAAGTGTTTATCACGTATTGAAACGTTAACCAAGGTTTTTGAAAAATTTTTTCATAAAAATGCCGCGTTTTTTTGCCGCTTTTGGATGCCATAACTTATTGTTAAAGGAAAATATTTCCTCATATCGGTAAGAAACTTTTAACCATATTTTTTAGTGTTTTTTTTTCGGACATTGTTTTATTATCTTGTCAGTTGAATTTGTCAGTTTTATAATTTTAACTGCGAAGCAGTGGGTAAGTGGTTGGTAAATACTAAACAGACTTCAGGGATATAATATCAGATCATGTCAGAATAACTGGACACTCAGACTAGCGTTTACAAGTGTTAGTAATGTCTTTCTTGTATTGTTAAAAAGGTGAGGTTGTATCAAAAACTCTTGTTAGAAAAGTCTTAAAGACTGGTAGTATTTCTGTATATTTTGCATTTTTTGAACTGAAGAATGACAATTATTACATAAGTATGTGATTTCAATACATAGCTAGCCTAGATATTATTTGGTATAATTTTATTTTTATTATATGATTGATTTGAAGTTTGCTGGGTTGTGGTACATCAATTAATTATATAACTTTCACTATGCTGTTGCATTTTTTTCACTAAACTATTAATTAAAATATGTATTATTGTTATTCATGCAGTTTTCCAGACGTGAATATTTATCCTGAAATACGTGCCATATGGATTGAAAATGTGAATAAGATTTCCCCAGTTAAGTTTGTACGTACAAAGGAAAGCCGATTATGTTCAGATCACTTTACTATGGAGATGAAACAGCAGACTGGAAAAAGAGTAATTTTGAAGCCAAATGCTATCCCAACTGTGTTCCAAAAATCTCAGTTTGATACCTATGCTAAAAATTTTACCACAATGTTTAGATATATCTATATGACAGTGATATGTTTTAACTGGTTTATAGTTTTGAATAGTACATGTCTCATGTAGATACCCATGAAAACTGTTCCTCGCCTATAAGAAAACTCTTTGTGGTATATATTGTTTTATAAAAATGTATGACAGGCACTTTATTTATTAGATAATTTGGTATATGTTTTGATGATGTCATATGCCTAATTAAAGCCTTCTGTATACATTATTGTTGATGATGATCTTTTAATTAATATCAATGAAATTATAGGAAATACACGTTGGTAAGTCAGAGATGGAAGAAAAAATGGTTTGTGGTTACAAAGAGTAAAATCGGCAAATGAGGTGAGTGATGGAGCATTAGATTTGCAGGTCACAAAAGTAATGGGTAACAAAGAAAGTGTAAGTATGAGGGATGGTGCTGGGGCAATCACAATTGAAGACAATGTAAGTACTGAAGGCAGTGTAAGTATGGAATACAACGTAGGTAATGAAGACATTGAGGGGGTCACTGAAGAAATTTCTAGTAGTAATGAAGGTGTAAGTATACTCGGAAGGAAAAGAAAACTTGAGGATGAAGTGATTTTGGATGAGGTAAGCACTGCTCTGAAAAAGGCTCATATTACTAGAACATCTGGAGCAGTGAATCATGATCACACATATCACATCAGTAAATCTCGTTGTAGTTTGAAACAACAAGTCGATGATGTTGTCAGCAAATTGACAAAGTTGCAGAAGAGGTATAAAGTATCCAAACGAAAGACTCGGCGCCTGAAGAGAAAGGTTGTGACTCTGAGTTCAGTGGTAAGTAAGTTAAAAAAGAAGAGTCTTATAAATAGTGATTGTGCCTCAATCTTGGAAACAACCTTTTCCGGAGTTCCAAAGGAACTGATGAAAAGGTTGGTGTCGCAAAAGAAAAATCCTGGCGCGTATCCACCTGAGCTAAGGTCATTTGCTCTGACCTTAAAGTTTTATTCAACGAAGGCATACAATTATGTTCGGAAAAGTTTCAAGCTAGGGCTGCCACACGTATCTGTGATCCGATCGTGGTATACGTCGATGGATGGTGAACCCGGTTTCACGAAAGATGCCTTGACAGCTTTGAAAGATAAGGTTCTTGCTGCAAGAAGAGATAGTGAAGAAGTTGTTTGCGCTCTCACCTTGGATGAGATGTCTATACGAAAACACGTTGAGTGGGATGGTAAGAGATGTCGACCTCGGAACGGGCATTGAAGACGACTCTCTACCTGAAGCTACCGATGCTCTTGTGTACATGGCCGTTTGCGCAAACTCAGGTTGGAAAATACCCTGTGAAAATTTTCTGTTGAATGGGCTGACTGGTGAAGAGAAGGCCAACTTAACGAAAGAATGCATTCGAAAATTGCACGAAGTCGGGGTGAAGGTGCTTTCTTTCACATGCGACGGTCCATCGACCCACCAGGCGATGTTCTTACACCTGATAGCCTGCAGGCGTATTTTCCGCATCCGTGTGATCCAGAGGCCAAGATCTACGTGTTTCTGGATGCCTGCCACATGATAAAGTTGGTGCGAAACACAATGTCGGACTGGCAAGTTCTGAAGGATGAAGAAGGGAACACAATTCAGTGGCAATTCATCGAGAAATTGCATCAGTTGCAAGAATCAGAGGGTTTACATCTAGCAAATAAGCTTCGGGCAGGGCATATCAAATGGAAACCACAGAAGATGAAGGTAAACCTAGCAACACAGGCGCTCAGTTCGAGTGTCGCTGATGCTTTGGAATACTGCGAAGGTAAGCTGAAATTGCCACAATTTCAGGGATGTGGTCCAACTGTGAAGTTTATTCGTGTTTCTGATCGCTTATTTGATGTTCTGAATTCCAGAAACCGGCTGGCGAAGAATTACAAAGCGCCAATCAGGAGATCGAATTATCAGTACACGAAGAAGTTTCTGGACCAGGCGAATGAGTACATCCGAAATCTAAAGGGTCCTGATGGAAGATCGATTCTCAAGTCGAAAAGGAAAACCGGATTTCTTGGTTTTTTTATTTGCATCAAAGCAATTTTGGGATTGGCTGACGATCTGGTTATGCCGGAGAAACCTGTCCTGAAGTACCTTCTGACGTACAAGATGAGTCAAGATCACTTGGAGTTGTTCTTCGGTGCTGTGCGAGCATGCAGAGGATGGAATAACAATCCAACCACACGGTAGTTTGTAGCCGCGTACAAGCAACTGCTGATGAGGCACAATATTAAAGGAGGTCATGGAAACTGCGTTGACTTTATGCTTGACAAGAAGAATGGCATTCTTCTGCATTGAGAATTCATCCCAGTGAATATACACAAGATGGTGAATGAATTTATCCTCACAGCTTAATACTGAAGAAAAAAGTGGCAATGTATTGACATTATTGCAAGTGTAATCCTCACAGCCTAATGCAAAAAAAAGTGAATTGAAGAAAAAATGTCAATGTATTACAGCAACTGTTAGCATTACTGCATTTTATCAAGTTTATTTAAATATACAACTATACCATGAAGAGATACCACACTCTGTGCAAGCCATATATAGCTTCCAAAACATTGCCAAAATCATGGGATGATATGTAATGAAGAAAACGCGTAAATGATATACTCTTGGCAGAGTGTCATTTGGTTGTGGGTAGTATATGATCGAAGAATTTTTCCTCTTACTTCTGTGATCAATCATTTAAGCAAAGTGTCACAGATAGAATGGTTTACATGCTTTGGCACCTGACAACAGTAGATAGATTTTTAGATTAATTGTAGAATAGAGATAATTAAATACTAACATGTAAAATGTACTTTGCACAATACATTTATACTGTGTGCTTAATTTTTTAATAAGTTCACCAGTAAGTAGCTTGTTTTTATCCTTTCCAATTATAACAAATACCATTATTTTTGTGGTACTTTAAGGCAGACAGTAATCCAATCTTCTGACCCTTTGTCCCTATTTAGTTTTTACATACCATCGATCTCATTACTTCATGTTAGTAATAATATCTTTTCCACTGTCTGGGCCAATCAGATTGTCGTATTTTTTTCGCGCTCTTTTTTATTTTTTGTTTATTTCATGTAATTGACCGGAAATTGTATTTAAAGTAATAAGGTACGAGCTGGTCTTTAAATATAAATTATATAGCGTTTTATCAGTTTATTATTTTCAACATTTGAGAAAAAAATCATATTTTAGAGCGCTCAAAGGGAAAACGGAGAAAATATTAACATCGTGAACGGTCGGTACATATGTGTTTCGCGATATACGTATTTCACATTTAAAGCTTAAAACACCCTTAAAAAAGTTTAGGATGCCTTTCAAAAAAAGCTAGTTGGGTAATAGTTGTTATAACTACCTTATATTCAGTAAATCGTAAAATTCTATATTGAAGGGCCTAACGAAGATGACAAAAACGGCGAGCCGACGTCCGCCGAGGTTGGCGAAGCCGAAGAAATCGCCAAAATGGTATGAATTTTTAAGACATGTACTCGTAATAAGTTTGGACCGGTTTTTGATAAAATATATCATAGCTAGAGCATGCATGTATCTATCTTTGTTTCTAAGCATATAGCCCGCAGAGCTACAGCCATGTATAAAAAACATGCTACCTTTCCTATACGTAATTAAAGGCTTAGAAACAGCATTGTTATGATTAAGGTGTTTTGTCCCCTCATATATAAATAATTTTTCTCAAATATCTTTCACACAGATGATAAAGAAAGAAAACAATTCCAAGGTAAACCATTTAGAATTTATTGCTCCCTTATAACAAATCATGAGGAATAAAATTATATTGACCATAATTATTTTTATTTAGGAAAATGTTACAACTGTGGCCAAAGGGGCCATAGAGCTGCCACGTGCAGAAGAAGTATGTGTTTTCAAAGTTTTTTGATATCACAAAGCACAAGTGTTGAGGGGAAATAGGAAACATTTCACCTGTCATATGTATTTGCTCTTATTAATTACAATTAAAATATTGATTTATTTCAGAATTTAACAGAGATCACCAAAAAAGTAAGAAATATGCTGTTATACCATATAACAACTCTTCCACTGATGAAAAAAGTCATATATCTTGCAACCAATAGGAAAAGTCACAAACTATTGCATGACTAATACTAGTATTTATTAGATATAAAATATAAGCCAGTTACAGTAATTGTTGCATGTATTTTGTAGAAAAAAAATGCTTCAAGTGTGGGAAAGTGGGCCACTTGGCAAGAAACTGTCAGGCCGAACGTCTTGGCCTGACATATGTCTTAAAAAATTGCAGAGAGTGCACATTCAATGTTGCAAAATAAATTATTGTTTTTCACTATTTTTACAAAATGCATGTATTATATAATTGTTAATAATTTTAAAAATAAATTTCTAAAAGTTAATGTTAAAGTTCCTAATAAAATAATCCATCAGTATTTTGTGATACCTTTCTTTTCAAACACATTAGCAACACAACTAGTTCATCAGAGATTGCATGGTTCTGCAAATATGTGATAATGAAAATGACTCAAAATACAGAAATGCTTCTGCATAGAGCATAATTTGGTGGAGACAAATGATATGTTGTGAAATACTAGGATTGGTGCATTCTGGCCAAACAAAAGTACTCAACAAACCCCACATACAACACATGTTTATTATAATTAGTTAGCCTGGAAGTTCACAATATGAAGCAAGGGAAAAATGTATTGGCCTCTTGAGGACTATGAGGGATTCACCTGATTTAAACCTAGACAAGGACATGCCTCGTATACCATTTGTGTATTCCTTTACTTGACTTGCCCAGAGGGGCATCAGGCAAAGCATATGGCATAAGCTAGTAACTAACTGACTAAAGTTTTAGTTTAGAATAAGTTATTATAATATAACATTTATAGTACGCGCGTGCTGATTGGTCGAGAAGCGTGTTTCTATAACTGTATAGAAACACGGGAATTTTCCCGCCGAACTTGTCAAGCGAAGTAATGTAATGAGAATTTGTAATTGAATCGAATTATAATATTTGTAAAAAATCTTTTTATTGAGTTATATTATAAAAGAAATAGAAAACATTTTTCCTGTGTTTCTATACAGTTATAGAAACACTTGTGGGAGTTTGGGAGAACTCGAAATAACGTGGAAAAACTCGCCCTACGGGCTCGTTTTCCCACTGATTATTTCTCGTTCTCCCAAACTCCCACGCGTGTTTCTATAACTGTATAGAAACACGGAAAATGTTTTCTATTTCTTAAATAATTAACTGAAATACTTAAATACATAATATGATGGAAAAACCATAATATTTACATACCTGTCACCCAAGCTAGCCCAAGATCGATTCAAATATCATTACCACTTTAGCCGTTTTTAGATTTCTTTGACTAGGCCTATAAAAACAAAAACGATTTAGAGAATCGGAAAGTACACGACAATCAAAAGTAAACGACAGATTTTCGCACGTTTTCAAATGGATTTATACTGTGCTTTCGTTTTTCATCTGTGATCAGGTATTAAGGCTGATAAGCGACGTGTCTTTCTAACAATTCTTAAATAAATTTCTCGCCTACTACTAGTTGACTAATCAATTAGTTGACTAATCAATTAGTTGACTTGACTGTTCTTAATTCAAAAGAAAATATGCAAATATTTCGCTAGCGAACGATTTCGCTGTAAGTAAAAATCCGCCTTTAGCTTCAAAATTGTTCCGATTTCCTGTAATTTCAGTATTTGCTTAATGTCCGTTGCGGCAGGATTGTTTATTAAACAAAAAGTAAAACACACGTTCAGTCGTTCACAAAACAACGAATGCAACACGTTTACTGACAAAAAGTAACCGGGAAAAAGATCACTGGTGTGGGCTCAATATTGAGCCGTGTCAGTGGTCATTACCATGGCCAGTTGGGCCCATATCTGGCGTCAGCACGAAAAATCCGCCATGTTTCTTGCTTCACTTTTTTGACAGGAGGAGCCGGTCCTCCAGGAATTGTCATATAGCTCAGTGGTGAAGCCACGCACGTTCGGGCCACTGGTTCGGGCACGTCATTCCAACGTCACTGCATTCGTCATCAATTAGTACATAGTCTCCTGAGCCACGGGAAGAACAATGTTGTCGCAGACGAGGAGTCACGAACGATCAGGGACCTAAACGACTGGAAAATCGATCCGAGGGTCATCAAACACCTAATCAAAGACTGTCAAGTAGATCTCTTTACATCTCGAATGACCCATCAACTCAGCCGATACGTCAGTTGGCGGCCGGATCCGTATGCGATTCATACAGACGCCTTCACGATGGATTGGGCGAAATTGATAGCGTACGCATTCCCACCTTTCAACTTAGTTCCAGCGGTCCTTCACAAAACGACTTGGGAACGACTCAAATCTCCTGAAAAACATGTCCTATCGGAAACAATTCATCCCCTGTTCCCAGCTCTAAAACTAACCGGGTGGAGAGTATCAGGAGACAGTTCGAAACAGCGGGCATTTCAGCAACGGCTATTGACCTGCTCTGCAACAACGTTAAGACCTCATCCACCAAGACATACAACTGTTCCTGGTCCCAAAGACGTAGCTGGTGTGAAAGACGGGAAAGTGATCCCGTACATTGTCCAGTCTCTGAGGTCTTAACGTTTTTGGCAGAGCAGTGTTCGGAAGGGAAGCAGTACAGAACTATTAATATACTGCGATCGGCTATTTCGTCAGCACATGTTCCCCTTGATAATAAGCCAATTGGTCAACACCCGTTAGTTGTTCGGCTAATGAAGGGAGTCTCGATATCCCGACCCCCTCAACCTCGGTATCAGCATACCTGGAACGTTAAGACAGTTACAAATTACCTGGGTAACTTGGGAGAGAATTCAACGTTACCTGCAAAGCAACTGTCACCAAAACTTTGTATGCTGATGGCATTGACCTGTCCGAAAAGGGGTTCCATTATGACATCTTTAGACATAAGATACATGCATTATTTCCCAGAAGGTGTAAAGTTCTAGAATTAGGAAAGAGAATTAGAATAAGGTGTAAAGAATTAGGAAATAAATCATCACAGCTAAATTGCAATTAGTATAATTGCAAAGTTTGGCTGCTGCAAAATGTCAAATATCAACTCATTTAGTTACACACTACCGGCCGTAATAAAAAGCATCGAAAATTGCCAACTTCACATTACTCTATATTCCGTACATTCAACTTTAATTTTAGTAATTTTACTAAGTTTAGTATGCACGAAAATTGCATAAATCAATTTTGCAAAGGGTCTATTTTGGTATAATTGCTCTATCCAGTGTATTGAGAGATCAGAGGTTTGGCGTGAGCAGTTATAACTTTCCGGTGTCACGCGCGGTCTTATATACACCGCACAATTTCCAATCTACATTGGCAAAAAGAAGTTTCATAAGCTGCATATACTGTATAGCATTAGCAATCTATTAAAAGTGGTATTATACGTAATAAACATTTGAAGGTGCAAAATCTATCTTCAGCACATTTACCTCGTAGGTCTGAATTATTACTTGATTCTCTTCGATGCGGTCGTCGTACGCAAGCATTAGCAGAGCCACAAACTTTTTGTTCACCTGAAACAACGATGAGAGTGCTGAACAATTAATGTTAGGTTTGAAGGTAACGTTGAAGCTTATGAATAACAATAATAACGCGATTTTGTAAAAAAGCTGTACAGGGTGAGTAAAAAAAACTGACACCTTTGAAATTCAAATTAGCTGCGATGTGTCTGTAATCGGCTGTAATGTGACAGAAGTTGTCTGAAATATCTCATGGGTATACGAAGCATATCAAATAAGTGAACTCATTAATTAACCTAGAACATAAAGTTTGTTCGCTTTGGGAGTTAAAATGCATTCTAAGCTCTGTAATAAAAAAGAACGTTGAGTTAGTTCAATTGACCGTAACGAAAAAGATGGTGGCATGTACATTTTACCAGAATGCATTGCGGGCATAAGAATGATTGACTGAAAAAAGATGGCAAGAAAAACTCTTAATGACGTGAAATTTTAACCCAGCGAAGAAAATAACTTTCTATTTTATGCTTGACCTTTAAAAGACGTCAGTTCGCTTTCTTAAACGATTTCCGACCGCAATGCACTCTGGTAAAATGTACATCCGCCATCTTTTTTGTTATGGTCAATCGGTTTAAACACTTTCGCATTAATCAACGTTTTGTTGATTGTACAAAATGGGAATTGTCAAATTCCAGCAATAAGTTCGCGGCTAATTTGAATTTCAAAGGTGTCAGTTCATTTTTACTCACCCTGTATATCTAATAAACTCGCATCAAATGTGGCACAACAACTGCCCAGAATTGACAAAACAACCGACCTAAGTGCCTCCGTCGGGAGAAGTACGAAGTCTTCTACACTAATTCTCCTAATATATTCCTGATAGTCGACACTCTTTAATACATTGGCAAACTTAAGTTGCAACGAACGAAAATCGCATCAGTAATTGCAACTGTAAATAGGCCTTTATGTTATAAGAATTGTTGCAGTACATGACATACCACTCTGGTAGATTTCCCTCATTAACAAACATCTGGTCCACTTCCTGAAAATTTCAAATGAACAAATATTTTAACGGGTGTTCGTTAAACTTCAACTTTGTAATTCCCCCAATTAGGGAAATGTTGTAGAGACATTTTGAGCATGGAGCAATCGCTGTTCCAACGACCAAGTTCCACGCTCAGCCTCTGAACTAACAACATTGTTAGGGAATAACCAGGGTGCGGCGTCTAGCACAGCGAACGCCATAAAATATACAACACTATAACATCTCGATCTTAAGTTTCGATCTATTAGGGCCCAGGACGGCCTTTTTTTGTATGGCTAGCGTAGTGGTCATTGCAGCCACAGCGGAAAAATCGTTAAAATGATGAGTAATTTGGGACATAATATCGGAGGCAAACGCCCTTCTTGGAATATTGTGCCGCAAGGAAGAACGCCACGAGAAGCTAAGTCATATCGGCACTATAGGATGATAGAAAACATGAAAGACACTCCAGTCTAATGCTTTATTAGCGTAAGAGTACTTTACCAGAGTCCTTTAAGAAGACATTTTCCCTTTTCAGTTCCTCAATTTGCATTTGTAACAGATCAGATGAAGTACCTGTAAAGCAATTATGCATTCGGTCATCATGCCGCCTATGCAGATCATGTTGTCCTAGATTTTAGCGGCAAACGTAAAGTTTCAGGGTGTACTACAGTATCTCTAGATAAAGATACGATATTCTTGCAAGCACGTAGGATTATTGTATTCCATTAAATGTAGAACATTGCTTCGCGCACTGCACCGGAGTTATAGCTGTGCCAAACTAATAGTTTAGCTGTGCTTCCTCACGTATCCCTTGCACGAGCTCCTCTCTTGCCAAAAATAGACAAAAAATATACCACAAAGAGCAGCAATATACCTAAGCCAGGCGTATCAATATTTTTGACAAAAGATTCGTTTAGTTTTTTCAAAGTTGTGTTTTCTTCTTCTGATAAAGATTGGCTGAGTGCTTCCAAAGCTGACTTCTCGCGATCCAGTGCTTTAACTTGAAGATAAAGTTTCCGACATACTTCTTTTGCCGTTGTCGTTGACATTTGTTGCAAACTAGTAGTTTTAGACTTATTATTGTCTCGATCAACTTCGACAGAATCTGTGTGGCTCTTCTGCGAAAGATAAAATGTATATATCGCAAAATATTGGGGACTACCGCAAGTAAACCAGAGAGCGTTTCGCTTCGACCTTGCGTTTAAATATGCAGATCAGGATGAATATCCGAAAGAAATTGGTAATGAGTTACAATCCCTATACTCGCGCTTTTTCATAGTCCCCGCATGTACACAATTGTCCTAGTCATCTTCGTGTAAGTGTCAGTTGAGGGGGTACCTATAGGATTCCTTGTAGAAACTATACTCAATAGAGATGATTAAGGGGTTGTTTACATGAGCCCTACCTGTAAGGCTGTGTTTCACCTCTGTTTACAGAGGGCCTGGACGCCACGTTTTGGTGCCAAAAACCAAATGGCTGGAAACAAAAAGACTATTTTCACTATTTCACATTAAAATATTTTTACTTTTCCAAATGATTTTTCAACAGTATACTCTGTCAGTGCTTTGGAAAATTAACGAAGAAAGCCGGAACCGTCAAATAGCATCGTTGCTGACGTTAACTCTTTACCCCTACAGCGAGGGCTAGCCCTCCCTGTTACGTTTATATTGAAAATTTCCAGCCCTACCAAGCGAGATCCCGGGTAGTAGATATAGTGAGATCTTGCTTGCTAGGGCTGTCCTTTCTCTCATGTAAACGAAATTGTTCTTTTGTATGGATTTATAGTTGCACGCGCGATCTCGCTTGGTAGGGCTGGCTTTCCCTGAAGGGCTCATGTAAACAGCCCCTAAGGTTAATTACATTCAAATCATTAATTAACAGCAATATGGCATTTTAAAGGAAACTTATGTTTATATGCACAAAAACCTACAGAGGCAATTCGAATAAATTTCCTACTAAAACGTTTAATCGAGAGACCCACCGTATACAGTTCATACATGGTGGGTATAGAAAAAAACAAAATGGTCGACAGTTTTGCATTAGCAATCATTAGCAGGGCTAATGCAGGAGAAATTAAAACAATAAGTGCAGTCAGTGGCGTAGCCAGCCTGACGATTTTGTCCCACTATGTAAATTTCGAGTTATTATAATTATTCATATCTTTAGAAATTCATTGTTTTCGCAGTCAATGAACACCAAAATATTAGCATAGCGGGACATATTGTCAGGCTGGCCACGATACTGAGTGGAGTACAGTTCCAAGATATCAAAAACAAATCAACAAAATACGAGATTACGCACTTTTTGAACTTATCTTTACCGCTTTTTCTTTTCTTACTGCTTTGTTTCCTGGAATATGGTTTAATATCAGCATGATTGACAGCTGTACTTGAATCATCATCAGATCACCACTAACACTGGGTATGCCATCGTCATTGCCAGAACTGGCATGGATATTGATTTCTTCTTTCTAAATAAAAAAGAACATGTTCAAGCGCGTGCACTGATAGCGTGTCCTTCGGCGAGACAAAAATTACGCAACTAGATCTTTGATTATCTTTGATTATCTTTGATTATCTTTAAGGCACTGTTGCACGGTGCATTAATTTTTGAAAGATGTAAATTTGGCAACCACGAAACTTGTGTCTATAACTTTCCATGGATAATTCTTACACGTCACATTTTCCAGACGCATCACTAATTTCCATTTCTTAAAATATACAGGTATTAAATTGCATTGCAAGTTCGTGTAACACAGCCTTTAATTGGAGTATATTTATATATTAATGTTCATATAACCCTAAAACAACCGCTATCTATGAAATCAGTCAAATGTGGATTAGCATGTATGTAACTTTCAAGACAATTAAAGACAACCTTGGGTAGAATTGTCAAGAGTTTAATGTTCAGGTTCATGTTCACAGGTTCATCCGCAGCAATTTTAGTTCTTATATAATAACATTTCTAAATGAATACTTCTAGATCTTTGTTCAGAAAAATAGTAAAGATGGGATGTATGGGCAATTACAAATCAATTAAGTAGCCTACACTCATTGCTTTAGGCAAAACCAGTCAGCAAAAGCTGGCCCTGGACCCTTTTCTTGTTGATTGTGATAAAATACTGAAGTGCACAGAAACTGTAATAATGTTGCATTTCATTCCTCATTCATATCATCTAATTCTCAATATAGAAGTATTAGTATTATCCAAGGTTTATAAAGGGTGTATTAGTATCCAATACACCCTTATTAGGTTTATAAAAAGTATTAGTATTATCTAAGGTTTATAAAATTATTATTATCTAAGGTTTTAAAGTTAATATTAGATTGAATGATTTAATATTAGATTAAATTGACGCATCGATTCTGCCTCTATAATGAATACAATTGGTTTGTATCCTGAGCAACCTGGTTCAGATGATATATATATATATATATATATATATATATATATATATATATATATATATATATATATATATAAACCCTATATATTTTATTAATATAGGGTTAATTTTATGTACAAGGTGTCTTTAAAAAATACTAGAACAAATTGAATTATGCTGGCATTCCAATTTAGCTGATCACTTTACCTAGACCACAATTAATTGAACTGATCAAATTGATATGTGCATACTAATGAGCATTAAGCTCATTTTAAGGCATATGTAAACAATGTTTGGGTTATATTATATATGTGACAAATTGTATAATTATAACAATTCAGATTTAATTATAGTTTATTGAGCTTCATTGTACATCAATTTGCTCAAAACTAGTCATCTTCAAAAAGTTAAATGAAAACAATTAAATGCTCTATCAAATTGAACATATATGTTATCATATGATATTTTTACATATTTTAACACACATACATAGCCAACTGATTGCCAGCCTGGCCTACAACCGTCAACCAGATATTTAAATATGAATAAAAGACTAAAATAATTCTTTATTTTGGTGCTTGCTAAGTCTTGATATGGATCGACTAACAAGCTTCGATTGATCAAGTAATAAATTAATTTCAGGTTATTGTATGTGCATGTAAAATATTCAATAGATGAAATGTACCTAGTTTATTTTTACTTTGGGAGAATTTGGATGAATGAAATTTAATTCATATGAAAAAAAATAATAAAATAAAGCTCTTCAGATGAATGCATCTTAATAGGTAAAAGTTCTAACATCTTAAGAAAGGATTAAATAAATAACCTGCATGATTTAATAGCATTTGTCGGAGCTAGTCACACAGGTTAATCATTGGAGTTCTTAAGTCTGAGTTCTGACTATACATTCATTCTAGTATTAAATTACAACTAACTCAAACATATATATTTACATAGAATGTGCACATACAGCGACAAATGTTGTAGTAGATTACTTTGCAGGAGTAAAATGCAAAAATTTCCACTGTTTATACAATTTCGAGAGTTCGCCAGTTGGTCTGGTCAGATAATGAAACTTTCATAGTTCGGATAAAAGAAATGTATAAACCAAATCATGACAATTATTGGGTCCTACTAAAAACCGCCCGAGACCATAGGCGGCCCAGAACTGATCTCGCTGACCTCGCGCGACGCTCATGTTGTCTGAGCAGTAAGACTGTTCAGCGTCGCGCGAGGTCAGCGAGATCAGTTCTGGGCCGCCTATGCCGAGACCGCCCGAGACTGCCCGAGAGTATAGAAAAATAGGTACGCAATGCGTACATGTGGGTAGCCTGTAAAACATTATTAACTGCGATAAAGCTGCTATAGTGGCAAGTAAATATCAACTGATGCAATAAAATATTATTTTCTAGTCTTATGTTCTAATGCCATAGACAAGGGAATAAAGCCCTATAGTTAGCTGGTTGAATACAGTTATAACGAAGTCAATTTAGTACACAAGCTATATATTATAATATTTTATTGTATTAAATACATTTTAGACAGATCAAAACATACATAAGTATTTTTACAAGAGATAGGAAATGACATTTTTGCAGAATAGGTGGAGAGAACAAAAAAAGACAGTAAGGTTCCGGGATGGTGGCACACATCATCTGATAACATAAAGCTTAGTTAAGAAGGAGAAAAAGGTTTCAGACTTTTTCAAATGATCATCGTTTTGATGTCCTTTGATTATCAGCAAGATTGGCTATTTTGTTGATAAATCAATGTTATAGTTATGTTAACATTCAATAAAGGTTAAATGTTATTGTTCCAGTAAGATTATACCACTTGTTTTCCAAAGTTTATTGGCAATACGTTCACCATTATAACTGAAGATGATAGTATGATTTCATTGATCCAGTAAGAAGGTAGAGATGGTTTGCAATGTTGATTACAGATAACTTATCAGCATCAATTAGCTGGACATAATAGCACCAGTTCGTAGGTCCAAAAAATCTCTGTGGCTTTTTCCAAGTTTGAATTTAATTATCAGTTGACAATATCTTATCACTGTGGTAATCAGTCCGACAATCAGTCAACATTGAATGCCATCATTCATCATTGATATAAATGTGTAAAAATTGTTTCAAACATTTCAGCATAACAATTTCAAAGGACTCATCTATGTATCTGAACAATATTTTAAAGATTTTTGTTCAGTTGAAATGCACTTGTGTTAAAAGTTTTGTTTTTTAAAAAAATATGTTTTGTTAGTTATGTTCAAATAAATGCTTCTTTTTAAACTCCAAGACATTTGGTTTAGTAGCTGCATGTCCACAAGCAAGAAATTGACAAGTGAAATATTGCATTATAATTTATAAAACAGGGCAACTTGTTACTACCATTTGCAATAAGGTAATGTATTTGGTTTAATAGCTGCATGTCCACAAGCAAGGAATTGACAAGTGAAATATTGCATTATAATTTATAAAACAGGGCAACTTGTTACTACCATTTGCCAAATTATAAGGTAATGTATTTGGTTTAATAGCTGCATGTCAACAACCAAGAAATTGACAGGTGAAATATTGCATTTTGATTTATAAAACAAGGCAACTTGTTACTACCATTTGCCGAATAAGGTAATGTTTCTATTAGTGTAACTTTGTAGTTGTAGATTCAACGCTCACCGATTAACGCTTTTTCGTCTTTTAAGTACTCGCCTTCGCTTTAAAATTTGACAAACGTATTAACGTGACTTCGGTTGCTTCGAATTCCGTCCTTCGAAAACAACGAAATTTTCCGGAAGTAGAAGAACCACCGTTCGTCATCTTTCGTATATCCGACGATTACCGAAGATGTGGCACCCACACACACACAAACATCCGGACACTTTTTCGACTACATAGTGGTTAGCCGCGCATGCGCAGGCTACCCACAAAAACCGCCCGAGACCGCCCGAGAGTATAGAAAAACCGCCCGAGAGTATAGAAAAACCGCCCGAATATCCCCTAATCGTTCCAGGCTACTAAGTTCTTGGTCCTGTAACAGAATATAGTGGAATTATATTTACCAAAGATAGTCCGGTATGTTTTTCTCTCTTCTTCTTTTTACCCATATCATTTCATTGTGTTATTATTTTTAAAATCAATCGATATAATTTGACATAATATTGTTTCAAACTGTTTTGAAACTATTAAAACTTTTCTCGTAAGGCAACACATCCTCACTCTAAGAATACCTATTATAGGTATATGTCAAATGCCGTAAGAATATGCATTATACATAGTTCAAGCCTCTAACACTTGTAGGACCCAGAGCCCAGAGATTGGTCCGCGTGATGCGCATACTCTGCGCATATGGTAATATCACACAATATGGCGGCTGCCAAAGAGTGCGCTAAATCGTCAAAGCGCTAGTTTAGAAAACTTACGCGAATTAACCGGTACAATAGAGAAAAAAAAGACCCCAAAGCAGAGCGACTTCTTCCTCACGTACGATAGCAGTGGTAAAAGAATACGTGATTCCAATTACAAATACCGCTCTGTTGCTGAACGCAAAAAAGCAAAAAGCGAGCTACCTCTGGCCAAACTAGTAGTGTTACTGGTAAATTAATCATAATATTTGTAGAATATCTGCAATATATATATATATATATATATATATATATTGCGTGATAGCGCTGTCACAGTAAATAATTATTGTATCTTTAGAGAGCGACGACGTTGACCTTTGCCCATTTGAATCAGATAGTGGCTTTGATTTTGACATCATTACTGAAGAATCATCTGATGTTTCTCTACAAAGAAGTTAGTCTCATCCCTATATACCGTGATGTTTCATTTATTACTACTACTTATTACGACTACTACTCAACGCTGGCGTGCAAGCATTACTGTGCAATTCATATGCAAAGTCTATTATTTATAATTTGTAGAAAATTTGACCACCTGTATAGCAAATTGTGAAAGTTTGACTCAAGAAATGAAGTCCAGTACCCAGTCCATGTGGACAAGAAGAATGCAGTCTGTGGATGCTGCATGGGAAAATAGTAGATCTGCTATATTTGCTGCTGTTTTAAAAAGTCAAGCAATTCCTAAAACTGGGGCTGTTTGCTTCTTGTGCGGAGAAGACAGAGCTGTTGTTCGGTGTCGCCACTGTGGACCAGATGCATTACTCTGTAACAATTGTGATGAGACAGCTCATGAGAAAAAACCTTTGCATGACCGTGATATTTGGATAAATGGATTTTATCAAGCAGTTCCTCCAACTGAAACAGTCCTACCAGATGGATCTCCAAGCTTCAACAGTAAGTGATTATTGTAAATTTATTAATTCAAAAGTTATCATTGGTTTGTTCAGATGCTGACTATATTCTTGATAATCTTGTTCCAGAGACTATGAAATATATCAATTATAAATATTGCTATGCATGCATTTATTTTTTATACAATCATTTCAGGTAAACTACAAGTAGTGGTTCAGTAATCTTATACTGTATAAAATAGACTGATTATTACATTTTTTACAGGAAAATATGCTCCATTTTTATTTTGCAAAGAATGTATTTATTGCAAGGGCCAGGATACACTTTCTATCATCCCCTCTAATGAAATGTGCATTCTTATAACAGCCAAAGGTACGAGTTGAGCTGTGTTGTACAGTGCTGTGCACTACATCATGTGCTCTAAAATTGTAGTTACTATCAGCTTATCTTGATTTTCAATGTTTTCTTGCAGGAAGATTTGATTTGTATTCATTCACATACAGTTGCACTGGATGTGATCAACAGTTCTCACCATTAACACTGGAGAAGATAATTAATGAAGGGTATTGGCCAGGTGGCCCAAAGAATCTTAATTACATCTTCTGTGAAGATGTGTTCAGAGTTTGGGATTCACTGCGAAAGTATATGCCAGGCACATCTGAGACAGCATTTCGTAGGTCCTTCGCCTCCATATCTAGTGAAAAGGGCAGGGTTAGTAAATCATACTTAGGTCACTGTACATAGATCAATCAAATTTTGTACCTGTAGTGGTCTAAAACTGTGCATAATCTTCTTGATCAATTTTTAGTCAGGTATCATCAACGCATCAGTGTTTCATTGTGCATTCAAAGAATGGTGTTTTGCCATGCATGAAGTTGACATCTTACAAGAAAAACAATGGGCAAATTGCCCATCATGTTTTAGATCCTAACATTCGTGTCATGTTGATGGAAACGCTAAACTTTATAGATACAACAGTGTGCCAAGGTATTGTGTTGTTGCCTGGCTAAAATCATACTGACCAAATGTCCATGATTTATGTAATTTGTTTATAGAGGTGAAAGAAAATGCTACTATGAAAATACATTCATTGAAGATGATGAACTGGTAGAGGAGCACTTGAACAATGTTTATTCCAACAACTCAGCTAAGGTATGATCATGATTGTGAGGAATTATGGAGAATTGTGCAATGATAACAGTTTTGTGTACAATGATAATATACCAAAACTGCATAAGAGTTGTACTTATAAATCATATTCAATCCTCCTAGGGTCATTCAAGTAGTTCCTATTGTGGTTCCTCTCATTGGAAAGCTGCAAGTAATACGGTCAACCGCCAATCCAAACTTGATGAAACTGGTCTTGTTGTAGCATGCTGTAGACATTCTCTGGCTCAATCTGCTGTGAATATGCATCAAGGTGAACTGTATGGTACACACATTATTTGCAAACCAACCGACTAATTCACCATAAAGTTAAGTTCTTATGGCAAGATGTGATTTGTAAGTACTGGCCTTGGTTTATTTCGCTTCCCAAAGATTTGTCACCTGATGAAGCCTTTTTGATGGCACCAGCATTATCTATCATGCATAGTAAAGCTCATGTTTGGTCTTGCCAAGTATTTTAATAAAACAAATGTTAACCAATTTTAATTAGGAAAATCATTCAAATTGCATACTTATAATGTTCATTCCTTTCAGGTCACATGGGGTGGACGTTGGCAAATTGGAAGTGGTTACACTGCAGGTGAAGAGGTTGAGCAAATCAACAGCTACATCTCGAGATTGGGATCAACAACAAAATACATGCATGCAGCAGGTACGTAGCTGTTCGAATTTTTAGGTTTCCTGTAAAATGTATTGATTGCGTGTGAATTTGCTGTGGTTTATTGATTATAATGTCTGAATGTTATATTTTTCATCGTTTTCAACACTTTGTTACATTAGACTACTTACCTCTTAATTTCTGAAGACTTACATTTGCCATTGACGGATTAAGCTTTTTCATTTATATACGACAGGTCGCAATGAAGCACAAACGGAGCATGTTCTTCACTGGAACAAGTTAAAGATTCTTAAGCTGCCAGTCACTCTTTGCAAGGAATATGTTTATGTATGTTTGTTTATTCGTAAATTTTATTAATCAATAGTTTTTCTCAGTAAACTAAAAATAGACTTTTGATATTTATAATTCAATTCTCTTGTGACAGGTAAAGAAGTTAATAGAAGAAAATAAGAAGGAACTTGATGAGCTGGTAAACGAGCTAAATCTTTCCGCGTATCGTGAAGAGTTCGGTAATTGGGCTGCTGAAATAACAGCGTGTGGGAAACGTACGTAATTATACGCATTTTATTCATTTCAACTTGCTTGATTCAAACGCGTGAGGTGTATCAGGTGGAATGTTTAAAACTCGCAAACTACTATACAGACAGTAGCGTGTACATGCTCTACAATGCCGGTTATAGGGCCTAATTCCACGGGCGCCTTTCTCCGCGAAATGCGAAATATTTCGCCTGTTTCTTTTGAATTTCGACCACTTGAAAAAATTAACTCTGCTTCATTGCTCACAATTCAAAAGAAGCAGGAAAAATATTTCGCCTTTCGCTTGAAATTTTAGCCCGTAAAATTAGGGCTATAGACTAACTATATATAGTTACCTGTACTTACATTTGTGTTTCCAGGGTCGAAGTTTGAGATGACGAAGCGTGAAGGTGATCTTGTTTCTTACTATGAGCTGTATACCGAAGTTCGCGAAGCTATCGCTTTGAAGCCGTTCCTCGATGTTGCTGGTGATGAAGCTGAAACAGAAATAAACGACGGGAATTCAGGATTGTATGCTCAAGCCTTGGCAAAACATCAGGAAATGGATAAGAAAGAAAAGAAATTAAGAAACCTTGAATCGACTCTATGTATAGTTGGAAATGAGTTAGGGAAGCAACAAGCCCTGCAAGAGGGGAAAAATCTTTTGGCTGTTAGAAAAAGAATTTCTATTCGCGAAGTGATTGAAATGTTATGCTTTTCTATTTCACAGCAAAAGAAAAATATTAGCCGCCTAGCAGGTTTAAGTATACATTTATTTTAACAGAAACTTTAATAACAGAGACTTTAAACTGTGGTCGTAGTTAATAATGTAAATGTTTTAAATGAAAGTATGTATTTAATATACTGTTGGAATGTTTCAGATTCGTCGAAACAAAGGGCTAGATTGCGTAGCAAAAATGCTCTGGAAAAGAAAAAACTTAGCGATTCCAACACGCAATATAATGTGGTAAATCGGTTGTTAGAAACTGATCCTGAAGAAGATGATATCACATATATATATGCAAATTTATTATGCAAAGAATCATACCATTCGCATTTGTGCGTTTTCTGTGTTAACATTTGCCATTGTTTCAATAAAATAATAACACGATCAGATGAATTTCGGGTGAATATTGTTCAAGAATTTATATTTTGCCGCTAAATTTGTGCCGCGAATAAATTCCGCGATCAAATTCCGCGATTATGATTATGAATCAATGTAATGAATAATTAACCGTGAATAAACATACACGCGGACCAATCTCTGGGCTCTGGGTCCTACAAGTGTTTGAGGCTTGAGGCTTGAACTATGTATTATGCATATACGGCATTTGACATATATTACTAGAAGTTACTATCGCAAGGGAAGTGCTGGCATCGCAAGTCCATTTATCACATGTTGAAGAAAAACAACGGCTATTATAAGAGGTGGGTGGCGGCTTTTCGGGTCGGTTGTCGTGCGCTTGTCATCACGCGGAAATACAAATCAACACAAATCGTTCTTTGTTTTGACTTCAAGCCGCAAGTTAAACTGCTCAAAAAAACGAGTGCTTCGTTAGATTCAGTGTTCACTTGCGGTTTGCCTACGAAGTGGCAAAAACGAAAACTTTCTATGACCGCCATTCGTATTGAATCTTAAAACTCATTGTCATCGGATCAGATGGCATTGCGATTTCTGTGTAAATACTTGACCGATTTTAATAAAAATTTTTAGGATCCATTTTAAGGAGGAAATTGTCCTCAGGAGATACATTCTTTTTTTAGGTCGATATGTTGCCAATTCGCCATAAATAATATCAATTTAAGCGCGTGCTTATTGCGTGCTCGAAATGTTGTCATGCGGTTCGAAAGGCAACAAAACTCTATGGTGCCCTCCTCTAGGGTAAATTTGACCCCAAAAATCGATTCCTGATATAAAATTGGACCAAGGGGTCAGTTTTTCGGCTTTTTTTGCCCGATGTTATTTTCGATATTTGTATTATTGTGAAATAGTATTGCCGGTGAATAATTCATATCATCATGCATGTTTATACAAAAAAAAATCGGCAAAAATCCTCTAAAGGCTCGATTTTGACGCTAAAGGTATCAAAATAATCCTGAAAATGTGAACTAAATCACAGTAACCGTTTTAGTTTGTATTTTGCGTAATATTTTATAGATTAGGCCGCTTTGATTTGTAATATTGAATAATAAATAAATCGCATGCATTTTAAGCCTGCAGCACACGAGAGCTATCAGCTGAGTTACGGGTTAGTCGTACCTGTTATCTCAGCCGACAGCTCACCGTGTGCGGATACATTTTTCTGAGTTTTCTGCCACATGCAACCTTTTCTCGCATATCATACAAGTTTGATACCATTTAGATCGTGCTGAGATATTTAGTTTTCCTTCTTACCGACAATATTGTCGGGTTTAATCTATGTGAGTCAGTGGCGGGTCGCGCGCGCCGGCGTGGCTCGAAGCCAGTTTTTTGCCCTGCAGGCAATATGACGGAAATAACCTTGCAGGGATTCGCAGACGCAGGTAACTTCCATATATAGAACGCATACCATATATGGTTTTCGCCAGAATGAATGACAAAAATCGCCTCAATATACGTGCCCAGACTCCGAGGCGTACACGGCCAACCTCCAGATTAGTGTACTGGCTCGCTGCGCTCGCCAGCAATAATAGGTATTTTAAGAGTGAGGATGTGTTGGGTGCTTCGCACCGATTCGGGGATTACGAGCATTCAATTCAACACAAATATAATTTGGAAGGTTTATTCCATAAATAGAGCTAAGAGGTTAGGAAGAAACGACGCTGTGTTGTTTATGCATTGATAGATCCCTTACACGAATATATATTTTAATATGTCGATAGCAAGTCGATACCTGGTCACAGTACATAAATAATACTATACAAAACGGACATTTTGTGCAGTAATCAAATCATTTTGGCGGTATACAGTATTGATTATAAGTATATTGTTTTGTATCGATTTACGCGTCGAAGTATCCACATCATAGACATAATATGCACCGCAGTTTATTTACATTATTTACAACGCAACTATTTTAGTTATTCTTATGAAATGACGGATAAATTGTTGCCATCATATAAATGTAGTGAATGTAGTCACAGTTGTTTGACGAAGAAGAAACTAAACTGAGAAAATCACGCCTGGTTTACATGGGCAACTAAAATTATAATTTAATAGTGACAGCACAGATTACCCAGATGTCTCACTTCTGATTAAAAAAGCGTAAGCGCTTGCTCAGCAAGTGACTAGAGGCATTCCCCCCCCGAAATTTCAAAATGGAGCCGAACTATTTTATTCATGGAAAAAAACCTCCTCTCATTTGCTAGAGAAGGCGACTGTGTAGTTAAGTTTGTGTCTGAATCCATCATCATCTATACGCCCTTTGGAAAAGTGAGTTTAGAGTACCTCGTTTTCAATATTGTACGAGTGTTTTATCTTTTTTCGATTGTCGTAGGAGCGGAAAATTATAAGCAGTAGAAATCTCCATAATTTCAAACATATTTCTTTTAAAAAGTGTTTGAATATCTTTACATTGAATGGAACTTCCTGTACAAATCAATAAATGAACATATATTCCGACTCATTTGACACATCGTGCAGTTTTTCACTTCAATTCAGTTCGTCTCCATTTTGAAACTTTATTTCGGGGGGGTGAATGCCTCTAGTCACTTGCTAAGCGTGCGCAGAAAGCGATGCGCAGTGACGAATCGCTTACGCTTTTGAGTCAGAAGTGAGACATCTGGCTGTTAATCTGTGGTGACAGTATCCGCGACTAACGTCACTTGAGTACTTTGAGTAATTTCCTTTTGATTAATATTTAACCTAGTTCTTTATATTTTTACTGGCATAAGTCAAAATGTTCATGTTGGGAAACGTCTGGTTGCTTAGGTATTACAGGGCATGAAAACTTTGCACTATCCTTGGATCCCTAGTTCTAAATTACGGATCCTTTTATGTTTTGATATTACTAGTCGTGTATCGTGTTGAAGATTTCTATTAAAGATGTAACTTCAGGTCTTGATCTTACTTTTTTCTTTAGGAGGCAGAAAGAGTTGTCTTTATCTTTGGAGAGAGAGTCGTCGTTGGAACGTTCTGGGGCTCAGCTAGAGTTAGATTGGCAGCGCAGATCTGATAACGAAGAGAGAACTGGGTATGATAAACAAGAAGAACTAGTTAAGAATTTAACACAAGACAAAGAAGAGGTGAATATATATCAATATGCAAATAGTAAAATGTTACACCCCTTTCCATTGCCTCTACCCTACCCCCTCTCAATTTGGAATCCCGTTGAAGTTTCAGCACCACAAGGTCCAAATAAAGCGATATAATGTTACTAAACTGATCATCAGGGACTTCAATGTCAAATTCAGGTTGATAGAACTCTTCTGTGTTTTTTCACATCAGGCGTTATCGTTGGTGAAACAACAGAAACGTGAACTGCTTCACAAGGATAGTGTTATCCATATTTTGAAGACACAAAGAGATGAATCAGTTTCTATCCTCAAGCTTCATGGACTAACCGTGCCTTCCGAAATATCAGGTAAGTTTTACACCTTGATTGTAGGTAGATCGTAAACGCTTAGCGTTGTGTTTTTATACGGCGTATATGGGGCCCTAGCTCTTCCGGCAGCTGGGGAGATTAACACAAATAGAGGAAATGATGTAAATTGAACAAAATTTTGTACAAGGTGTGACGGGGTGTAAAATCCTCGAGAAATTTTAAAAATGATCTAAAACATTGGTGCCAAATGAGGCATTTTTTGAGATTGTTCTTGTATATCACAACTATGTAAATATAGTCTCTTTATCTAAATCCGTAATGCAACTAATGATTGTATGCAGTGGTAACAGAAAACTCATCGATTCCAAATTCAGTCTCCGTTATTCGCCGTAAAAAAGTTGTTGAAAATAGATTGCAAGTCGAATCATGCTCCTCTCGTAGTGGCTATACTTAAAAGCCAGCTGATGTGCTTAACGAGGTAACTGTCGCAAGATGTATAAACTTTAGATGCGGACGGAAATATCAACCGAAAATATCTTAGTATTTTCGAAACTTTACTGATGATATTACTCGAAGTTTAACGCGCATGTAATTTTCACTGAAATAACGCGATTTTTCATCATGACCAAAACACTTGACACATTCCAAAATTCTTTTGAGTTTGCACTGATGTAATTAAGGACCTACCCTGCGCTCACGAATCTGAAACCTTTACATCGATACCTCCCCCATTGCTTCGCAAGATCTTATCATTTCTCTAGATTTTATCATTCATGCATGTTTCGCAAATCTCAATTGTGACAAAAGCATGACGTTTTCGTCCGGGTTAAGTTCAGACTTCAGTATCTTTTCTTGTTGAAGTTGAAGATGTTGGCACACCAGCAGGGAATACGAATAATGAAGAACTTCAAATTCAGAACGAAAATTTGCGTCATGTTACTCATCAAATGAGAGAGGACATGGAGGATTTGCTGACGAAAAAGTTGACGCAACGTACCACTGGATCGATTACTAATGCAGGAGATGGCGTACCCATTACGGAAGGTAATTGTATGATAATAAAGCGGGAATATATTTCATAACAAAACAATTTCGAAAATATAAAGCCAGATTGTTTTCTATGCATGGATGATTTTAATTTTTTCTTAAAATCTTTTCTTTAATATAGCTACTCTACTGTAGTCTGGGTTTGACCCCCGGGGCTTATTAGGCAATCCCCTTTCTACTGTACATATATAGCTTCTGTATTTTGAAAGACATATTTTTAGAATGACTAATCGTTATAGTGATCGTAACAAAGATCAGTGTGAATGGAATTAATCTGGTATTTCTGTACTAAACATTTCAGAATATGTGACAAGTCTGGAAAAAGAAATTCGAGAAGTGAAGGCGAGAAACCGCGAACTGACCCAATCCATGGCTAATAAAAATGCTAAAACTGAAAATACTGAGCCAACTTACGTTTTAGTAGCCAGCTTGTCGATTTGTCTCACTATGCTAATATTTTAGTGTTCATTGACTGTGAAAACAATAAATTTCTAAAGACATGAATAATTATAATAACTCGAAATTTACATATATATAGCGGGACAAAATCGTCAGGCTGGCTACGCCACTGCGAACAGGGATAGTATTAATATGGTCGTTGCCGGTGACCTTTTGTTGCGGTGTTTGAGATTCGTTGTTTGGGCTCTTTTGATTTATAGATGTTTTGGTTGTTTTAATTATATGTAAATCGGCATTGTACAGGGTGTATCAAAAAAACGCAACACTTAATATTCATGATATCCTCTTTGTTCTACAACACAAAAGACGTTTGGCCCCTGGAATGCGAGAAAGCTTGTAATCATATTCTAGCGGCACAATCGTCGGTAAACAAAGTCGGGTGCGCAAACCAACCAGCTGAATTGAAAGTATCTAACGAGTAAAATGTTATTTACAATTTATTTTACAAGGTCGACAGTTAGCATTCAAGTTATCATGCACGACAATAAAAACTCGTTGTTCGGTTGTTAGCTGCACCATTATTAGTTTAGCTGATTTGACTATTAGCAGTTGAACTGTACCATAAGAAGCCATTTTAAAATCCCAGGGGCATAAAATCTATTGAGCTTATGAACAATATGAATTTTAGAATATTAAGTGTTGCGTTTTTTTTGAGACACCCTGTAATGCTGATCGTCAACATCGCTTGTTTGATTGCAATTTTCCCCCTCATTAGGGATTAACTCAACGATAGCGCTATTATTAGTGACCTTTTGTTGCAGTGTCGGAGCTTAGTTGTTAGGGCTCTTTTAATTTATAGATGATTTAGTTGTATTAATTATATGCAAATCAGCGTTGTGATGTTGGTCATTTGAGTCTGAATGTAGATTGTTTAATTTTTTATTGCTATTTGGGAAATCATTGTTTCCCACAATAGTCCTACGTGCGCTGCAATAATCTTCCTTGTTATCAGGGGTTTCAAGTATGACCTCGCTTATTTGTGTGGATTCTCCTGCTTCTCCAATACTTTTAATTTTTGTTGAAGGTCTTCAATTGTGACATCTCGATCATATATTGCTTTATTTTTTTTCATCCAAAATAATAGCAAATTCATTCAGCATAGATTCCAATCTATGGTTACAAGATATAGATTATGGTCCCCATTGGGCACCATAATCTTACTCACGGAATCTACTAGAAATACATGCCACTTCAAAGATTACTAGAAATACATGCATGCAGCAACACCTCGCCATTTTAAACGAAGCAAAATATTTCGTGTGCTACCTAGAATTTTCTACGCTAATATTATGAAATAACTCGTGCAAATTTTTCGGAAACAAAGACAGTCGTAAAGGTGAACAGAAATCACCTGTTTGCCTGCTGCATTACGTTGCAGTTTAAGTGAGCGTTAAACTTTTCTATGGCTAAACCTTCAAAACATCAAAACAGCACAAATAATTATAACCATACAAGCACTAAACCACAGAATACCTATCAGAAGAATAACTCTATACTATTTTTTCGTAAGTGTGATTCGTCATGATTCGTCACTTAGCAAGTGCATTTTTTTGAGGTAGTCACCCCCTGCCAAAATTTAGCAATATGGCGCGCGCGATATAAAAACAACATTCGACGTTTAGTCACAGAATACCTATCAGAAGTAGAACTCCTGTACTTTTTTTGTAAGTGTGATTCGTCATGATTGGTCACTTAGCAAGTGCATTTTTTTTGAGGTAGTCACTCCCCTGCAAAAATTTAGCAATATCGCGCGCGCCATATTGCTAATTTTTGGCAGGGAGTGACTGCCTTAAAAAAATGTACTTGCTAAGTGGCGAATCATGACGAATCACACTTACGAAAAAATAGTATAGAGTTAATTATTCTTTTGATAGGTGTTCTTTTTATATTTTGACATAGGTAATTGGAACCATATCGTAGTTCTTATATAGTTATAAGTTAATTTGTAACAATTGTCTGAATTAGACAAACTAGAGAAAAAAAAGGACGTTATGTGTATGTGGGCTAAAGGGGAACATAATGAGTAATTTGTTGAATGGTTAATTGCGAATTGAGGGGCGTAGAAATAGAAATAAAAATAACCAGATGGGGTAGTTTGGAATTTGTTGGACAACCGCCAACCATGTGGTGTGTTTGAAATAAATTTTTTTTAAAAGGGGGTTTTGTTTGTTTATGATGGAGTTCTTCAAGAAACTATGTAGTTGCGTTTGTAGTAATAGGTTGTGTAGCGTTATTGGTGGTGTTTAAGTCAAGGTTATGTAAGGAGGTAGGTAGAAAAGTAAAACAAAAGACAAGAAGGCAAGCGTGTGAATCAGTATCCCCGTACGCGGCGTTTCATCCTTTTGCGGACTCGTCAGCGGGGAGCAGGGTTGGCTTTGTGTGAAGGAACAATGAAGATAAGAAGTGAGTAAAAGTGGTGTGTGTTTGTAGGAGAATCATAAAGAATCAAGGTTAAAGTTATCAAACCTGCGTGAGAGTGTATTCGTAAAAGGCAAAATGGTAAAATTAAACTGTGTGTCTTACCAAAGTTGTTGTTGACTTTAGATAAACCAACGCGGTGAGCCATCTCAGGGTTGGTGTGAAATCGAGTGTAATTTTACTTAAAAATTGTTTTGAATTGCTTGACAGCAGAGCTTGTGTTCGAGCTTGTATCCGTTCAAGAGACTTGATCGAAAAGGGGTCAAGGATTGCACGTGTGTGCATAAAATGCGTTAATATGTTACGTCACTGAGGTCAGGTATCAAAGTCTGTGTTGGGGATAGTGGGGGTTTACGTGTCAATTATGGTTGTGTGTGGACATCCGAGGTTTAAATGTGTTTTGGTTGTAAGTTGTACTTCATTGTTTATTTAATATTTTGACATAGGTAATTGGAACCAAATTGTAGTTCTTATATAGTTATAGGTTAATTTGTAACAATTGTCTGAATTAAACCAGCGTTAGGACGTTAAGGTTAGGACGTTATGTATATGTGGGCAAAAGGGGAACAAAATAAGTGATTTGTTGATTAGTTAATTGCGAATTAAGGGGTGTAGAAATAGAAATAAAAATAACCAGATGGGGTTGATGGAATGTTGTTGGACAACCGCCAACAATGTGGTGTGTTTGAAATGAAATTTTTGTAAAAGGGTTTTGTTTGTGTATGATGGAGTTCCTGAAGAACCTATGTCGTTATGTGTGTAGTAATAGGTTGTGTAGTGTTGTTGGTGCTGTTAATTTTATATTTTGACATAGGTAATTGGAACCATATTGTAGTTCTTATATAGTTATAAGTTAATTTGTAACAATTGTCTGAATTAGACAAACTAGAGAAAAAAAAGGACGTTATGTGTATGTGGGCTAAAGGGGAACATAATGAGTAATTTGTTGAATGGTTAATTGCGAATTGAGGGGCGTAGAAATAGAAATAAAAATAACCAGATGGGGTAGTTTGGAATTTGTTGGACAACCGCCAACCATGTGGTGTGTTTGAAATAAAATTTTTTTAAAAAGGGGGTTTTGTTTGTTTATGATGGAGTTCTTCAAGAAACTATGTAGTTATATCGAGGCAGTGAGGGTTTCAATTCAAATATGCCTTTGAGAAACCGTGTTACCAATGGGTGCTCCCCAAATGTGCGGTGGTCGTGCAGCGTCAAGATAGATGAAAGGGCAGATCGTGCTGTGTTTATAGCGCTGTACCCAAGGTTTTGCTTGTGTAGGTGCGTTAGAAAAGCCAATCCTTCGATCACACCAGCGTCATCATTAGCAATATGTTGCTCATGGCAGAACTTTTGCCATTTTAAAAGATAAGAGTTATATTGTTTACTCGTGCTGTTTCGCCAAGACGCTAAGATTATGTCAACTGTATCTTGTTGGAGGCCCATACCTGCTAACTTGCTCCCGACACAAGACAGACTAGAAGACTGAGTGTTTTGTGCATAGGGTGGATTGTCTGGGGTTGATCTGCTAGGCTGAGGAGACAGCGTTCCGGTTTCAGGAGAACTGGGTCGCGAATGCACATTTTCATTGCTTTGGAGTACCACGACTGCGTCGGCCAATCTGGAAGAACACAAATCCCTGTCGCCGTCTCCTCTTGTATCTTTTGCAAGAATCGGCTTATTACACTAAATGGCGGAAAAGCATAGAACTTTACTTCGGATAGGTCAACAGAAAAACGTCCACGGCCTTAGCTCCCGGGTCGGGACGGTACGAAATGTATGACGGGAACTGTGTGTTTAAGCGGGAAGCAAACACGTCTACGTTGGCAACGAAGTCTAGTTTTAGTAGCGCTTCGTGTAGTCGTTTATGGTTCAACATCCATTCGGTGTTAGATTGTTTCTGGCGGGATTCGAAATCAGCCTCTGTATTTTCTATACCTGGTACATGGGCCGCACTAAGCCAGATATTTCGCATGATACACCACTCCCATATTTCCTTGCCTAAAGCATTACACTGGGCGGAGTGGCTTGTACCCATATGATTAATTACGGCAACGGCTGTAGTATTATCTAGTCTTACCCTAACATGGGTATCATTCAGTGAAGAACAGTAGGTTTGTAACCCAAGATATAATGCTAATAATTCTAGGTAGTTAATGTGGTGGTGTTTCTCCCCTTCACCCCAGGTTCCCCCCGTTTTGCTTGTTTGAAAAACCGCTCCCCATCCGCTAAGGGAAGCATCAGTCGTCAACGTACAAGATGGTAATTTGTGTGAAATGACGTTGTGAACATGAGAGATATTTGCGAGCCACCACCTTAGCTCTAGGCGGGAGTTTTCAGACAACCCCATGGTATCATCGAAATTTCCTTTTGATATTCGAAGTGCTTTGGTTTTGTCTGCTTCGAGTGAACGGTAATATAGAGGGCCATGCACCACCCCAGGAAAAGAGGCTATTAATTTACCTATTAACTGGGCTAAATCACGAATTTTTATCTTGCGTGAGTTCAATACGGTGTCACACATATTTGTAATATCCGTACGTTTTTCATCAGTTAACGTAACTGTCATGTCGACTGAGTTGATGATAAAGCCTAACACCATAATAATCTGAGACGGATTAAACGCAGATTTTTCCGGATGAACGACGAAACCTAATTCGTCAAATTGTTTCAACGCGGCAATTACACAGGTAGCGCATTCCTCATAAGTGTTACCCTGGAGGAACAGATCGTCTATGTAACTTGCAATTATATGCCCAAGTTGACGCAGTCGGGCTAAGGGTGGTTTGAGTAACTTAGTAAACATTCGTGGGCAGCTAGACAGTCCATTAGGCAAACAAGTAAATTGGTACAGAACGCCCTTCCAACGGAAACGAAGGAATTTGCGGTCTGACGGGTTAACCGACACGGAATAGTATGCGTCCTTAAGGTCTAGTGAGGCCATGTAACAGTTTCGTTCGATCAGGTTAGTGATAGACCGTAACGTTTCCATTTTGAAATGGCGATACGTCACAAACTCATTAAGCTCTTTTAAGTTTAGGATAAGCCTATGGCGCCCATCTTTCTTTGGTCGTGTGAAAATAGTCGAGAGAAATTCGCCTGGACAATGCGCAGTTGTTTCAACAATCCCTCGAGATAGCATAAGGGCTATTTCCTGATCAATTATCGTGAACTCTGCACCCGAAAAGCTGTGGTTTAGTGCTTGTATGGTTATAATTATTTGTGCTGTTTTGATGTTTTGAAGGTTTAGCTATAGAAAAGTTTAACACTCACTTAAACTGCAACATAATGCAACAGGCAAACAGGTAATTTCTGTTCACCTTTACGACTGTCTTTGTTTCCGAAAAATTTGCACGAGTTATTTCATAACATTAGCGTAGAAAGTTAGGTCTAGGTAGCGCACGAAATATTTTGCTTCGTTTAAAATAGTGAGGGGTTGCTGCATGCATGTAATTCTAGTTAAAAATACAAAACAATCGCACCGTAACCATTAGCTTCACTTGGCCCGCATATAACCAACTTATGTAAAAACAGTGCTTTAGAGCACTTCAAATCTGCATGTGATATGTTACAAGCTACGAGTAAGATGGTAATGTCTGTAAAGATACAGTGTGTCAGATTGACAAAAATTAATCATTAACATTATAGTGAACTCATCAGTTTAAATTGTTATTTCATTTGAGATCCTACCAAAAGGTATTAAGTCTCGTCAAAGATCTTTCCAAAAAAGAATAAAGTAAAAAAAAAACTGTAGGCTTTCACCACAAGAACTGGTGGTGTAGTGGTGAAGACGGTGATCTGCCAAGTATACAGTCAATGGTTCAAGCCCTGGACAAACCGAAAAAGAACAACAAGGTAATTAGATGAGAATTTGTGAGTGTGAGAGGAGTAGAGCGAAAGGGCGAATATGCCCTCGCCAAAGGCGAGGAGTAGACAGAGGGGAGTTGTCTTTCCCCCGTCTTTCCTCACTTTCAGTGTAAGCTTTCTTCAAAAATTTAATTGTGTAAGGGGATAGTTTGGGATATCTGAGGATAAGAAAGAGTAGGGATAGTTAGGAGTAAATAGGAGGATAAATAGGGGTAAAGAGGTTTAAATGAGTACAAAAAGACTTAAACGTTTTATATACTGTTTTCTCACCTATACCCTCCCCCTGCTCCTGGGAGCCGAGGCCGCCCAATTACTAAGTCTTTTTGTACTCATATACCCCTCATTCACCCTACTTATCCCCTGATTTCCCTAAAGATTAACTTTTATTTCCAAAGATTAGTCAAGTATAAGCGCGAACAACAAACCAACCCTTTTTCTTTCTTTCCGCCATGAGAAACGTACCATCCTGTTCGTGATACCACGATCTTGTATTTGACAGTGCACGACTTTACCACAAGGCTAACTGGCGATTGTTGGAAGCCTACACAAACTTATTCGCCATAACCTTACCATGTATTATTTATAACGAAAATTTTCATCTAAAACGAGATTCGAACCTCCGACTTTCGACACATGAAACCAACATTTTCACCATTATACTACAATTTCTTCTGCTGAAAGGCTACGTTTATTTAATTAACCTTATCCTTTTCACGATCAAGTTCATAATGAAAATTGGTTATGATAGGATTCGAACCATCGATTTACCATTTGGGAGACCATAGTCTTAATCACTAGACTACAAGAACTTGGTCTGAAAGGCTATGGTTATTTAATTTTCTTTAACCTTTTTACAAAGTTCATATTGAAAAACGGTCATGGTAGTATTCGAACCATCGATTTACCACTTAGGAGGCCATTGTCTTCACCACTAGACAACGAGATCATGTGCTGAACGGCTAAGATTATTTGATTTACTTTAACGTTTTTACTAAGGACATAATGAAAAACGGTTATGGTAAGATTCGAATCATCGATTTACCACTTGGGAAACCATTGTCTTCACCACTAGACTACGAGATCATGTGCTGAACGGCTAGGATTATTTGATTTACTTTAACATTTCCATGATGTTCATATTGAAAAAACGGTTATGATAAGATTCGAACCATCGACTTACCACTTGGGAGACCATTGTGTTCTCCAATAGACTACAAGACCATGTGCTGAAGGGCCATGATGATTTACGAACTTTCGATTTTTCATTTGGGAGACGATTGTTTTCACCACTAGACTACGAAAACGTGTGCTGAACGGCTAAGATTATTTGATTTACTTTAACATTTTTGACAAAGGACTTAATGAAAAAGGGTTATGGTAAAATTCGAACCATAGATTTACCACTAGGGAGACTCTTGTCTTCACCACTAGACTACGAGATCATGTGCTGAACGACTAAGATTATTTAATTTACTCTATCTTTTTCACGAAGTTCATAATGAAAAAACGGTTATGATAAGATTCTGACCATCGATTTACCAATTAACTGACCACTGTCTTCACCACTAGACCACGAGATCATGTGCTAAACGGCTAAGATTATTTGATTTACTTTAACGTTTTTACGAAGGACATAATAAAAAACAGTTATTGTAAGATTCGAACCATCGACTTACCACTTGGGAGACCATTGCCTTCACCACTAGACTACAAGATCTTGTGCTAAAGAGCTATGATTATTTAATTTACTTTATCTTTTTCACGAAGTTCATATTGAAAAAACGGTTATGGTAAGATTCGAACCATCGATTTACCATTTGGGAGACCACTGTCTTTACCACTACACAACGAGATCATGTGCTGAACGGCTAAGAATATCTGATTTACTTTAACGTTTTTACTAAAGACATAATGAAAAACGGTTATGGTAAGATTCGAATCATCGATTTAGCACTTGGGAGACCAGTCTTTACCACTAGACTACGAGATCATGTGCTGAACGGCTAGGCTTATTTGATTTACTTTAACGTTTTTACTAAACACATAATGAAAAACGGTTATGGTAAGATTCGAACCATCGACTTATCACTTGGGAGACCATTGTCTTCATCACTAGACTACAAGATCATGTGCTGAAGGGCTATGATTATTTAATTTACTTTATATTTTTCACGAAGTTCATAATGAAAAAACGGTTACGGTAAGATTCGAACCATCGATTTACCATTTTGGAGACCATTGTCTTCACCACTGGACTACGATATCATATGCTGCACATATACTTAATATTTGATTTACTTTAAAATTTTCACGAAGTTGATGATGATAAAACGGTTATGGTAAGATCCAAACCATCGATTTACCACTTGGGAGACCATTTTCTTCAACACTAGACTATAAGATCATGTGCTGAGCGGCTATGAATATTTGATTTACTTTAACCTTTCTACGATGTTCATAACGAAAAAATGGTTATGGTAAGATTCGAACCATCGACTTACCACTTGGGAGACCATTGTCTTCACCACTAGACTACGAGATCATGTGCTTAATAGCTATTTAATATTTGATTTACTTTAACCTTTTGACGAAGTTCATGATGATAAAACAGTTATGGTAAGATTCGAACCATCGAATTACCACTTCGGAGACCATTGTCTTCACTACTAGACTATGAGATAATGTGCTGAGCGGCTATATATATTTGATTTACTTTAACCTTTCCACAATGTTCATAATGAAAAAACGGTTATGGTAAGATTCGAACCTTCGATTTACCATTTGGGAGACGATTGTTTTCACCACTAGAATACGAAATCATGTGCTGAACGGCTAAGATTATTTGATTTTCTTTAACGTTTTTCACAAAGGACTTAATGAAAAAGGGTTATGGTAAAATTCGAACTATAGATTTACCACTAGGGAGACTTTTGTATTCACCACTAGACTACGAGATCATGTGCTGAACGAATATGATTATTTTATTTTTTATATCTTTTTTCACGAAGTTCATAATGAAAAAACGGTTATGATAAGATTCTGACCATCGATTTACCATTTGGCTGACCACTGTCTTCACCACTAGACTACGAGATCATGTGCTAAAGGGCTAAGATTATTTGATTTACTTTAACGTTTTTACGAAAGACATAATGAAAAACAGTTATTGTAAGATTCGAACCATCGACTTACCACTTGTGAGACCATTGTGTTCTCCAATAGATTACAAGATCATGTGCTGAAGGGCTATGATTATTTAATTTACTTTATCTTTTTCACGAAGTTCATAATGAAAAAACGGTTATGGTAAAATTTGAACCATCGATTTATCACTATGGAGACCCTTTTCTTCTCCACTGGAAAACAAGATCATGTGCTGAACGGCTATGATTGTTTGATTTACTTTAACCTTTTCACGAAGTTCATAATGAAGACCATTGAGAAAAGGAGCAGCGTTATTTCACCATAAGCTAGTTATATGCAGCCCAGGTGAAGCAAATGGTTACGGTGCGATTGTTTTGTATTTTTAATGAGGTCAAGTCTGATTTCACAGGTCACAAATTAAAATTTGAGGAAAATGGTAATTCAGATTCATTAGAATGTTTCAACATTTTTCACTTATTTCATAGCTGAAATTGTACTCCAAATCTCCATTATAGCGCAACAGATCTAGATATTAAATAACTCTACTTCTCTTAAGCTGCGTTTACACGGTACCATCCGCTCGTCACAACATCTTCGTTTCCATGCAGCGTACACCTAAGATCGTATAAGACACAGTCACTGTCGGGCACAGCACGGCTACCATCCCCAGTCTGATTTATTTATATCAATTTCTTTTTTATATTACATCCCGTCAATTACGTATCATAATCGCTTAATCATCATGTTCCTCTAGCAAATTGTAGTTACAAGATTATGTATTGCGACATGTATTATTTACGCAATCATTTTGATCGCGCGCCACACTTTCTTCTCACATTAGTTTTGGTCCCGAAAACGTTAAAAGTTGATACAGAAACTACGATCAAAATCTCCCGATTCCTGACCTGGACAAACAAACTAGGACAAGCAAACTTTCCCTGCTCAGTAGGCATAAAGTAAGGTTTTAGATTATCGTGATGGGCTATGAACTCTCGACCTGTTTCTGATCTAATCTTCTTCTACGCCTAGTCTTCCTAAAATATAGTGTGAGGTCCAAGCTATTTGGGACAGAATTTCCACTCCTTTGGCCGCCTAAGCCATACATGCTCAAGCCATACAAAATCTAGTTTCCTGCTGACCCAGCAAGTCCGACAAAGCGAGGAGTCCTCGGAAGGATCGCGAAAGTTTATGATCCTCTCGGGTTGATTTCGCCCATTATTCTGCAAGGAAAGTTCCTCTACCGCGAGTGTTGTGACGCTAAGGTCCCCTGGGATGCCAAACTGCCTCGTGAGTTAGAAGCTAGATGGACGGCGTAGGGGAAAAGCCTACCAGAGAACGTGACCGCACCAAGGAGTCTAGCTAAGTTCCAGGAGCCAATTGAAGATACAGGTCATTAGATCAAAATCATTAGATCTGGTCGCACACGAAAGACAGTATAGAACTTAGTGCTTTAGATTTCAACATATATTTCGAACAGTAGCGTTAAAATTAGAATTCAATCAAGTTAACATTTATTGGGACGGTGAACACTGAACGAGGCACAACTTTTTATATTCTAATACTTTTTATATTATAATAGGGGGGGGGTGTTGGAAATTATGCGGAAATAGAATGATTATTATAATGCATGCAAACGTCATGGGTATAAATTAATACTGCATGCGGATCAATAGTAAGTAAGAAAATTGGATAATTAAGGACAGATTGGAAGTGAGGGTTAAACATAGCCTCTAATGGCATTCCTAACACAGCCTCCTACTGCCATGAATGACTGGTCTTGTTAAAAACCAATATTATAGGTAAATAAAAATATCTACAATCCCTCGCGAACATCTTCGTTTTATATATTATAATTTCTTATCTTCGCTTTTACCTGGGAGGGTGTCCATTTACCAGCTGCCTTGACAGACAGTGCAGCCTTGGAACACTCTGGCTTGAGATGCACGTGACTAGGCTGACCTTTGACCGTGAAACTGTCCGTAGTTGAGGAATTTCCCGAAGCTGAGACTTGCTGACTTCGTCCCCGCGATGGGTTAATCCAGAACTGTCCTCGTCTAGTAGTTTCCAGACATCTTGTAACGACGCGCGGTCGTCTGATGAGAACGAAGGTTGCCATGGCGAGACGAGGTCGTCACGAACAGTAGACGATTCCGGTAGGCCTGCTTTTAATCCTGATTTTAATCAACTGTTTGCGTTCTTTTGTTAATCCATTAATCCGTTGAGCAGCTTGACGTAGTTTGGTGTGTAATCCTTCAGATGACGATACTACTCCCTTCATACCAGGGACTTCTGAAAAAAAAGGAAAACGTTTAAAATTCAAATCCTGACTAAATCATTCAGAATTTTATGAAGTGAATTTAGGGTTTGTTATGTGTTGATGAGAAATGTTGATGAGAAGTTTTCCAGCCGCAATCAATTTACTGTTTTGGAAAAGGTCGTAATTTACAAATTGTGAACGGGTTTGAATGAAATATATCTCCATAGACAGGCGTCATAGCTATATCACGCTATTTTAGGTGGATCAGGACAGCAAGGGATATGCATTCTATATATGGTCTAACAACTGACAGTGGTTGGGTTACATCACAATCTCTACGTTTCAATTAATTCAGTAGATTTAGAATGTTCTACGGCAGTCGTGATTGTTAAGATTCTAAACACAAATAAAGATAGTACTTTCAAAAGCGTCAGACAGTACACTCACCTTTCTCTCGAAGGTCTTGTATAAACTGACTTTCTGGATTGTACGTATTCAAAGGTTTTCCGTGACTGACAAGATCCAATTTTAATGCTGAAAACTGCAGAAAAGCAATGAGAAAATGCAATCATCTCCTGCCTGTCACACAATTCTTGACTAGATGTTGCTAATACTTTTACCTCGGGTAGTTTATCTGCGACAAACATTAACCCATACTTTCATAAACGATCTCTGCAGAAACTCGAATTTCTGTCTAATTACACCGAATACAAAAATTTTGGACATTACGCTCTCAAAACAGATAAATATCAAACGATTATCAGTAATTCTTCCGTATCCACACTATCGCATGTAGGCTGTGTTACACTCACATACAAATTTTGTCATCACCGATCAAAGAGAAAGTTATTTCTTAATCGATACAAAGATTTAAGGAAAAACACTGAAAATTAAGCTCTTATTCGATTGGAAATACCGCCATGGAAATGTTATGACTCCTACTGAACAAGTCTCGAGTGCGCTTTTAAAATACATTAGTTCCTCGCTAACTCGAACTCCCAAAGGGAAAGAAAAATTGATCGAGTTACCGGGGGTTGGAGTTAACTGGAGTTGGTGTCATATTACGTTTATTATATATAAGTAATACAATAAGGTATAAAATCCAATCGAATCATTCTTCAAGAGATATCATGCCTACCGATATGAATGATCACCGAAACTGGACGACATTTTAAAATTAAAAGATCGAAAGAATACAAAAGGAACTAAAAAAGCTAGATCAATAACGACAGTTGCACTATACAAAATCTTTTAAAATTGATAAGCATTTATATACAATTATATACACTGATTAACTTTTTATTATTTCGATAGTTTCCGGTCCATCATATGGCTCACAACTGATATCTTAGGTTCAGGATTATAGCTGCTCGCTTTGTTGCTCAGTGAATCACCCAGGATGTTACTGACCTTCCTGCCCTCTGGCTGATAACTAATCAAATCCTCTCTTAACTGCTTGCGGTTTTAAAAGTACATATAAATTTCGTTCGATTTGCATTAACCAACAACACGGTAAAGTAAAAATGAAAGTGGGTTCACCGTTAAGCTTCAGACTGTGATACATTTACCCGTTTAATTTGTTTTAATGTAATATACCTAAAGAATGTCTTTATTATATCCATTTTGCATCTGCGATCTAGTCATTTAACAATATCATTGAACCTGGTTTCCTAATGATACAGCATCAATATTTCTTTTCAAACCCGTTTTGTAAAATTCGTCAGCCTGGTGTCTTTTTTGGGTTACCTGCAGCTTGAGATCAGAGTTCTGCTGCTTCAAAGCATTCATTTCTTCGTTATCCCGACGATTCCCTGTTGACAACTGATAGTGAAGTTGATATGTTAGTTGTTAAGTTGCTAAGTTTAAGTGCAATGATCATCAATGCTCGACACAGCTTTCTAAAATCTAGGAATGCAGCACTCGAAAACTAGCCTCATTTACACTATAGACTAAATTTATTGGCACGACATATGTTACTGCTAATAAATACACACAATAAAAATAGGTACGCAATGCGTACATGTGGGTAGCCTGTAATGCGATAAAGCTGCTATAGTGGCGAGTAAATATCAACTGATGCAATAAAATATTATTTTCTAGTCTTATGTTCTAATGCCATAGACAACGGAATAAATGCCCTATAGTTAGCTGGTTGAATACAGTTATAACAAAGTCGATTTATTACGCAATCTATAAATTATAATATTTTATTGTATTAAATACATTTTAGGACAGATCAAAACATGTATAAAACCATTTTTACAAGAGATAGGAAATGAAATTTTTAAGCAGAATAGGTGAACAAAACAAAAAACATGTATAAAACCATTTTTACAAGAGATAGGAGATGAAATTTTTAAGCAGAATAGGTGAACAAAACAAAAAGGATCCGGGATGGTGGCACACATCGTCTGATAACATAAAGCTTAGTTTAGAAGGAGAAGGATCTTAACAAAGATTTATCTAAGGACTTATCTATGTATCTGAACAATATTTCAAAGATTTTTGATCAGTTGAAATGCACTTTTGTTAACAGTTTTGTTTTTTGAGCTCCATAGCATTTGGTTTAATAGCCGCATGACAGGTGAAATATTGCATTAAAATTTATAAAACAGGGCAACTTGTTACTACTATTTGCAATAAGGTAATGTATTTGGTTTAATAGCTGCATGTCCACAAGCAAGAAATTGACAGGTGAAATATTGCATTCTAATTTATAAAACAGGGCAATTTGTTACTGCCATTTGCAATAAGGTAATGTATTTGGTTTAATAGCTGCATTTCCACAAGCAAGAAATTGACAGGTGAAATATTGCATTATAATTTATAAAACATGGAATTTGTTACTACCATTTGCCGAATTATAATTTATAAAACAGGGCAACTTGTTACTACCATTTGCAATAAGGTAATGTTTTGGTTTAATAGTGCATGTCCACAAGCAAGAAATTGACAAGTGAAATATTGCATTATAATTTATAAAACAGGGCAACTTGTTACTGCCATTTGCTGAATAAAATAATGCTTAATATTTTTTCTATTAGTGTAACTTTGTAGTTGTAGATTCAACGCTCACCGATCACCGCTTTTTTAGGACAGATCAAAACATGTATAAAACCATTTTTACAAGAGATAGGAAATGAAATTTTTAAGCAGAATAGGTGAACAAAACAAAAAGGATCCGGGATGGTGGCACACATCGTCTGATAACATAAAGCTTAGTTTAGAAGGAGAAAGATCTTAACAAAGATTTCATTGAGGATAAAATACTTGATTTGCCAGATCATTTAACAGTCACATAACAAAGAGTCCAAAATTGTTTCAAACGTTTCGCATTAACATTTTTTAAGGACTTATCTATGTATCTGAACAATATTTCAAAGATTTTTGATCAGTTGAAATGCACTTTTGTTTTTTGAGCTCCAAAGCATTTGGTTTAATAGCCGCATGACAGGTGAAATATTGCATTATAATTTATAAACAGGGCAACTTGTTACTACTATTTGCAATAAGGTAATGTACTTGGTTTAATAGCTGCATGTCCACAAGCAAGAAATTGACAGGTGAAATATTGCATTCTAATTTATAAAACAGGGCAATTTGTTACTGCCATTTGCAATAAGGTAATGTTTTGGTTTAATAGTGCATGTCCACAAGCAAGAAATTGACAGGTGAAATATTGCATTATAATTTATAAAACAGGGCAACTTGTTACTGCCATTTGCTGAATAAAATAATGCTTAATTTTTTTTCTATTAGTGTAACTTTGTAGTTGTAGATTCAACGCTCACCGATCACCGCTTTTTCGTCTTTAAAGTAATTTATTGCTTCCTGCACTTGAGACTTTATAATAAAGTAGATTAAATACTTTAGTTTGACGCGCAGGTAATTTCCCTGGAATTCTGATGACATATAGGTAACGTGTGGGAAAGCGGAGATGAGGGTCAGTATAGATAAAGAGCAGAATGTGCTGCCAATTCATTCTGCTCCTCGCTTCGACAAGGTCATTACAGATCAAATTTGAACCCGCCCTCCTCCCCGTTTTCTCACGCGAGTTTAAAGTAAAGGTATATTAGTATATTCGGTAGGGCGTTTAAATTAGCCCCACCTTTTCTGTGCAAATTGTTTAGTAATTGAATTTATTGTTTGTTGATTAATAATTAATTTGTTGTTAAGTAAAAATTAATAAATCAGCATGTGCGTTAGACAATTACGCACATTGCCAAAATTATTCCAACTCTGTGTCTGAGTTGTTTTTGTACGAGATCTAGAACACAGAAAACAGAGCTCGTCATGACAAGGTATCTTTTAGATATGAAGGGAAGCGATAAAATGTTTTTAAGTTCGTCGCACCGAAATTCACTCAAAAAGTGAGAAAGTATTTCATTTAATTGCTTCGATAGTTAATTTAAAGTAATATCCCGCCCAAAAGCGTAATTTAAAACATCAAAATACCATTCCGCATATGATGGAATTCATAATTTACGTTATAAGTTGAAAAACTCTTTTCCCAGTAGATGTTAGCCCTATTTTATATCTTTTGTAAAATCAACTATTGGCATAACAGCCCGTTAACAAGCGCATTTATACGCTGAAATATGCACTCGGCGATCACAAACAACAAATGAGTAATAACCGCGCAGAAGACTATGTCCGATACGATGACGAATGCAATGACGTGTCGTGGCTTCACCAAAATACGAGAACATATATCACAAACATTCTCAGCGAAGACGGATAAAAAAACAAGTGCATTAAAACAAAAGCCCATAGCCATTTAGAGAAGAAGACTCACCTCTTTTCAAGAATGATGAAGTAAACATTAAAGATGAACCATAGTTGCTTTACATTTCCCAATTGAGATGTAAGGTCTAATTTCTCTTGCCGTAAACTACCTAAAGACGTGCAAGAATATATATTGTTAAATAGGCAATTATATTATATACCTTAACTGAAATTCTAGTCGGTTAATACAGAATGCCTTTCGTGCGATTCCCACAATTTAAGTTACCATGATCAATAGTACAATGCGATTGGAATATCAGCTACAAAAATCTTAATCCTTGATACTCCAGTTGTGTCTTGCAAAAAAATACAGGCATTTTTTTTCAAATTTCCACTCGGGCAAATTCTCAGGGCTAATCAACATGCTAGTGTTTTTTTAATGACCCACAGACATACGCAACTTGAAAGTCAAATATTTGACTCAACGGAAATATTTGCAATAAAGATAGTCAACAGTTATGTAACTCGGTGTAGTAAATAAGTAGATCGAGGCAATGTAAGTAGGGGTTGTTTTTTATGCTACCTGCGCGCGGAGTGAAAACCCGCAGAAATTATTCAGGACATTGTAGGTTAAAATTTGATATTAGACACAGAAAACTAATTCAACGTTCAACTATAACTATTCAGATAACAGAATGAAAACTGCTGGGTATGCGGGGGATGAGGTAATGTTTCAATTTAATGACGCTATGTTTAAGCTTTGTACCTTTTTCAACTGCTGTTGTATGGTTGAACTTTGTTATTTATCACTTACCGATTGTGCTGTTCAGCTGTGCCACCAGACCTCTTATATGAACATTATCCTTACTTCCATCTAAAACGTAAGTTGGCTCAGTTTTTTCAGTTTTAGCATTTGTATTAGCCATGGATTGGGTCAGTTCGCGGTTTCTCGCCTTCACTTCTCGAATTTCTTTTTCCAGACTTGTCACATATTCTGAAATGTTTAGTAAAGAAATACCAGATTAATTCCATTCACACTGATCTTTGTTACGATCACTATAACGATTAGTCATTCTAAAAATATATCTTTCAAAATACAGAAGCTATAGAACGGGGATTGCCTAATAAGCCCCGTAAAGATAAGGTTTTAAGAAAAAATTAAAATCATCCATGCATAGAAAACAATCTGGCTTTATATTTTCGAAATTGTTTTGTTATGAAATATATTCCCGCTTTATTATCATACAATTACCTTCCGTAATGGGTACGCCATCTCCTGCATTAGTAATCGATCCAGTGGTACGTTGCGTCAACTGTTTCGTCAAATCCTCCATGTCCACTTTTATTTGATTAATAACATGACGCAAATTTTCGTTCTGCACTGGAAGTTCTTCATTATTCATATTCGCTGCTGGTGTGCCAACATCTTCGACTGCAACAAGAAAAGATAAGTCTGAACTTAACCCGGACGAAAACGTCATGCTTTTGTCACAATTAAGATTTGTGAAACATGCATGAATCATAAAATCTAGAGAAATGATAAAATATTGCGAAGCAATGGGGGAGGTATCGATGTAAAGGTTTCAGATTCGCGAGCGCAGGGTAGGTCCTCAATTACATCAGCGCAAACTCAAAAGAATTGTGGTATGTATCAAGTGTTTTGGCCATGAAGAAAAATCGCGTTATTTCAGTGGAAATTACATGCACATCTTGCGAAAGTTACCTCGTTAAGCACATCAGCTGGCTTTTAGGTATGGCTACTATGAGAGGAGCATGATTCGACTTGCAATCTATTTTCAACAACTTTATTACAGCGAATTGCGGAAACTGAATTTGGAATCGATGAGTTTCCTGTTACCACTGCATACAATCATTAGTTGAATTACGAATTTACATAAAGAGACTCTATATACATAGTTCTGGTATGGAAAAACAATCTCAAAAGATGGCTCCTTTGGCACCAATGTTTTAGATCATTTTCAAAATTTCTCGAGGATTTTACCCCCGTCACACCTTTGGCTGTCACTGCCTCCTAAAGAAAAAAGTTGGATCAAGACATGAAGTTAAATCTTTAATAGAAATCTTTAACACGATACACGACTTGTAATATCAACACATAATAGGATCCGTAAATTGGGGGTATGTTTTTTTTACGATTTTCGTTCAAACTTTACACTTTTTCTTTAACTTAAAAAATCGTTAGTTATCTATCCGTATAGTACAATATTCATTAACAAATAATTGCACTTCAGCTCAGCAAAGGAGGTGTTTTAGCGAATGAATTGAATGGCTGCTATGGCCAGGTTTATCTTACCAGGTGTGTGTAAGCCCCCTGAAAAATCACCTCATACGCTGAGCCTGCGATTAATGAGAAACGTTTCACGATAGGTCGGAATTTAAAACCAATCGAGAGAGCAAAGTTATATTCATCGTTTATTCGCACCTCTCAAGATCATTCTTTCTCCGCGCGAGTTCAGATCTCATCTTGGCCTCCTGGTGATGCAACGTTTCCAATTCAACATCCTTTGCTACAGTTAATCTGGAATATCCCGGGTTCTGTTGGTCCATCTTGCTCTTTAAGTTTGCGATTGATTGATTTAGCCTGTGTAATAAAAAAAATCACTCAGTTGTCACCAGGTCCTGTACAAAGTCGTTCCTCTCGAAATGTTAAAAAGTTGTCGAATTTCAACATCATTTCAACAGCGGATATATTCTGGGTTTTGAAATAGACATGCCCTGTGGCAGAAATTAGGTTAGTGAAAATAAATTAGAACAGCTCACATTTGGATTTTGGGCATATTGAGAATTAAAAATATTTTCAAAAAAAGCTACTCGTAAAAAACGAGACACGAGTAATGAACCTTTGGAGGTTCACAATCAAAATAAATAATGCATTTCGACTTACGCCAGATCCGCCAATGAACATACATTGGTACAGAATCAGAAATGCAGAATGTGAATGATTTAGGTAAGAACCCATTTCAATATGCATGGTCTTGTCCCCCGTCCCTCCCCCCCTGAGGAATTTCATAAAGCTAACGTCTGTATTGTGACATCATTTTTCTTCAGTTTGTCCACAAGTCTCCATTCCTTTTGACGATGTTCCTGTTCTTTAGCTTCGAGTTGGTTTTGTAATTTGCGAATATTCTGTTGAAGTTGTCTTTTTTCCTCAGTGAAACCCTGGAATGAACAATCACAGGTTTAAATAATGTGAAAGCATCATTGGGATGATCATATATAGCTATATACCCAGGAGTGTATATACGGCTGTACATATTGTATTGTACAACCCAATTGTTGCGTCTTTTCAATAACTAAACACTCAAGAAACTACCACAAGAATTAATGTTTGGTATCTTGTTCTACGTGAACATTACTCTGTAACCACAATGTTAAGGCCCTGTTACACGGTGCAATTTTTCTTGCAACTTGCAGTGCAATTCTACTTTTGAGATATGTATGTATATTTGGAATAACAAAACTTTTGTGTTCATACACTTCACGCACTTTCCTTCTGCAAGACTAATAATTTACATATCTTAGCAGTACAATTGCATTGCATGTTGCAAGAAAAATTGCACCGTGTAACACGGCCTTTAGTACTAATTACCAGTGAATTCGAATTATGGCAGTCTGAAAGGGATGTCTAAATAGAAATCAATTCTGCAGTATTTCATAGATTTTATTTATCAACAAACCAAACTAGATGCAATTCTCATGCAACATGCAATGATCATAGTTAACTGGTTTGAGTTATTCGAAAAACGGGTCATTTTGATCTGAAGGTTACGTTCATCTAAATAATTGTTAATGAACAGGCATATTGAGGTTTTTATGGTCTTAGGCAATGGAAGAATTTTCTGAAAAATTTCACAATCTAGAGAACAAAGGTCCTGTGTTTCTTGCCATTTGCCTAGGAAAAGTATGGGGCTACAGCATTTTTCCATCGTATTAACACCAAAGTCTTTAAACACAGACATTTAAGACAGCTTGTCAGGTTTAAAACCTTGTACATAATAAGATGTAAGTTAATCTGCTGAAAATGTGTCAGATTTGGCGGAAACAGGTATTAATTTCATGTCCAGAGTCAACAAACATAATCCTTGATTCTAATTAAAATCATTTAGTATAAGTAAACAGCAAAAAGTCATTTTATATTTAAAAAAAAAAAACTCATTTTAATGAGTTCAAATTTTTTTAAGAGAATAATAAGAAAATTTTCTTACTTTTTTCTTAAGAATTTTTTTCTTAAAATAAGAAAAGTTGGACACAAATAATTTCTCAGTTTAAGAAAATTTTCTTGAAATTAGTCCAAAATTTCTTATAGAATGTTCATAATGAGAAAAATTTTCTTAAGAAATTTTTCTTGATATAAGATATATTTCCAAGAAAATATTTTCTTATAATAAGAAAAGTTAATTCTCAAGAAACCCTAGAAACTCTGACATGATATTTTGTTACATGTATGAATGTAATGTAAATTTACTAAAATATTCATGAGTCAATATAGAATACACAGCAGACATTAATACATGAGAATTATAGGTCCTACATGATTATATAGAAATACAGAGAAATGATCATATATAATATTGCACCCAAGCTTTGAAGGTTTTGTATTTGTCCAGTGCTTATTTGACATGTTTTTAAATATCAATTATTGCAGTACAGATCCATTATTGCAAAAGAATTTTTGTGGTCCTTAAATTCAGATGAGACATCATCAGATAAAGTTGAGAGCAAATAATTGGTGAGAAGTAAATCCTAAGTTCACACTTGAAATAAAACTTTGCAATCGTGTTAGGAATTGAGTACATCACACAAAAAATACTGGTAAATAATAATTTAGCTATTGTGGGGAATTTTAAGCTATTCTTTAGCTATCCCCTGCTATACCGGCATCTTTAAGAAAACTACTTTAAGACTATTATCAAATATGCCCATCCTTCAACCCATTCTACACTGCTTTTCTACCTCTCATGATAGTGTAAATTCCAATCAATTCACCATGTAAATGCATGTAATTAATTCAAACAATATATAGATAGAGGCCTTATCCAATGAAATCAAATTTTTTTAAATCCAAAAACTGTCCCTAACAAAATATGGATGATAAATGTATCTGAAGGCAAAATAGAGAGCTTTGGGATAATGTCAATGATATAGGCAGACTCTGATGCACAATTTATACCCTTTGGAACAGTCGAAACCCTGCTGTGGAGAAGCACTGTTACATTAACCCCCCTCGATTTAGTATCAATCTGAAAATATAACTCAACTCTTTATAATATCCTACATTTCAAACAAAGACATTAGAAACACTGCCATATGCTCTTCCTTCGTTATATATATCACAACATTGGACTATACTATTTTGCTCCTCTGAGCCTGAGGTGTTCTAACCAAGCCATAATTGCTGAGGAATTCTAAGGTATTGTTTAGCTATCCGTGCTATAGCCAACTATTTAACTATATAAACAGATAATAACATGGAAAATCATAGCGCAAATCATTGAACGATGAAAAAGACCTAAATACAATTCTTGATCTATTATAGGGTGGAATAAAGGCTAACGAAGGCTTGTTAATAAAGGCTTGTACGTTGTATATAATAACACACTCGATCAGCATGTTGGCATATGACATCATGAAACATCAACTCACCTTATGAAATACCACAAATTTGCGCCGATATAGTGTATATTTTTTCACATCCTAAACGTCCATATCTTTATCGGTAATATATAAAGTAAATAACAAGATAGAAATGCCATATTCGCCTTAAAAAACAATATTTCTTTAATATGCATTAATAACGTTATAGGTTGTTTCGCTAAGTATTCAAATATCCCTCGTGGTCTACGCTTGAAAGGCATAATGGGATAAATGAAATAATCAGGCTCTTCATCAGGCTAGACCATACAATTATCAGTATTAAACCTTTGAATGCTTTGAATTATCTCACGCCGGATTTCTGTAAATGAAAACAGCATTTTGCAAACATTATATTATGACTTTCTTCTATTTTAATGGTTCTTGACCGAACATGTCACGCCATGCTTGTAAGGTGCAAGTACGAAAAGCTTCATTGTTGACTAGGGCATTTTTACTCATACTGATAATTAGATAAATTAATAAAATCATCTAATGATTGGAACGAAAAACAGTAAAATATGAACCATATAACTTTTTGAAATCAACAAACTTCAACAATAAGGAACATTTGAAACACAAGTAATTTTAAAGTTTACTCTCAGCTGAAATTCTTCAAATTTAATGCGAAGAGCATTTTTTTAGTTTAAGAATGTATATTTCTTATAACAAGAAATTGATATCTCAATATTTTCTTAAGAAAACAATTTCTCATTTTAAGAAAAACATTTTCTTGATAAGAAAGTGATATCTCTGATATTTTCTCGAGAAATAAATCAAATAATTTTCTTATTTCAAGAAAATGTTTTCTCAAATTAGGAAGAAAAAAGTCTTAAGAAAATATTATCTCAAAATAAGAACATGATTTTTTGAAACAAGTAAATATTTTCCTAAAATAAGAAAATTCAATTTCTTAAGAAATTCATTTTTCGCTATGCATATATATATATATATATATATATATATATATATATATATATATATATATATATATATATATATATATATATATATATATATATATATATATATATTTATATATATATTGTGTCGATTTTAGTGATATCAACGGTCGTGCTGTCGTCATAACTGTACTACCATATCCACTGGCTTTTGATTCAAAGGTGGTTTCAATTAACCACCTAGCTAGTGCTGTTTTAAGATTCGCAAAAGTAAATTGGGAAACGAGTATCTTTTGAATATCTTTCATCCGATAGTAGAAATACGCTTGGATTTCTGGTTACTCAAGTTTGATTTATTAATAATATGGCGTTCCAAGATCCTCTACTCTGATTGGTTGGTCGTGAAACACATATCCGTCGGTCAATAATCAGTTATTATTACTCCAGCTATGGTAAAAATCCATTATTATCTCTAGACATCTTCTCCAAAGTTCAAAAACACTTTTTTGTTTTCTCTCGCATTTCAGGTGGAATTGAAAAAACAATTCCTAGATGAGGTGGTAAACAAAAGAGAATTTAAGGTTGGTTATAAAGTGGTTCTAATCATTATAATTTTTTTAAGAAATAAACGAAACGAGGAATATGTGGCCATTCGGGACTCCAAAGTTAATTTGGCCCGGGTTCAAATCTCTATATAAATTCGTGACTGTATATAATTTCCGAGTCATATATAATTGTTTATTCCATCACTACCACAATAGTTTCATAAACTTTTTCTGAGTCAGAAACAAATTTATTTAACTCATATTCGTGTATTTTTATGGATTAAATGTTCAACAATGGTATGGTCAGCGGGCATCTCGAGCTGTCAATCAAGCCATTGCTCGTGTATTTACGTCGTAAAAAAGATTTTGTAACGATTTTGGGTCGGATTACACAAAACTCTGCTAGATGACCCGCATATCCGTTCTAATCTGATACCTAGGTTCTGGTCTACGGGTACAAAAATGAATTTCCATCGACATTTGATTTCTTGGACTTCACCTGTAAAATGCTTCCCAGTAGTCAGACTTTGACAAACAAGATTTTTATCATAAAACATGTAAACAGCTTGAATTTCTATTGAGCAAAATGAGACTAACCATACACGTACAGACTGCTTCAGGGTAAATTTACCTTTTTAATATTTTTTGTGAGGGAGGTTTCAGTTAAAACTGGACTTTTCTGTCTAATTCTCTTAAATATAATGAATGTACTCTGTCTTAGTCAATATTTCAACTGTTATATGATTAGTTCTTGCACTCCCAAACCAGCTCAGATGTGATCCATTCAGGCAAGCGAGTTTGTTGAATTGTGTCCTCATTTTCCAAGGTTCTGCCAAGAAAGAACAAAAGCGGAACTGCCAAAAATGATGTAGCGGTATATTTGTACACATCCGACGTTTGGGGGCCTTCAGAGAGAGTTCAGACGAGCAACTGAATTAGTGAGTTCTTAATTGAACTATAATAAAGAACTATAATAATTTTTACGCCACATCAATAACTCGAAACAGCTTATAAGATCAATGGTTGTACTCTGACGAACATTGCTATTTGTGAATTGGTTAAGTTTTTGAAGAACGAAAATCATGAGAGTAACGACCGTGAACTTACTAAACTATATTTGAGTGGCAATTGTTAAACAGCTGAAGCTGCTAACGATTTATGTGATGCTCTGAAGAGTGGCACCTGTAAATTTACCAAGCTAAATGTAAGAGGCAGTGGTTTAACAGCTCAATGTGCAAAATATTTAAGTGATGCCCTATAGAGTGGCACCTGTAAACTTACCAAGCTAATATAGCTAAATGTAAGAGGCAGTGGTTTAACAGCTGAATGTGCTAAACATTTAATGGATGCTCTGAAGAGTGGTAGCTGCATGTAAACGTAATAAACTACATGTAAGTGGCAATAATTTAACAGCTCAAGGTGCAAAATATTTAAGTGATGCTCTGAAGAGTGGTAGCTGTAAACATAATAAACTAGATGTAAGTGTCAATGATTTAATACCTGAAGGTGCTAAATTTTGAAGTGATGCTCTGAAGAGTGACAACTGTAAACTGATTTACTAAATGTAAATTCCTAGATTTACTAAATGTAAATTCCCAGTTTAAACGCGTAAAATGTTGTCAAATGTTCTTGTTGAAACTTATGACGACTTGTCTCTTGTACAAACAATTTTTTTTCAAACAATTTTTTTCCCAGATATTTTTGGTCGATTATATTTTGCCCAACTGGATGAGACGTTTTATGAGACAAAAGATAAAATGCGAATTTTCAGCCCAGACTTTCATCGCTCTCTTTCGAATGTGTTAAGTCAAGCTCATCTAATGGATTAGTTCCGCCTTATTACTCGGGCTACCGTAGGTAGCGAGGTTGCCGTAGGTAGACGGAGTTATAAAATGGGCTCGGTTTTTTCTTTTGCGTCGCGAGTAATATACAGAGTGGCGGTTCTGGAGCAGGCGGTGCAGGCGGTGCACGAGGCACGCCGATGATATCGTCGAGTCTTAAATATTTTAATTTATTCAGGTAATTTTAATATAGTTGAGCTTTGCCGGTTTGTTACTCAGCAATTTCGGTTTATTTTCCTGCGATTTCGCTACCGTTTATTTATCTACATCGTTTGGTAGTGTCTGGTTGCTTCATTACCGTTAGCTGTGTACAATTTTAGTTTATTTCACACAGTATATTGCTGATATGGTTACCGTTCATATATCTGTAGAGATTTTAAATTGCTGTCGTCTTTGTTTACAAAAGGTAATTTGTGAGCGCTACGGTGTGCGCTACGGTGTGCGCTACGGTGTGCGCTACTCCCACGCCGTAAAAATCCGTGTAACTTTTGGCAATGGGGTGACAGATTAGAGCTCCCGAAACCGAAGTGTCAGCACGGGGTAAACTGCTGTGTGGGGGTTAAACGCCGGAAATAGTTGTATTAAAACAGATATAGATTTGCGTTTTTAATATTTATTCATCTAACGATTAATTACAGCAATAAATTGTAATACATCAAAATCTCTTTTCGTATCCCTTTTTGTTCGTTTGCCATGGATTCTTCAACAAACGCTCTATTAGTAAACCTTTTAAATCGCTTTCTTTATTTTACTATTCATGTTCAAACTTGTATTCGTTCAAAAGTCTTTTGATAAGAAACTTTCTCTTATCAATAGCAGCTTCTATTGCTTCTTCTGGATCAAAATCATCGTTTTCAACAAATGCATCTTTTGTGTTCATTATTTTCTTATGTATCGGGTCTTTCTTTAGTTGTCTCATCCACAAAAGGCGCTCCATATAAATATTTTCTAATTCTTTCTGAAGGTTAGGCATGATGTTCGAGAAAGCTTTCCCTTTGGCAGAGTGCTCATCAAAACCACTGTTTCCAAGGCTTTCTTGCATTTCTTCGAAAGCTCTATTACTTCTTTGCATTGCTTCTTCTAAAAGCGGCATCCATGGGTCCATTTTTTCTTCAGATTCTGAGTCAGTCGTCGTCGCCGAACTTTCAGACTGCTGACTGGAAGTGGTCGAGACATCTTCTTGGAAATCTCCATCTTTGCTGTCATAGTCTGTTTGAGACATGTTTATTTCTTGCTCTCGTAGTGGACAATACTCCCGTTCGTGTCTGCGCTGATTGTAACTGCGGCTGAAGTATCTTCCGCAAAATGGAAGCTCATCCCCTTAGCACTAGCAGTGTGGAAATGCCTTGTTATCGAGCAGCAATGCAGTTTTATGAACTGGCAACTACATTATCTTTCTCTTCTTGAAAAGCTTTAAACTGATTCTGATATTCTTGCAATCTCTAGACATAATTAACCATATCATTTGTTGAACATATCAGAATTAAACATGTAGCTAGTGAAGAAAGACAAGCAGAAGAAAAAGCTTGCAGCTCAGCTGCAGCTATTCTGGAACAGTTCTAATTATGCTTAATTGCTGCCCAGTTTGTTCTCAGTCAATTACAGGGTTGCTTTTCGTTGCTAGCTATATCACAGGATAAATTTATTCTTGCACATGTGTACAAGTATATAGCACAACTATAAACAATTGAAATTCAACAAAACTTCATAAACCTTATCAGAGGACTAACTACATAAGGCGATGAAAGGAGTGTCCCAATTAGTGAAAAATTGTTGCCTGCTTCTTGTCATAACAAAGTAAAGTGGGTTTCTTTTTTAAATAAAATTGTTGTGTAAAATTTATGTTTTCGTTCCTATACAACAAAACACTTAATGTACACTACCTTTGGAAATAGTGAGTTATGTTTTCCCTCCAGTCAGACTCTTGGAAAAACAAAACTCACTATTTCCCTCGGGAACATACATTAAGTGTATATTATAAGACTGTAACTTCTCTTCATGTAAATATAAGACAGTTATACTTTTATCAAATGTAATTATTTTCACCTTCACAATTTAATATTTATAATAGACACCAATGTCACTATGTTCAACTATATTGCACCAAGCCATTGCAACTAGGGGTTTAAATTAAGAAGCCTGTTAAAGGTTTTAACAGACTCCTAGCTCAATTAATTTTATCCTGTTTTTATTTAAATATTTTGTATGCAGAATCGATTCATCAAAATAAAAAATTAAAAAATTTACCTTTTGGTAGTGTTTCTGTAGCTCCTCTTTGGACTTCTCTTAATTTTGTAATTTGATGTTGAGTTCATTAATCTTCACACACAATTCACTAACTTGAGCAGTCTTAACGTGCTCTTTTTCCTTAACTTTACCAATCACCGTATCATATTTCTCTAACGCTTGATCTCGTTCTAATATAAGTTTCAAGTTATGTTCAAAATCATCCTTCAACTTACGAAATCTCAACTTTTCCTAGTGTCTCAACTCCCTATCTTTTTCAGCTATAGTTTCTTCCAGTGCCTGAACTCTGAGTTGAGAAGCTTCACGCCATTCTTTATCCTTCTCTTAGTTTTGTAAAACCACGGAGTCTAAATCGTTTGCAGCATATTAATAACACATTGAGTGCACGAAGGACATGCCAACTTCAGGACAGTTTGCTGATATATTTCGACAGTTTGCGATTGCTTTGCGGCGGACAGTGCATCTAGTATAGTATATACAGGGTGTCCCAAAAAAAAGTCCCCGCTATTGAAATGAAGCTTTTGTTGGAATTTGAATGCATGATCAACGCAGTAGTGTGTAAATAGCATATTTATTAGGTTGAGGCATTCAAATAAAGCGTCTTGCTTTCAATTTAGTTTATCATAATATTAAGGCAATCAGATTCGAACAAAGGCTTGATTTCAATAGAGGGGACATTTTTTTGGGACACCCTGTACAGCGATTAGCCCGCCCATTTAAGCTTCATATTGTGCTAAAATACATTCATTGAAGAAAAATTTCTAATTTCTATATAATATTTTTCTTTGTTTTAGTAAAGCTGTTTTGTGCATTGATCGCCCCACGTGTGTCAAGCAAAACTACGCTGGTCCCGCGTGGTCGGAGATTACGTAAGAATAGAAACATAGGCGTACATACGCTCTGATAAAATTTTAAAATCCAATCCTGGAAGTCAACCTGTTCATACGATCCAATTTTGTCGGATTGAATTCACTTCTGATGAAAGTTTTATAGTTTGTTGAGTTGCAATATATGTGAAATTTATAAGACGCTTTATGACGTCATGATCTCAGATCAGCTGGCTAGTCATGGCTTTAAATACGTCAAAAGGCGCCTGAAAAAACGGAGTAGTTCTAAACTCAAAATTTTTAAATGTAAAACGGACAAAAATAAAAATTCTAATGAAGGATATGATAAGCCAGTCTTTAGTGAAGCAGAGGATATGGCTTCTTATTCGTTGATTTTTTCACTCAGATTACCTGGGTATGCAATGCCGTAGAGGGTGACTGACTTTTTTTCATCCATACCATTCCATCATTTCAATGTATGTTCGCCAAAAAAAAACCCTAGACAGGTTTGTAAAATTAGTCCTTCCGTTTTGGACAAAAGATTCGGATCGGCGTATTCTTCTTTCAACGAGAGCAACCCCCCCCTTAACGCACTAATTGTGTTAGATTTCACCGTTAAAAAGATTTCACGAACAATTAAGGGGTGTTGCCTCGCATTGATGCTAGTTGCTCAGCCTTCACAAAAGTTGCTCTAAACAACCTGGAAATTTTTTCAATAATAATCATTTCTATATGACGCATTTCTCGTTTTTTGGGTTTCGCTTTTATTTTGTGGAGCAATGCAGACGAGGCGTAGAAACTTCCCGCCCCAGTGTCGATTACGGCGCGACATTTAACACTATTCATATTAACAACTACGACAGGATAAACGACAGAACTATAAGACTAAGTAGCGTGTCATTAAAGGGCGCAGCGGGAGGCTTCGTATCACCCGGGGCGTAACAAATCGAGGTATGATGTCTACGCTTACATTTGGTACAAGAAAATCGGCTTCGACAATCAGAAGCACAATGATCGGCCCCAGTACGGTTAAAACACAAATGCTTATCGCTTAGATACATCTTTCGTTCCTCAGACATAACCTTTAATACGCCTTAAACCGCGTTCACAACACGGATCGAGTAAACAAAAAAGCGGGCTGTGTCAGTGTGTCGTTTTGCTTGCGTAAATTCAAATATAATTTTGATCAAGTCACAGAATATGTATGCATGCAGTGTCGTTTAGCTTCGATCGAGTATGCTCGAAAAGCGTACATTAACATATACCTGGGTGCACATATCAAAACGCACCGTATGTGTCGTATGTCCGAAAACTGTCCTCACGCACAAAGAAACAGAAAATTGAATAAAAGCTAATAAGACGGTCACAAATATGTCCAAATTGATTTACCGAAATCAAGCCGGATTCGCCGCGTGGAAGAATTAAGTCTTGCGCGTATTTTACTGTTTGACTTTTATTTCAAAGCTTTTGGCATATTTACAGTGTCTCAAAGCGATTTTTCTTCCGTAAATAACCGAAATTTCCATTCTCAATGGCGTAGGGAGAATACCGAGATTGGGGGGCGGGCTCTAACTAATAGAAAGGGCAATTAAAAATATGTATAGGGACGGTTTTATCGCCAAAGCACTAAAGACACGACTAGTGAGTAGTGACTGTAGTGTGGTTTATATTCATCATGGTCTACACAAAGATTAGGAACGGGTAAGTGGGCGTACCTGTAGGCCCTGGGCGTACATTGGAAACAAAAAAGGGCACCTTCGATTTTAAAGTTGTATTTACAGAATTACCATTTCCAAAAAGGCATTTTTCACCAAAACCCCTGCACTTTTGGGCCCTTGGATTTTTTTTGGGGGGGGGGCACGTGCGTAGTATAAAAAATTCTTCGTCGTTACTGATAATTTCGAAATCACTTGCTTCTTATGTCGCGCGTTGAATAAATGAATTGGTATAAATACTTTGATGATGATAATTTTGTTTCTTGCCTAAAACGCACAAAACTGAATCTTATTCGTAGCTTTTACATTATAATATCAACGTGAAATTAGCCATACGCCTAGTTATATGCCGCCAAGGTGAAGAAAATGGTTACGGTGAGATTGTTTTGTATTTTTAATCTGCAAAACAATTTTATTTTATGTTTAAATGCCAGGACACATTAAACGAATGTTTAGTCCACTTGTTTTTGGTACATTTTGAAGTACAAGTTTAACTATATATCAATGAACATGCGCATGTTTTCTTTCAACAGTTCCAATTGAAGTTTTTCGCCATATGCTTATAACCGACCGGAGACGTTATTCCGCGGTGTTCTGGAGCCCGGTCACGTGTCACTACCCTACATGCGGTAGTGACGTAATCATCGCGGGTTCTCTTTGCACATGCATGCAGTTAGTCTTTTGCGAACAACAGAAGCTACGCGTCATGACTATAGGAAAAATGTATTCAATTCATTCTTACAGTAATTTATCTCGACTAACGTCTATATATTAATGACATTTTAATAGATATACCAAAACATTCCTTCAAATATCTTTATTTTTAACAATTCAGCTCTCAGCTTATTTCCCATTTTAATCAACTGTTTGCGTTCTTTTGTTAATCCATTAATCCGTTGAGCAGCTTGACGTAGTTTGGTGTGTAATCCTTCTGCTGACGATACAACTCCCTTCATACCAAAGACTTCTGAAAAAAAGAGGAAAACGTTTAAAATTCAAATCCTGACTAAATCATTCAGAATTTTATGAAGTGAATTTAGGGTTTGTTATGTGTTGATGAGAAATTTTAGGTTTTCCAGCCGCAATCAATTTACTGTTTTGGAAAAGGTCGTAATTTACCAATTGTGAACGGTTTGGAATAAAATATATCTCCATAGACAGGCGTCATAGCTATATCACGTTATTTTAGGTGGATCAGGACAGCAAGAGATATGCATTCTATATATGGTCTAACAACTGACAGTGGTTGGGTTACATCACAATCTCTACGTTTCAATTAATTCAGTAGATTTAGAATGTTCTACGGCAGTCGTGATTGTTAAGATTCTAAACACAAATAAAGATAGTACTTTCAAAAGCGTCAGACAGTACACTCACCTTTCTCTCGAAGGTCTTGTATAAACTGACTTTCTGGATTGTACGTATTCAAAGGTTTTCCGTGACTGACAAGATCCAATTTTAATGCTGAAAACTGCAGAAAAGCAATGAGAAAATGCAATCATCTCCTGCCTGGCACACAATTCTTGACTAGATGTTGCTAATACTTTTACCTCGGGTAGTTTATCTGCGACAAACATTAACCCATACTTTCATAAACGATCTCTGCAGAAACTCGAATTTCTGTCTAATTACACCGAATACAAAAATTTTGGACATTACGCTCTCAAAACAGATAAATATCAAACGATTATCAGTAATTCTTCCGTATCCACACTATCGCATGTAGGCTGTGTTACACTCACATACAAATTTTGTCATCACCGATCAAAGAGAAAGTTATTTCTTAATCGATACAAAGATTTAAGGAAAAACACTGAAAATTAAGCTCTTATTCGATTGGAAATACCGCCATGGAAATGTTATGACTCCTACTGAACAAGTTCGAGTGCGCTTTTAAAATACATTAGTTCCTCGCTAACTCGAACTCCCAAAGGGAAAGAAAAATTGATCGAGTTACCGGGGGTTGGAGTTAACTGGAGTTGGTGTCATATTACGTTTATTATATATAAGTAATACAATAAGGTATAAAATCCAATCGAATCATTCTTCAAGAGATATCATGCCTACCGATATGAATGATCACCGAAACTGGACGACATTTTAAAATTAAAAGATCGAAAGAATACAAAAGGAACTAAAAAAGCTAGATCAATAACGACAGTTGCACTATACAAAATCTTTTAAAATTTATAAGCATTTATATACAATTATATACACTGATTAACTTTTTATTATTTCGATAGTTTCCGGTCCAGCATATGGCTCACAACTGATATCTTAGGTTCAGGATTATAGCTGCTCGCTTTGTTGCTCAGTGAATCACCCAGGATGTTACTGACCTTCCTGCCCTCTGGCTGATAACTAATCAAATCCTCTCTTAACTGCTTGCGGTTTTAAAAGCACATATAAATTTCGTTCGATTTGCATTAACCAACAACACGGTAAAGTAAAAATGAAAGTGGGTTCACCGTTAAGCTTCAGACTGTGATACATTTACCCGTTTAATTTGTTTTAATGTAATATACCTAAAGAATGTCTTTATTATATCCATTTTGCATCTGCGATCTAGTCATTTAACAATATCATTGAACCTGGTTTCCTAATGATACAGCATCAATATTTCTTTTCAAACCCGTTTTGTAAAATTCGTCAGCCTGGTGTCTTTTTTGGGTTACCTGCAGCTTGAGATCAGAGTTCTGCTGCTTCAAAGCATTCATTTCTTCGTTATCCCGACGATTCCCTGTTGACAACTGATAGTGAAGTTGATATGTTAGTTGTTAAGTTGCTAAGTTTAAGTGCAATGATCATCAATGCTCGACACAGCTTTCTAAAATCTAGGAATGCAGCACTCGAAAACTAGCCTCATTTACACTATAGACTAAATTTATTGGCACGACATATGTTACTGCTAATAAATACACACAATAAAAATAGGTACGCAATGCGTACATGTGGGTAGCCTGTAATGCGATAAAGCTGCTATAGTGGCGAGTAAATATCAACTGATGCAATAAAATATATTTTCTAGTCTTATGTTCTAATGCCATAGACAACGGAATAAATGCCCTATAGTTAGCTGGTTGAATACAGTTATAACAAAGTCGATTTATTACGCAATCTATAAATTATAATATTTTATTGTATTAAATACATTTTAGGACAGATCAAAACATGTATAAAACCATTTTTACAAGAGATAGGAAATGAAATTTTTAAGCAGAATAGGTGAACAAAACAAAAAACATGTATAAAACCATTTTTACAAGAGATAGGAGATGAAATTTTTAAGCAGAATAGGTGAACAAAACAAAAAGGATCCGGGATGGTGGCACACATCGTCTGATAACATAAAGCTTAGTTTAGAAGGAGAAGGATCTTAACAAAGATTTATCTAAGGACTTATCTATGTATCTGAACAATATTTCAAAGATTTTTGATCAGTTGAAATGCACTTTTTGTTAACAGTTTTGTTTTTTTGAGCTCCATAGCATTTGGTTTAATAGCCGCATGACAGGTGAAATATTGCATTAAAATTTATAAAACAGGGCAACTTGTTACTACTATTTGCAATAAGGTAATGTATTTGGTTTAATAGCTGCATGTCCACAAGCAAGAAATTGACAGGTGAAATATTGCATTCTAATTTATAAAACAGGGCAATTTGTTACTGCCATTTGCAATAAGGTAATGTATTTGGTTTAATAGCTGCATTTCCACAAGCAAGAAATTGACAGGTGAAATATTGCATTATAATTTATAAAACATGGAATTTGTTACTACCATTTGCCGAATTATAATTTATAAAACAGGGCAACTTGTTACTACCATTTGCAATAAGGTAATGTTTTGGTTTAATAGTGCATGTCCACAAGCAAGAAATTGACAAGTGAAATATTGCATTATAATTTATAAAACAGGGCAACTTGTTACTGCCATTTGCTGAATAAAATAATGCTTAATATTTTTTCTATTAGTGTAACTTTGTAGTTGTAGATTCAACGCTCACCGATCACCGCTTTTTTAGGACAGATCAAAACATGTATAAAACCATTTTTACAAGAGATAGGAAATGAAATTTTTAAGCAGAATAGGTGAACAAAACAAAAAGGATCCGGGATGGTGGCACACATCGTCTGATAACATAAAGCTTAGTTTAGAAGGAGAAAGATCTTAACAAAGATTTCATTGAGGATAAAATACTTGATTTGCCAGATCATTTAACAGTCACATAACAAAGAGTCCAAAATTGTTTCAAACGTTTCGCATTAACATTTTTTAAGGACTTATCTATGTATCTGAACAATATTTCAAAGATTTTTGATCAGTTGAAATGCACTTTTGTTTTTTGAGCTCCAAAGCATTTGGTTTAATAGCCGCATGACAGGTGAAATATTGCATTATAATTTATAAAACAGGGCAACTTGTTACTACTATTTGCAATAAGGTAATGTACTTGGTTTAATAGCTGCATGTCCACAAGCAAGAAATTGACAGGTGAAATATTGCATTCTAATTTATAAAACAGGGCAATTTGTTACTGCCATTTGCAATAAGGTAATGTTTTGGTTTAATAGTGCATGTCCACAAGCAAGAAATGACAGGTGAAATATTGCATTATAATTTATAAAACAGGGCAACTTGTTACTGCCATTTGCTGAATAAAATAATGCTTAATTTTTTTTCTATTAGTGTAACTTTGTAGTTGTAGATTCAACGCTCACCGATCACCGCTTTTTCGTCTTTAAAGTAATTTATTGCTTCCTGCACTTGAGACTTTATAATAAAGTAGATTAAATACTTTAGTTTGACGCGCAGGTAATTTCCCTGGAATTCTGATGACATATAGGTAACGTGTGGGAAAGCGGAGATGAGGGTCAGTATAGATAAAGAGCAGAATGTGCTGCCAATTCATTCTGCTCCTCGCTTCGACAAGGTCATTACAGATCAAATTTGAACCCGCCCTCCTCCCCGTTTTCTCACGCGAGTTTAAAGTAAAGGTATATTAGTATATTCGGTAGGGCGTTTAAATTAGCCCCACCTTTTCTGTGCAAATTGTTTAGTAATTGAATTTATTGTTTGTTGATTAATAATTAATTTGTTGTTAAGTAAAAATTAATAAATCAGCATGTGCGTTAGACAATTACGCACATTGCCAAAATTATTCCAACTCTGTGTCTGAGTTGTTTTTGTACGAGATCTAGAACACAGAAAACAGAGCTCGTCATGACAAGGTATCTTTTAGATATGAAGGGAAGCGATAAAATGTTTTTAAGTTCGTCGCACCGAAATTCACTCAAAAAGTGAGAAAGTATTTCATTTAATTGCTTCGATAGTTAATTTAAAGTAATATCCCGCCCAAAAGCGTAATTTAAAACATCAAAATACCATTCCGCATATGATGGAATTCATAATTTACGTTATAAGTTGAAAAACTCTTTTCCCAGTAGATGTTAGCCCTATTTTATATCTTTTGTAAAATCAACTATTGGCATAACAGCCCGTTAACAAGCGCATTTATACGCTGAAATATGCACTCGGCGATCACAAACAACAAATGAGTAATAACCGCGCAGAAGACTATGTCCGATACGATGACGAATGCAATGACGTGTCGTGGCTTCACCAAAATACGAGAACATATATCACAAACATTCTCAGCGAAGACGGATAAAAAAACAAGTGCATTAAAACAAAGCCCATAGCCATTTAGAGAAGAAGACTCACCTCTTTTCAAGAATGATGAAGTAAACATTAAAGATGAACCATAGTTGCTTTACATTTCCCAATTGAGATGTAAGGTCTAATTTCTCTTGCCGTAAACTACCTAAAGACGTGCAAGAATATATATTGTTAAATAGGCAATTATATTATATACCTTAACTGAAATTCTAGTCGGTTAATACAGAATGCCTTTCGTGCGATTCCCACAATTTAAGTTACCATGATCAATAGTACAATGCGATTGGAATATCAGCTACAAAAATCTTAATCCTTGATACTCCAGTTGTGTCTTGCAAAAAAATACAGGCATTTTTTTTCAAATTTCCACTCGGGCAAATTCTCAGGGCTAATCAACATGCTAGTGTTTTTTTAATGACCCACAGACATACGCAACTTGAAAGTCAAATATTTGACTCAACGGAAATATTTGCAATAAAGATAGTCAACAGTTATGTAACTCGGTGTAGTAAATAAGTAGATCGAGGCAATGTAAGTAGGGGTTGTTTTTTATGCTACCTGCGCGCGGAGTGAAAACCCGCAGAAATTATTCAGGACATTGTAGGTTAAAATTTGATATTAGACACAGAAAACTAATTCAACGTTCAACTATAACTATTCAGATAACAGAATGAAAACTGCTGGGTATGCGGGGGATGAGGTAATGTTTCAATTTAATGACGCTATGTTTAAGCTTTGTACCTTTTTCAACTGCTGTTGTATGGTTGAACTTTGTTATCTATCACTTACCGATTGTGCTGTTCAGCTGTGCCACCAGACCTCTTATATGAACATTATCCTTACTTCCATCTAAAACGTAAGTTGGCTCAGTTTTTTCAGTTTTAGCATTTGTATTAGCCATGGATTGGGTCAGTTCGCGGTTTCTCGCCTTCACTTCTCGAATTTCTTTTTCCAGACTTGTCACATATTCTGAAATGTTTAGTAAAGAAATACCAGATTAATTCCATTCACACTGATCTTTGTTACGATCACTATAACGATTAGTCATTCTAAAAATATATCTTTCAAAATACAGAAGCTATAGAACGGGGATTGCCTAATAAGCCCCGTAAAGATAAGGTTTTAAGAAAAAATTAAAATCATCCATGCATAGAAAACAATCTGGCTTTATATTTTCGAAATTGTTTTGTTATGAAATATATTCCCGCTTTATTATCATACAATTACCTTCCGTAATGGGTACGCCATCTCCTGCATTAGTAATCGATCCAGTGGTACGTTGCGTCAACTGTTTCGTCAAATCCTCCATGTCCACTTTTATTTGATTAATAACATGACGCAAATTTTCGTTCTGCACTGGAAGTTCTTCATTATTCATATTCGCTGCTGGTGTGCCAACATCTTCGACTGCAACAAGAAAAGATAAGTCTGAACTTAACCCGGACGAAAACGTCATGCTTTTGTCACAATTAAGATTTGTGAAACATGCATGAATCATAAAATCTAGAGAAATGATAAAATATTGCGAAGCAATGGGGGAGGTATCGATGTAAAGGTTTCAGATTCGCGAGCGCAGGGTAGGTCCTCAATTACATCAGCGCAAACTCAAAAGAATTGTGGTATGTATCAAGTGTTTTGGCCATGAAGAAAAATCGCGTTATTTCAGTGGAAATTACATGCACATCTTGCGAAAGTTACCTCGTTAAGCACATCAGCTGGCTTTTAGGTATGGCTACTATGAGAGGAGCATGATTCGACTTGCAATCTATTTTCAACAACTTTATTACAGCGAATTGCGGAAACTGAATTTGGAATCGATGAGTTTCCTGTTACCACTGCATACAATCATTAGTTGAATTACGAATTTACATAAAGAGACTCTATATACATAGTTCTGGTATGGAAAAACAATCTCAAAAGATGGCTCCTTTGGCACCAATGTTTTAGATCATTTTCAAAATTTCTCGAGGATTTTACCCCCGTCACACCTTTGGCTGTCACTGCCTCCTAAAGAAAAAAGTTGGATCAAGACATGAAGTTAAATCTTTAATAGAAATCTTTAACACGATACACGACTTGTAATATCAACACATAATAGGATCCGTAAATTGGGGGTATGTTTTTTTTACGATTTTCGTTCAAACTTTACACTTTTTCTTTAACTTAAAAAATCGTTAGTTATCTATCCGTATAGTACAATATTCATTAACAAATAATTGCACTTCAGCTCAGCAAAGGAGGTGTTTTAGCGAATGAATTGAATGGCTGCTATGGCCAGGTTTATCTTACCAGGTGTGTGTAAGCCCCCTGAAAAATCACCTCATACGCTGAGCCTGCGATTAATGAGAAACGTTTCACGATAGGTCGGAATTTAAAACCAATCGAGAGAGCAAAGTTATATTCATCGTTTATTCGCACCTCTCAAGATCATTCTTTCTCCGCGCGAGTTCAGATCTCATCTTGGCCTCCTGGTGATGCAACGTTTCCAATTCAACATCCTTTGCTACAGTTAATCTGGAATATCCCGGGTTCTGTTGGTCCATCTTGCTCTTTAAGTTTGCGATTGATTGATTTAGCCTGTGTAATAAAAAAAATCACTCAGTTGTCACCAGGTCCTGTACAAAGTCGTTCCTCTCGAAATGTTAAAAAGTTGTCGAATTTCAACATCATTTCAACAGCGGATATATTCTGGGTTTTGAAATAGACATGCCCTGTGGCAGAAATTAGGTTAGTGAAAATAAATTAGAACAGCTCACATTTGGATTTTGGGCATATTGAGAATTAAAAATATTTTCAAAAAAAGCTACTCGTAAAAACGAGACACGAGTAATGAACCTTTGGAGGTTCACAATCAAAATAAATAATGCATTTCGACTTACGCCAGATCCGCCAATGAACATACATTGGTACAGAAATCAGAAATGCAGAATGTGAATGATTTAGGTAAGAACCCATTTCAATATGCATGGTCTTGTCCCCCGTCCCTCCCCCCCTGAGGAATTTCATAAAGCTAACGTCTGTATTGTGACATCATTTTTCTTCAGTTTGTCCACAAGTCTCCATTCCTTTTGACGATGTTCCTGTTCTTTAGCTTCGAGTTGGTTTTGTAATTTGCGAATATTCTGTTGAAGTTGTCTTTTTTCCTCAGTGAAACCCTGGAATGAACAATCACAGGTTTAAATAATGTGAAAGCATCATTGGGATGATCGATATATAGCTATATACCCAGGAGTGTATATACGGCTGTACATATTGTATTGTACAACCCAATTGTTGCGTCTTTTCAATAACTAAACACTCAAGAAACTACCACAAGAATTAATGTTTGGTATCTTGTTCTACGTGAACATTACTCTGTAACCACAATGTTAAGGCCCTGTTACACGGTGCAATTTTTCTTGCAACTTGCAGTGCAATTCTACTTTTGAGATATGTATGTATATTTGGGAATAACAAAACTTTTGTGTTCATACACTTCACGCACTTTCCTTCTGCAAGACTAATAATTTACATATCTTAGCAGTACAATTGCATTGCATGTTGCAAGAAAAATTGCACCGTGTAACACGGCCTTTAGTACTAATTACCAGTGAATTCGAATTATGGCAGTCTGAAAGGGATGTCTAAATAGAAATCAATTCTGCAGTATTTCATAGATTTTATTTATCAACAAACCAAACTAGATGCAATTCTCATGCAACATGCAATGATCATAGTTAACTGGTTTGAGTTATTCGAAAAACGGGTCATTTTGATCTGAAGGTTACGTTCATCTAAATAATTGTTAATGAACAGGCATATTGAGGTTTTTATGGTCTTAGGCAATGGAAGAATTTTCTGAAAAATTTCACAATCTAGAGAACAAAGGTCCTGTGTTTCTTGCCATTTGCCTAGGAAAAGTATGGGGCTACAGCATTTTTCCATCGTATTAACACCAAAGTCTTTAAACACAGACATTTAAGACAGCTTGTCAGGTTTAAAACCTTGTACAATAATAAGATGTAAGTTAATCTGCTGAAAATGTGTCAGATTTGGCGGAAACAGGTATTAATTTCATGTCCAGAGTCAACAAACATAATCCTTGATTCTAATTAAAATCATTTAGTATAAGTAAACAGCAAAAAGTCATTTTATTATTTCAAGAAAAAAAAACTCATTTTAATGAGTTCAAATTTTTTTAAGAGAATAATAAGAAAATTTTCTTACTTTTTTTCTTAAGAATTTTTTTCTTAAAATAAGAAAAGTTGGACACAAATAATTTCTCAGTTTAAGAAAATTTTCTTGAAATTAGTCCAAAATTTCTTATAGAATGTTCATAATGAGAAAAATTTTCTTAAGAAATTTTTCTTGATATAAGATATATTTCCAAGAAAATATTTTCTTATAATAAGAAAAGTTAATTCTCAAGAAACCCTAGAAACTCTGACATGATATTTTGTTACATGTATGAATGTAATGTAAATTTACTAAAATATTCATGAGTCATAATATAGAATACACAGCAGACATTAATACATGAGAATTATAGGTCCTACATGATTATATAGAAATACAGAGAAATGATCATATATAATATTGCACCCAAGCTTTGAAGGTTTTGTATTTGTCCAGTGCTTATTTGACATGTTTTTAAATATCAATTATTGCAGTACAGATCCATTATTGCAAAAGAATTTTTGTGGTCCTTAAATTCAGATGAGACATCATCAGATAAAGTTGAGAGCAAATAATTGGTGAGAAGTAAATCCTAAGTTCACACTTAAAATAAAACTTTGCAATCGTGTTAGGAATTGAGTACATCACACAAAAAATACTGGTAAATAATAATTTAGCTATTGTGGGGAATTTTAAGCTATTCTTTAGCTATCCCCTGCTATACCGGCATCTTTAAGAAAACTACTTTAAGACTATTATCAAATATGCCCATCCTTCAACCCATTCTACACTGCTTTTCTACCTCTCTATGATAGTGTAAATTCCAATCAATTCACCATGTAAATGCATGTAATTAATTCAAACAATATATAGATAGAGGCCTTATCCAATGAAATCAAATTTTTTTAAATCCAAAAACTGTCCCTAACAAAATATGGATGGATAAATGTATCTGAAGGCAAAATAGAGAGCTTTGGGATAATGTCAATGATATAGGCAGACTCTGATGCACAATTTATACCCTTTGGAACAGTCGAAACCCTGCTGTGGAGAAGCACTGTTACATTAACCCCCCTCGATTTAGTATCAATCTGAAAATATAACTCAACTCTTTATAATATCCTACATTTCAAACAAAGACATTAGAAACACTGCCATATGCTCTTCCTTCGTTATATATATCACAACATTGGACTATACTATTTTGCTCCTCTGAGCCTGAGGTGTTCTAACCAAGCCATAATTGCTGAGGAATTCTAAGGTATTGTTTAGCTATCCGTGCTATAGCCAACTATTTAACTATATAAACAGATAATAACATGGAAAATCATAGCGCAAATCATTGAACGATGAAAAAAGACCTAAATACAATTCTTGATCTATTATAGGGTGGAATAAAGGCTAACGAAGGCTTGTTAATAAAGGCTTGTACGTTGTATATAATAACACACTCGATCAGCATGTTGGCATATGACATCATGAAACATCAACTCACCTTATGAAATACCACAAATTTGCGCCGATATAGTGTATATTTTTTCACATCCTAAACGTCCATATCTTTATCGGTAATATATAAAGTAAATAACAAGATAGAAATGCCATATTCGCCTTAAAAAACAATATTTCTTTAATATGCATTAATAACGTTATAGGTTGTTTCGCTAAGTATTCAAATATCCCTCGTGGTCTACGCTTGAAAGGCATAATGGGATAAATGAAATAATCAGGCTCTTCATCAGGCTAGACCATACAATTATCAGTATTAAACCTTTGAATGCTTTGAATTATCTCACGCCGGATTTCTGTAAATGAAAACAGCATTTTGCAAACATTATATTATGACTTTCTTCTATTTTAATGGTTCTTGACCGAACATGTCACGCCATGCTTGTAAGGTGCAAGTACGAAAAGCTTCATTGTTGACTAGGGCATTTTTACTCATACTGATAATTAGATAAATTAATAAAATCATCTAATGATTGGAACGAAAAACAGTAAAATATGAACCATATAACTTTTTGAAATCAACAAACTTCAACAATAAGGAACATTTGAAACACAAGTAATTTTAAAGTTTACTCTCAGCTGAAATTCTTCAAATTTAATGCGAAGAGCATTTTTTTAGTTTAAGAATGTATATTTCTTATAACAAGAAATTGATATCTCAATATTTTCTTAAGAAAACAATTTCTCATTTTAAGAAAAACATTTTCTTATGATAAGAAAGTGATATCTCTGATATTTTCTCGAGAAATAAATCAAATAATTTTCTTATTTCAAGAAAATGTTTTCTCAAATTAGGAAGAAAAAAGTCTTAAGAAAATATTATCTCAAAATAAGAACATGATTTTTTGAAACAAGTAAATATTTTCCTAAAATAAGAAAATTCAATTTCTTAAGAAATTCATTTTTCGCTATGCATATATATATATATATATATATATATATATATATATATATATATATATATATATATTGTGTCGATTTTAGTGATATCAACGGTCGTGCTGTCGTCATAACTGTACTACCATATCCACTGGCTTTTGATTCAAAGGTGGTTTCAATTAACCACCTAGCTAGTGCTGTTTTAAGATTCGCAAAAGTAAATTGGGAAACGAGTATCTTTTGAATATCTTTCATCCGATTGTTATATGATTCTTTAATTGATACGCGAGGTAGGAGATCTTTACAATAGTTTTAACTAAAGTTCGCTAATGTTCTCTTCTTTTTCCGTTCTTCTCTTCTCTACTTCTCTATCTTCGTCGTTTTGCGTTCTTGTCTTTGGTCGTCTGTCCTGTAGGTTGAGCTTCTTAACGTTTCATAAGTTAATCTTTACTCCGCTAGTCCACTGAAGGTTCAGGTGCTGTGCACGCCCTTTTATAATGAGGGTTCAGTGACTCTTGCATACGTCATCAACCATAGTGGGCTGATCCTTATCCAGCCAATCAGCGTTGTACATGTAACCAGTGGGTTGGTCTTAGAAGCTCGTTCCAGCTCTCATATCTTGTTTATTTAAGGCGTTGTCGCACTAGTCGAGTTGGTCTTCTGCTCAATCGATCAATACTTAAAAATGTTCACAACTTAAAATATTCATCATCAACAACTAGTAAAACATACCAACAATACGTCTGTGAACAATATCTTTCAACTTAAACTATTTTCACTCTTATTTTTATCGAATTAAACTTTTGATGACGTAATCTATTACATACTTGACCGAGCAACATTTTTTACACAATTGATTGACATATGAACTTGAATGGCCTACAGCACGCACACTTTTTTAAAGAATGCGACCATTAAGATAAGTGACGACTTACGAATGTTTATCCAGGTATTAATTCTGAGAGGATTATATTTATTTTCACCTTATTACTTATTTAATCCCACGATATGTCATACATGAAAGGGAAAAGCGATTAATGTTTGCAAATGGCCGAAAATTATATTTACTCAGGCGTCTTGTGGCAAAAATCATTCACTAATCCCTGTCATGCTCTTGATATTTCTTTTTTTGCAGCTATTTTTATATGCATATCTCTAAACACAATAAAGCTTTGCGTAACAATCCTCCTCACCTAGAATAAGCTGTCCCCAGCTTCGAGTGAGCTATGATGAACTTATATATGTCTACAAATTCGCACTATTTTTGAGCTCGGCGTGGCTATCACGGGCATATTACCAAATGCCTAATAACTGAGACCATACATATAGTACGTGTTGTTATTCTACGACAACACTACATAATTGATTATACGAGATACAACTGATCTAAATATAATTGACTTATGCCTACATGCACCTCAGGGGTAATCTAACTATAATAATGTCATATAATTATATTAAACACGTCAGAATATAGCAATATTAAACCAAAATTAGTGTGAAAACAAGGGGTGAAAATTTCCTGTTTTCCTGAATGTATGTATACCAGGGACTTAAGCGAAATTATAAATTTTGTAGATGCAGTCAGAAAGTGTACCAAAAATTATTCAAATTTCATAAAATATCTTATCATTGCAACAGCGAAAATTGTATTCAGATTCTTGGTTGATCAACTCACATAACAGGAAATTATTATAAAGCTCTTCCGACAAAACATCTCTCCATAATAATAACCTAAACCTATATATACGTCTTAATAATTCTTCAAAATATTTCAACTTATGCAAACAAATTTTATACGTATACTTCTTAATATAACTGAAACTCATTTTACTTTTTTAAACGTCATGCACGGCAAACCAAACTCCAAAATGTAGGTTTTCATCGACAATATAAATACCGAGTCTACATAGAGAAAACAAGAATGTGCCTAATATTTAAGCTTTTGGCTTGAAAAAGAATTGTAATCCATTACAACAAGTTTGGGAGACCCTTGACTGTCCCGGGGGAAGAGAAAAATATATTATCAACGAATGACGCATAACTAAAAGCGTCAGAATTAAATTTATACACTGACCCAATTAAAACATGCATGCGCTATCCTACGGCAACATGTTTAATCAGCATGCTGAGTGTACCTAAGGAATTTTAGTTGAACAGCTATATACTCTCGTGTTTAATATTATCGCACATAAACAAACAAATGATAAACATATACGTGTAACATGAGAATGACAAAAACTTATATTATACAAATCTTAAAATGCGTCCAGTTTCATGTCCATAATACAAGCATTCTGACCATCAGGAAGGATCCGGAAAACTCTGAGACTTTCGTACGTCTCAATAATCATATTTCAACGACCACGGAGGCTTCCACTGATGCGTCTTTAGCTGGATTTCTGGCATAGCCAACACGTTCAGATAGAGGGAGTACATGTCATCAAACTCGTCTTGGATTGCAGACTGAGGGCAAAACGACTGTAGTTTCAATTGTAGTTCGAGGAAAGTGTATAGGTTGTGGACAGTTGTCTTGAACATATAACCAAAAAATGAAACAAAGTCTAGCATTGCCATAAGTAGAAGTATTGATGAATACAGAACGTGAACGTGCGTTTCCTTCGAACCAGTCATCAGGTGTTTCAGCAAGGCTAGTATTCCACCCGTTGTTACTATAGTACATAGCGAGGTTTTTTTAGAGCCGTTCCCTCCCACCAAGTTGTTATAAGATTCTTTATTTGATACGCGAGGTACGAGATCTTTACAATAGTTTTAACTAAAGTTCGCTAATGTTCTCTTCTTTTTCCGTTCTTCTCTTCTCTACTTCTCTATCTTCGTCGTTTTGCGTTCTTGTCTTTGGTCGTCTGTCCTGTAGGTTGAGCTTCTTAACGTTTCATAAGTTAATCTTTACTCCGCTAGTCCACTGAAGGTTCAGGTGCTGTGCACGCCCTTTTATAATGAGGTTCAGTGACTCTTGCATACGTCATCAACCATAGTGGGCTGATCCTTATCCAGCCAATCAGCGTTGTACATGTAACCAGTGGGTTGGTCTTAGAAGCTCGTTCCAGCTCTCATATCTTGTTATTTAAGGCGTTGTCGCACTAGTCGAGTTGGTCTTCTGCTCAATCGATCAATACTTAAAAATGTTCACAACTTAAAATATTCATCATCAACAAACTAGTAAAACATACCAACAATACGTCTGTGAACAATATCTTTCAACTTAAACTATTTTCACTCTTATTTTTATCGAATTAAACTTTTGATGACGTAATCTATTACATACTTGACCGAGCAACATTTTTACACAATTGATTGACATATGAACTTGAAATGGCCTACAGCACGCACACTTTTTAAAGAATGCGACCATTAAGATAAGTGACGACTTACGAATGATTTTTATCCAGGTATTAATTCTGAGAGGATTATATTTATTTTCACCTTATTACTTATTTAATCCCACGATATGTCATACATGAAAGGGAAAAGCGATTAATGTTTGCAAATGGCCGAAAATTATATTTACTCAGGCGTCTTGTGGCAAAAATCATTCACTAATCCCTGTCATGCTCTTGATATTTCTTTTTTTGCAGCTATTTTTATATGCATATCTCTAAACACAATAAAGCTTTGCGTAACACGATAGTAGAAATACGCTTGGATTTCTGGTTACTCAAGTTTGATTTATTAATAATATGGCGTTCCAAGATCCTCTACTCTGATTGGTTGGTCGTGAAACACATATCCGTCGGTCAATAATCAGTTATTATTACTCCAGCTATGGTAAAAATCCATTATTATCTCTAGACATCTTCTCCAAAGTTCAAAAACACTTTTTTGTTTTCTCTCGCATTTCAGGTGGAATTGAAAAAACAATTCCTAGATGAGGTGGTAAACAAAAGAGAATTTAAGGTTGGTTATAAAGTGGTTCTAATCATTATAATTTTTTTAAGAAATAAACGAAACGAGGAATATGTGGCCATTCGGGACTCCAAAGTTAATTTGGCCCGGGTTCAAATCTCTATATAAATTCGTGACTGTATATAATTTCCGAGTCATATATAATTGTTTATTCCATCACTACCACAATAGTTTCATAAACTTTTTCTGAGTCAGAAACAAATTTATTTAACTCATATTCGTGTATTTTTATGGATTAAATGTTCAACAATGGTATGGTCAGCGGGCATCTCGAGCTGTCAATCAAGCCATTGCTCGTGTATTTACGTCGTAAAAAAGATTTTGTAACGATTTTGGGTCGGATTACACAAAAACTCTGCTAGATGACCCGCATATCCGTTCTAATCTGATACCTAGGTTCTGGTCTACGGGTACAAAAATGAATTTCATCGACATTTGATTTCTTGGACTTCACCTGTAAAATGCTTCCCAGTAGTCAGACTTTGACAAACAAGATTTTTATCATAAAACATGTAAACAGCTTGAATTCTATTGAGCAAAATGAGACTAACCATACACGTACAGACTGCTTCAGGGTAAATTTACCTTTTAATATTTTTTGTGAGGGAGGTTTCAGTTAAAACTGGACTTTTCTGTCTAATTCTCTTAAATATAATGAATGTACTCTGTCTTAGTCAATATTTCAACTGTTATATGATTAGTTCTTGCACTCCCAAACCAGCTCAGATGTGATCCATTCAGGCAAGCGAGTTTGTTGAATTGTGTCCTCATTTTCCAAGGTTCTGCCAAGAAAGAACAAAAGCGGAACTGCCAAAAATGATGTAGCGGTATATTTGTACACATCCGACGTTTGGGGGCCTTCAGAGAGAGTTCAGACGAGCAACTGAATTAGTGAGTTCTTAATTGAACTATAATAAAGAACTATAATAATTTTTACGCCACATCAATAACTCGAAACAGCTTATAAGATCAATGGTTGTACTCTGACGAACATTGCTATTTGTGAATTGGTTAAGTTTTTGAAGAACGAAAATCATGAGAGTAACGACCGTGAACTTACTAAACTATATTTGAGTGGCAATTGTTAAACAGCTGAAGCTGCTAACGATTTATGTGATGCTCTGAAGAGTGGCACCTGTAAATTTACCAAGCTAAATGTAAGAGGCAGTGGTTTAACAGCTCAATGTGCAAAATATTTAAGTGATGCCCTATAGAGTGGCACCTGTAAACTTACCAAGCTAATATAGCTAAATGTAAGAGGCAGTGGTTTAACAGCTGAATGTGCTAAACATTTAATGGATGCTCTGAAGAGTGGTAGCTGCATGTAAACGTAATAAACTACATGTAAGTGGCAATAATTTAACAGCTCAAGGTGCAAAATATTTAAGTGATGCTCTGAAGAGTGGTAGCTGTAAACATAATAAACTAGATGTAAGCGGCAATGGACTAACAGCTCAAGGTTCTGAATATTTAAGTGATGCTCTGAAGAGTGACAACTGTAAACTTACTAAATGAGATGTAAGTGACAACGCTTTAACACCCGAAGGTGCTAAATATTTAAGTGATGCTCTGAAAAGTGACAAATGTAAACTTACTAATTAAATTAAATGTAAGTCGCAATGGTCTAACAGCTGAGGGTGCTAAATATTTAAGTGATGCTCTGAAGAGTGACAGCTGTAAACTTACTAAACTAGATGTAAGTGTCAATGATTTAATACCTGAAGGTGCTAAATTTTGAAGTGATGCTCTGAAGAGTGACAACTGTAAACTGATTTACTAAATGTAAATTCCTAGATTTACTAAATGTAAATTCCCAGTTTAAACGCGTAAAATGTTGTCAAATGTTCTTGTTGAAACTTATGACGACTTGTCTCTTGTACAAACAATTTTTTTTCAAACAATTTTTTTTCCAGATATTTTTGGTCGATTATATTTTGCCCAACTGGATGAGACGTTTTATGAGACAAAAGATAAAATGCGAATTTTCAGCCCAGACTTTCATCGCTCTCTTTCGAATGTGTTAAGTCAAGCTCATCTAATGGATTAGTTCCGCCTTATTACTCGGGCTACCGTAGGTAGCGAGGTTGCCGTAGGTAGACGGAGTTATAAAATGGGCTCGGTTTTTTCTTTTGCGTCGCGAGTAGTATACAGAGTGGCGGTTCTGGAGCAGGCGGTGCAGGCGGTGCACGAGGCACGCCGATGATATCGTCGAGTCTTAAATATTTTAATTTATTCAGGTAATTTTAATATAGTTGAGCTTTGCCGGTATGTTACTCAGCAATTTCGGTTTATTTTCCTGCGATTTCGCTACCGTTTATTTATCTACATCGTTTGGTAGTGTCTGGTTGCTTCATTACCGTTAGCTGTGTACAATTTTAGTTTATTTCACACAGTATATTGCTGATATGGTTACCGTTCATATATCTGTAGAGATTTTAAATTGCTGTCGTCTTTGTTTACAAAAGGTAATTTGTGAGCGCTACGGTGTGCGCTACGGTGTGCGCTACGGTGTGCGCTACTCCCACGCCGTAAAAATCCGTGTAACTTTTGGCAATGGGGTGACAGTTTAGAGCTCCCGAAACCGAAGTGTCAGCACGGGGTAAACTGCTGTGTAGGGGTTAAACGCCGGAAATAGTTGTATTAAAACAGATATAGATTTGCGTTTTTAACATTTATTCATCTAACGATTAATTACAGCAATAAATTGTAATACATCAAAATCTCTTTTCGTATCCCTTTTTGTTCGTTTGCCATGGATTCTTCAACAAACGCTCTATTAGTAAACCTTTTAAATCGCTTTCTTTATTTTACTATTCATGTTCAAACTTGTATTCGTTCAAAAGTCTTTTGATAAGAAACTTTCTCTTATCAATAGCAGCTTCTATTGCTTCTTCTGGATCAAAATCATCGTTTTCAACAAATGCATCTTTTGTGTTCATTATTTTCTTATGTATCGGGTCTTTCTTTAGTTGTCTCATCCACAAAAGGCGCTCCATATAAATATTTTCTAATTCTTTCTGAAGGTTAGGCATGATGTTCGAGAAAGCTTTCCCTTTGGCAGAGTGCTCATCAAAACCACTGTTTCCAAGGCTTTCTTGCATTTCTTCGAAAGCTCTATTACTTCTTTGCATTGCTTCTTCTAAAAGCGGCATCCATGGGTCCATTTTTTCTTCAGATTCTGAGTCAGTCGTCGTCGCCGAACTTTCAGACTGCTGACTGGAAGTGGTCGAGACATCTTCTTGGAAATCTCCATCTTTGCTGTCATAGTCTGTTTGAGACATGTTTATTTCTTGCTCTCGTAGTGGACAATACTCCCGTTCGTGTCTGCGCTGATTGTAACTGCGGCTGAAGTATCTTCCGCAAAATGGAAGCTCATCCCCTTAGCACTAGCAGTGTGGAAATGCCTTGTTATCGAGCAGCAATGCAGTTTTATGAACTGGCAACTACATTATCTTTCTCTTCTTGAAAAGCTTTAAACTGATTCTGATATTCTTGCAATCTCTAGACATAATTAACCATATCATTTGTTGAACATATCAGAATTAAACATGTAGCTAGTGAAGAAAGACAAGCAGAAGAAAAAGCTTGCAGCTCAGCTGCAGCTATTCTGGAACAGTTCTAATTATGCTTAATTGCTGCCCAGTTTGTTCTCAGTCAATTACAGGGTTGCTTTTCGTTGCTAGCTATATCACAGGATAAATTTATTCTTGCACATGTGTACAAGTATATAGCACAACTATATGTAACAATTGAAATTCAACAAAACTTCATAAACCTTATCAGAGGACTAACTACATAAGGCGATGAAAGGAGTGTCCCAATTAGTGAAAAATTGTTGCCTGCTTCTTGTCATAACAAAGTAAAGTGGGTTTCTTTTTTAAATAAAATTGTTGTGTAAAATTTATGTTTTCGTTCCTATACAACAAAACACTTAATGTACACTACCTTTGGAAATAGTGAGTTATGTTTTCCCTCCAGTCAGACTCTTGGAAAAACAAAACTCACTATTTCCCTCGGGAACATACATTAAGTGTATATTATAAGACTGTAACTTCTCTTCATGTAAATATAAGACAGTTATACTTTTATCAAATGTAATTATTTTCACCTTCACAATTTAATATTTATAATAGACACCAATGTCACTATGTTCAACTATATTGCACCAAGCCATTGCAACTAGGGGTTTAAATTAAGAAGCCTGTTAAAGGTTTTAACAGACTCCTAGCTCAATTAATTTTATCCTGTTTTTATTTAAATATTTTGTATGCAGAATCGATTCATCAAAATAAAAAATTAAAAAATTTACCTTTTGGTAGTGTTTCTGTAGCTCCTCTTTGGACTTCTCTTAATTTTGTAATTTGATGTTGAGTTCATTAATCTTCACACACAATTCACTAACTTGAGCAGTCTTAACGTGCTCTTTTTCCTTAACTTTACCAATCACCGTATCATATTTCTCTAACGCTTGATCTCGTTCTAATATAAGTTTCAAGTTATGTTCAAAATCATCCTTCAACTTACGAAATCTCAACTTTTCCTAGTGTCTCAACTCCCTATCTTTTTCAGCTATAGTTTCTTCCAGTGCCTGAACTCTGAGTTGAGAAGCTTCACGCCATTCTTTATCCTTCTCTTAGTTTTGTAAAACCACGGAGTCTAAATCGTTTGCAGCATATTAATAACACATTGAGTGCACGAAGGACATGCCAACTTCAGGACAGTTTGCTGATATATTTCGACAGTTTGCGATTGCTTTGCGGCGGACAGTGCATCTAGTATAGTATATACAGGGTGTCCCAAAAAAAAGTCCCCGCTATTGAAATGAAGCTTTTGTTGGAATTTGAATGCATGATCAACGCAGTAGTGTGTAAATAGCATATTTATTAGGTTGAGGCATTCAAATAAAGCGTCTTGCTTTCAATTTAGTTTATCATAATATTAAGGCAATCAGATTCGAACAAAGGCTTGATTTCAATAGAGGGGACATTTTTTTGGGACACCCTGTACAGCGATTAGCCCGCCCATTTAAGCTTCATATTGTGCTAAAATACATTCATTGAAGAAAAATTTCTAATTTCTATATAATATTTTCTTTGTTTTAGTAAAGCTGTTTTGTGCATTGATCGCCCCACGTGTGTCAAGCAAAACTACGCTGGTCCCGCGTGGTCGGAGATTACGTAAGAATAGAAACATAGGCGTACATACGCTCTGATAAAATTTTAAAATCCAATCCTGGAAGTCAACCTGTTCATACGATCCAATTTTGTCGGATTGAATTCACTTCTGATGAAAGTTTTATAGTTTGTTGAGTTGCAATATATGTGAAATTTATAAGACGCTTTATGACGTCATGATCTCAGATCAGCTGGCTAGTCATGGCTTTAAATACGTCAAAAGGCGCCTGAAAAAACGGAGTAGTTCTAAACTCAAAATTTTTAAATGTAAAACGGACAAAAATAAAAATTCTAATGAAGGATATGATAAGCCAGTCTTTAGTGAAGCAGAGGATATGGCTTCTTATTCGTTGATTTTTTCACTCAGATTACCTGGGTATGCAATGCCGTAGAGGGTGACTGACTTTTTTTCATCCATACCATTCCATCATTTCAATGTATGTTCGCCAAAAAAAAACCCTAGACAGGTTTGTAAAATTAGTCCTTCCGTTTTGGACAAAAGATGTCGGATCGGCGTAAATTCTTCTTTCAACGAGAGCAACCCCCCCCCTTATCACGCACTAATTTGTGTCTAGATTTCACCGTTTTGGAAAAATGATTTCACGAACAATTAAGGGGTGTTGCCTCGCATTGATGCTAGTTGCTCAGCCTTCACAAAAGTTGCTCTAAACAACCTGGAAATTTTTTCAATAATAATCATTTCTATATGACGCATTTCTCGTTTTTTGGGTTTCGCTTTTATTTTGTGGAGCAATGCAGACGAGGCGTAGAAACTTCCCGCCCCAGTGTCGATTACGGCGCGACATTTAACACTATTCATATTAACAACTACGACAGGATAAACGACAGAACTATAAGACTAAGTAGCGTGTCATTAAAGGGCGCAGCGGGAGGCTTCGTATCACCCGGGGCGTAACAAATCGAGGTATGATGTCTACGCTTACATTTGGTACAAGAAAATCGGCTTCGACAATCAGAAGCACAATGATCGGCCCCAGTACGGTTAAAACACAAATGCTTATCGCTTAGATACATCTTTCGTTCCTCAGACATAACCTTTAATACGCCTTAAACCGCGTTCACAACACGGATCGAGTAAACAAAAAAGCGGGCTGTGTCAGTGTGTCGTTTTTGCTTGCGTAAATTCAAATATAATTTTGATCAAGTCACAGAATATGTATGCATGCAGTGTCGTTTAGCTTCGATCGAGTATGCTCGAAAAGCGTACATTAACATATACCTGGGTGCACATATCAAAACGCACCGTATGTGTCGTATGTCCGAAAACTGTCCTCACGCACAAAGAAACAGAAAATTGAATAAAAGCTAATAAGACGGTCACAAATATGTCCAAATTGATTTACCGAAATCAAGCCGGATTCGCCGCGTGGAAGAATTAAGTCTTGCGCGTATTTTACTGTTTGACTTTTATTTCAAAGCTTTTGGCATATTTACAGTGTCTCAAAGCGATTTTTCTTCCGTAAATAACCGAAATTTCCATTCTCAATGGCGTAGGGAGAATACCGAGATTGGGGGGCGGGCTCTAACTAATAGAAAGGGCAATTAAAAATATTTATAGGGACGGTTTTATCGCCAAAGCACTAAAGACACGACTAGTGAGTAGTGACTGTAGTGTGGTTTATATTCATCATGGTCTACACAAAGATTAGGAACGGGTAAGTGGGCGTACCTGTAGGCCCTGGGCGTACATTGGAAACAAAAAAGGGCACCTTCGATTTTAAAGTTGTATTTACAGAATTACCATTTCCAAAAAGGCATTTTTCACCAAAACCCCTGCACTTTTGGGCCCTTGGATTTTTTTTGGGGGGGGGCACGTGCGTAGTATAAAAAATTCTTCGTCGTTACTAATAATTTCGAAATCACTTGCTTCTTATGTCGCGCGTTGAATAAATGAATTGGTATAAATACTTTGATGATGATAATTTTGTTTCTTGCCTAAAACGCACAAAACTGAATCTTATTCGTAGCTTTTACATTATAATATCAACGTGAAATTAGCCATACGCCTAGTTATATGCCGCCAAGGTGAAGAAAATGGTTACGGTGAGATTGTTTTGTATTTTTAATCTGCAAAACAATTTTATTTTATGTTTAAATGCCAGGACACATTAAACGAATGTTTAGTCCACTTGTTTTTGGTACATTTTGAAGTACAAGTTTAACTTATATCTTATCAATGAACATGCATGTTTTCTTTCAACAGTTCCAATTGAAGTTTTTCGCCATATGCTTATAACCGACCGGCGTGTGCCCAGACGTTATTCCGCGGTGTTCTGGAGCCCGGTCACGTGTCACTACCCTACATGCGGTAGTGACGTAATCATCGCGGGTTCTCTTTGCACATGCATGCAGTTAGTCTTTTGCGAACAACAGAAGCTACGCGTCATGACTATAGGAAAAATGTATTCAATTCATTCTTACAGTAATTTATCTCGACTAACGTCTATATATTAATGACATTTTAATAGATATACCAAAACATTCCTTCAAATATCTTTATATTTCAACAATTCAGCTCTCAGCTTATTTCCCATTTTAATCAACTGTTTGCGTTCTTTTGTTAATCCATTAATCCGTTGAGCAGCTTGACGTAGTTTGGTGTGTAATCCTTCTGCTGACGATACAACTCCCTTCATACCAAAGACTTCTGAAAAAAAGAGGAAAACGTTTAAAATTCAAATCCTGACTAAATCATTCAGAATTTTATGAAGTGAATTTAGGGTTTGTTATGTGTTGATGAGAAATTTTAGGTTTTCCAGCCGCAATCAATTTACTGTTTTGGAAAAGGTCGTAATTTACCAATTGTGAACGGTTTGGAATAAAATATATCTCCATAGACAGGCGTCATAGCTATATCACGTTATTTTAGGTGGATCAGGACAGCAAGAGATATGCATTCTATATATGGTCTAACAACTGACAGTGGTTGGGTTACATCACAATCTATACGTTTCAATTAATTCAGTAGATTTAGAATGTTCTACGGCAGTCGTGATTATTAAGATTCTAAACACGAATAAAGATAGTATTTCAAAACCGTCAGAAAGTACACTCACCTTTCTCTCGAAGGTCTTGTATAAACTGACTTTCTGGATTGTACGTATTCAAAGGTTTTCCGTGACTGGCAAGATCCAATTTTAATGCTGACAACTGCAGAAAATCATCTCCTGCCTGTCACACAATTCTTGACTAGATGTTGCTAATACTTCTACCTCGGGTAGTTTATCTGCGACAAACATTAACCCATACTTTCATAAACGATCTCTGCAGAAACTCAAATTTCTGTCTATAAACACCGAATACAAAAATTTCGGACATTACGCTCTCAAAAAAGATAAATATCAAACGATTATCAGTAATTCTTCCGTATCCACACTCTCGCCTGTAGGCTGTGTTACACTCACATCACATAATTTTGTCATCACCGATCAAAGAGAAAGTTATTTCTTAATCGATACAAAGATTTAACGAAAAACACTGAAAATTAAGCTCTTATTCGAGTGGAAATACCGCCATGGAAATGTTATGACTCCCACTCAACAAGTTCGAGTGCGCTTTTAAAATACAATAGTTCCTCGCTAACTCGAACTCCCTAAGGGAAAGGAAAATTGTTCGAGTTACCGGGGGTTCGAGTTTACCGGAGTTAGTGTAATATTACATTTATTATATATAATAATACAATAAGTTATAAAATCCAATCGAATCATTCTTCAAGAGATATCATGCCTACCAATATGAATGGTGACCGAAACTGGACGAAATTTTAAAATAAAAAAGATCGAGTGTGTGTTAATAAAACTCAATGTGTTAACATATTCAATTTACGCTTTGGCTTTGGTTAGTATATTCAATTTACGCTTGCATTTAAAAAAATTTATATTCACAGAACGCCGAAAAAAGGAGAGTTAATAAGATCATAATTATTTGTCCGGGCTAGCATGCAAATTAGCAAACATATTTTAATGCAAGCGGATATTAGAAGCCAATTTGACAAAAATACTAGCTAATCACAATTTTTTCCATTTATGAATGCGTGATGGTAATCGAGATTTCAATTTTTTAAACGGTGTTTAAGAAAACCGGAGATTATTTTAATGTCTGTAATGTTTAACACAAGTGAAAACCCGTTGTTCGAGACTGAATGAAATTTACCTTGTGCGATAGTTTTTATACATGGGTGCCGTAAAAATGTGTCTCGTTCTTTTGTTGCTAAACAAAGTGGCTCAGATGGCAGATCATTAGATTAAGTTAAAGTGAGCAAATTATCAGTACAATTTATCTACGATGATATTTGCATACATTCAACAACCAAAACATCTAAAGTAGCAAGAAGCTCTTTATAGAATGATGTAGTCAATTTATTAGCACGGGACAGCTAAAATTGGTGCCTGCGTCCAATTTGATGCACAGCAATTTAAAGCACAGCGCATCCATTTTGACCGTGCCAATAGTTTGCAGCTAAAATTTACTGGTTCACTTTCGGCATTCGCGTTAGTTGATATGAAAATACTTTTTGTCAAGCCAATCAACCACATAATATTCTTTTGAGAGAGCTGTCCTCGCAGCAAGTTCCCAACGACGTGAAATTCTATGACGCCACGCTTCTCTTCACGACGAGCTGCCTCGTCTCGTCCAATGTGTCACCCAGGGTAAAAACCGTGCTGTAAGTACATAGTTTAAACGAAATTGACTTTTTGTTTTGAAATTGACATCTCCGAGACCTTTGTGTAGACCGTAAATATACAGTTGGTATTCAGCCAATAATGAAAACTGTTTAAAGTTTGTCAAATATTTTCACTAAATTCTTGGCAAGCTTCCTTCAGTAAATTAACCTGCACACGCTGGTTTTACTTCTATTTTCAATTTACAACAATTTCATGAAACAACTCTCGTACAACAATCTAAACGATCTCAAAACGCTCTAAGACAGTCTGGATTTATAATAATAATACAGCTCCACACATTTACTTATAGTCCCGGCCCGGTTGTATCAAGGCCATTTAGCTTAAACGGCGGATAAGTCAAAATTAAATAATACTCTTACATCTCTCTTGAATGGTCAACTATCCCGTCCAAAAGGAAAATCGGAATTGAAAAGGCAAGTAAATCTTTGGAACTGTTGTAGAATATGATAAACTGACAAATTTGCAAATATAGTAAATTTAAATCCAGTGGCAATATGGCGTTTACGGCCATGATATCCTAGTTCCATAAATCTTATTAAAATGGAGCTTTCTTTCAACGTAGATGTAAAGGGGATTGAAGATTTATAAATGGCTATTCACAGCCAAACTTCGTTCTACATAAAACACGTGATGTTCAGCTGTTGTTTGCTCTATACACTTGATCGTATTTCTTCGCTTCACTATCCCGTCCAACAGGAAAATCAGAATTTAAAAGGCAAGTAAATCTTTGAAATTGTTGTAGAATAATATAAACTGACAAATTCGCAAATATAGTAAATCTAAATCCAGTGGCAATATGGCGTTTTACTGCCATGATATCCTAGTTCGATAAATCTCATTAAAATGGAGCTTTCTTTCAACCTAGGTGTAAACGGGATTGAAGATTTATAAATGGCTATTCACAGCCAAACTTCGTTCTACATAAAACACATGATTTCAGCTGTTGTTTGCTCTATACACTTCGAATATTCTCATCAAATGTATGACAGTATGATCGTATTTCTTCGCTTTACTATCCGTCCAACACGAAAATCCGAATTTAAAAGGCAAGTAAATCTTTGGAACTGTTGTAGAATATGATAAACTGACAAATTCGCAAATATAGTAAATTTAAACCCAGTGGCAATATGGCGTTTTACGGCCATGATATCCTAATCCGATAAATCATATTAAAATGGAGCTTTCTTTCAACCTAGGTGTAAAGAGATTGAAGATTTATAACTGGCTATTCACAGCCAAACTTCGTTCTACATAAAACACGTGATGTTCAGCTGTTGTTTGCTGTATACACTTCGAATATTCTCATCAAATGTTCTTCGCTTCACTATCCCGTCCAACAGGAAAATCAGAATTTAAAAGGCAAGTAAATCTTTGAAATTGTTGTTGAATATTATAAACAACAAATTCGCACATATCCTAGTTCGATAAATCTCATTAAAATGGAGCTTTCTTACCAAGGGTATATGTGTATATGAAAGAAAACAACCTGTATTTTTTTCTGTATATTTGTGTTATAGATATCACAAAATACATACTGTACTATACAGTATAGACCCTCTGTGATTTATATACAATCATATTTCAATTGTGTGAAAATGATGTTCTTGTAATCTCCATTGTAGAGCAAAAGCCGCGCGAATCATTTGTTTTATGTTTATCAACTCGAACTGGAACACGCGACTGGAACAAGATGGCTTCCAGCAATGGGAAATAATGTTAAAAATGTAGTGTAAATGTATTTGTGTTCTCTTCATATCATGAAAGGGTAAGTAATTTTTGAAATTGTATGCATAAATTGTTTGTCTTAAGCCTTAATTCCACGGGCTAAATTTTCAAGCAAAATGCGAAATATTTCTCCTGCTTCTTTTGAATTGTGAGCAATGATGCATAATTAATTGATTCAAGCGGTCGAAATTCAAAAGAAACAGGCAAAATATTTCGCATTTCGCCGAGAACAGGCGCCCGTGAAGTTAGGCCCTTAGAGTTAGGCCCTTAGAGTTAATATGTGGTTATCAACATGTTTCATTGTGAATTTTAAAATTTAGAGAATGGCATCGACGATATGCCTATAGAAATGTCCATTGCAATAATCTGTTTAGTAAAACTCTTGAAGGCTGCTGAACGGCGTTTGCATCAGCGCAAATAAAAAAATAAAACAATGCTGGCAGCAGATCATGACGTTTGTTTGCCCCAGCAACCCTTTTGGACTATAATATGGTTGACATCTAATATAGGATTTCTTCATTTGTCACCTACATTCATTGAAATCTACAAAAGCTTTATAAAAACTAATAGCACTATTATAGAGCACCTGTATTATATATATTTTTGGAAGAAACCATGTAATTTTGCACTATATCAGTGATGACATAAGCCTTATATGGGGGGCACCTGTTCCTCAACACACACAGTGCCCCCTGGCAAAAATCCTGTTTACAGCCTTGGGGCCAGTTGTTCAAAAGGTGCATGGATAAAGTTATCCACTGGATAGTGACCTAATTTTTCAACTGTCGTAAAAAGCTTTGAAAAACAAGAAAGCTACTTCACAACTGTGAAGTTAAATCTTGGCTACGCCAAGTGGTGAAGATATGCCATATATAATTGCCTGGATTTTGCCCATAATTGCACACTGAAACCTCCCACCAGATTGTTCAAAAACCTTATCTGCTAAACAGTATCATTACCTGCTCAACCAATATCAGCTATTCAACCATCAGTACCAATCTGGATCAGTATTTATATATGCTGAAATAGTTGCAATTATAGCATAGTAAATTCATATACCTGCGTAATATATGTTTGTTTCTGTAGGCGAGACCTAAGATCTCTTGCTTCTTTAGCAAAGTTGCACCATTTCGCAGAATGTTTCTCGGTGAGCAGTTTTCGTTTGTTACACTCTCTGCGACCTTTGGAGGTAAAGCTTCAGATGCGGTCGAGCGCTTAATTATGGCGCGCTGTTGACGCATTCTTTCGATGACGCATTCGTTCATTTGGCCTCAAAGTTGGCTTTTTTTCGTGGCTTTTCACCGGAAGTGACGTACATTGGAGAACAGAGGGACCTGTACATGAAGAAAGAAGGCTGCTTTTATTTTGCAAAACATCCGGACTATCCCAGTGTCAGATTGGAAAGTGAAATAGATAAAGGCACTATATTATTGATCGCGTCGCGTAGCGACAGCGATCTGTAGTTTCGGCTTGTTTTTTTTTTTTTATTTTCCTCTCGGGTCGACCCCCAGCGTCGCTAGCTGCGGGCCATATCACCCTAATCGGGAACCTGCGCACAGGTAAGTTGCTAGTTATATCACGTGTTGTATTCACTTTGGGCATATTTCTTTTCACCTTCGAACTTCGAAGCAGTAAAGTAGAATCAATAAAGCGATCAAAATGCTAGCAAGTGTTATCTTTATCTTTACACTCATTACACATACAACTAACTGCACACGCCGAGCAGAGTAAGCCTGCACTAAAGGATTTCAAGCAGTTTCGAAATGGGCTGTTTTGTGTTACTCCTGCTTTCAACATGCGACTATAGTTCGGTATATTGTTCATTTTTATTATTAAGAACATTTACGACACAAAATTTGCATAGCTGGGCTGGCTACGCCGCTGTGAACGACGCGATCATATAACGCCTAGTAGGCGTCTTGTTACATATAAAGCACGTGTTTTTTTGCCTGTTGATTTCCAAAAGCTGTTTGAAAATACTGACATTTCACCCTATCGTTTCTTCAATTGACGATATTGACGATACGAATTTCTATGTTGATTTGTACTATATTACACTGGTGAAATTTGACTCATGAAATCGCAGGATCGAACTATCTAAATTTTCCCGCAAAATCCGAAAGCAACCATCCTCGTAGTACAATTTTCTTTAAGAATTAACTTCAAGATATTAAAAATTTTATAATAAAAGATAATATGAAACCAGACATTTTTCTCCGATTTTATTTTTCTGTAACTTACCCATTGCAATACCCAGGCTTGTCAAGTAGTTCACGTTGTTCCTGTGGAAAAGGGGACGCCCTTAGAATTGCCACTGATAGTGTAGTGGTATTATAGCATGTACACCGCTTAAAAATAGTAGTAATCCAGAAAAGAAGAGGGGTTAGAGACTCTCCTTTCAAAATATATTACAAAATTTCTACTTGTTTTCGTACGAAGAATTTAAAACTGCGGAGTCGGGTACTGTTTGAGGATTCAAACAAACATCTGATGTTTCTTGATGACATGTGGATTTTGAAGTTCCACTGGTATATCGCTGTAGGATGAAATAAGTTCCGATTAAATTTCCTGCAGTTACACGTAATTGTAAAGATATGAATCCGATCAGCATAAGTATATCGCTCATGCATATATATATGTTGAGTTGAGCCTAAATTTAGTGTGTATATTTAATATAGTGAATACCAAACAATATCTGACGATACTGTATACGCCAATGGCAATGGCCGAATAGCCCAATATAAACATCTCTTAGTGGTAGTACCTTGTTGCAGCAAATTATAGTAATGACACGTCTTTGCATGATAACACCTTTGTATGGCACAAATGCCTCTGAAAATAGTCAAAAGAACTTTCATGAACTGTGGGGATTACTACTTATTTTAAGGGCAAAAATATCGCGAGGGTGGTTATACAACCTGTGCACCTATACAGTAGATAGTAAATTATTCAGTGTATCGACTGTGTAAGAAAATGGGTACATGGTATGTAGAATTTGAGCTACAAGCCTATTTACCAACGGTCAATGAAGTCATTTACACTTGCCTTGGCCGTGTGTGTTTCTTGTTCAAGAACCTGGGGGTGAATGCACAGCTGGTCACCTGATCCTGGCACACATACTTTCGGTCTCAAACAAAAATCAATAGAAAACGTCAATTTCAACAGTTAAATCTTCGTTTCCCGGTTTTGCTGACCTAACGTGAGAAACACAGGAGTTTCTTGTAAAACATCCGAGGCTCGTATCAATTTTTTGACGGTCTGTTATCAGGATGTGTTTGACTTGTATGTTCGATCATAGTTTCATGTCCATAACTTGTTTCATGTCCAGGATGCACGAAATTATTCCTAACTTTTAATTCTAAACCTCACCCTAACCCTGACCTAATTGCTTATACTAAAAGATTTGAATCAAGGATTATATTCGCGGACACTGGACATGAAATTATTACCTATTTCCACCAAATCTGACAGGTTTTCAGCAGATTCGCCAACAAGCTAATTACTATACAAGGTTTTAAACTTGACAAGCCGTCTTAAATGTATGTGTTTAAAGACTTTGGTATTAATACGTCGAAAAAATACAGTAGACACCATACCTTTCTTTGGCAAACGACAAGAAACAGCACGCTTGTTCTCTGGGTTGCGAACGTTTTCATAAAATCCTTCCATTGCCTAAAACAGACCATAAATCCTTTGACAAACCTCAATCAGCTTGTTCATTGCGAGTTATTTAGTTGAACATAACCTCCTGATCAAAATGATCCGTTTTTCGTCCTCGTAAAAACGTACAGATGAACTGTTTAACTATATATTCATGTTAAAAAGTCTAGTCTTAAGATTTTGCTGGATGGCAATAGAACTAACCTCTGTAAATTCGTTTTTTTCGTCGTGGCTCAACAAAAATAGTTTTTTGTGTCTCAAGTCGGTTCCATAGACCAAAACTCTTACAAAACAAAGGATAATCATTGTGAATTAACGTAACGGACTAGGATATGAAATATCGTTCCTATATCAGTTTTAACAACACACAAACCCTAACCGATTTAGAATTTCGACCTAAGGAAGCACCATCAAAAGGTCCAGTAAGATTAATCTGTATAAAAATCACATTAGCTGTATATATACAAGAGACGAACAATTCATCTGGACGAACCTGGGCAAATTTTATATTAAAAGGTAACATGAAACTAGACATTTTCCTACGATTTAATTTTTTTAACTTACCTATTGCAATCCCCATTTTTGTCAAGTAGTTCACGTTGTTCCTGTGGAAAAGGGGACGCCCTTAGAATTGCCACTGATAGTGTAGTGGTATTATTGCATGTACACCGCTTAAAAGTAGTAGTAATCCAGAAACGATGAGGGGTTAGAGACTCTCCTTTCAAAATATATATTAAAAAAATTTCTACCTGTTTTTGTACGAAGAGTTTAGAACTTTTGAGGATTCCAACAAACATCTGATGTTTCTTGATGACATGTAAATTTTGAAGTTCCACTGGTATATCGCTGTAGCATGAAAAGTTCTGATCAGATTTCCTGGAGCCACACGTAATTGTAAAGATATGAATCCGATCAGCATAACTATAGGGAATAGCCCAACTAGCAGAGAATAGCCTAAAATACGAGTTTCCCAATTAGAATATGAAATCGGTTTGTAATTCCTCAGATTTGTTGTAGAATTATACAGTAGAACTTCTTAAGAGCGTCAAAAAGTAATGAAGAGCCGTTATAGGTTTCCTAAATCAATCACCGTTATTAAAAAATGACTATACAAAAGATCATCTTGTAGCTTAATGTTATGGTGGACGTAATTGATCACCTTTGTCGCCACCAGCTGCTTTGCTGGTTGACCAAACATCCAGTTGCTTCCTCTTCCAACCGTCATTCGCTGGCTGTTGAACATGAACCTAAAAAAAAGAAACTTAATTTAGCTACAGCAATACATGAATTGTCTCATTTTTCATTAACTACCTGCCATGCAGAGTTTACTTTTAATACACACAGGTTGAGATGATTGCACCGTAAATGTGCCAGCTTGTTGCACATCTTTCTTTTCGCTCGACCCTAATGCATCGCCGTTCTGAAAAACTACCTGGGATGCTATAATGTGGAAAGATTGGACTAGATTTTATCCGTGAAAATGATTGTTTACGAAAATGATTGTTTACAACAATTACGACACAAAGGAAACCAGGTTAACGACTGCTTGAAGACATGTAGATAAGTGGAGTTACAAGAAAGCTATTACAGCAATAAACGTCAAAAAATATCAACATACGAGCCCTTTCCCCAAATTTCTACCACTAAGTCTTCTATCATGTCAAAGACTACTGTATACGTACTTTCAAGGCGTCCGCGAACTGTCTTTGTATTGCACCACCAATTTGATCTACATTGAAGAAGATTTGCTTAAATTAATGTATGCATTTCATTTCCCAGTTTTAACAATATTTTGCTGCAATACTGGCATATTGAATCATGCAGAGCTTGCTCCAACTCAATAATCGCCTAAAATCCTTTGCACATCCAAATTTAACAAATGAAATGTTGAAACAAGCTCGGAAACCACTTCATAAACTCACTTGCAACGGACAATGAAATCACTTTCTCGAGTGATTTCGTACTTTGACCAGAAGTTCGAAAATGTAACTGGGTGACAAAAAGACAAAAGACTGCAAAAGTTAAGGCATTTCTAACGAGGCTGCAGTCATATAATGCTTGTTTCAACAATGTTTTCAAATAAATTGTATACTGCACCTGCCGGGATGTGTAATTATTTGGACGATGAAGATGTTACAGTATGCAATTCTTCCTCTAGCTTCAAGACCAAGTCTGGAAAATAAACAAAATTGACCCAATTATAATACGAAATCAGGCTACACAGCAAAAAATCAATTTCTTATTTCAAGAAAAAAATGACTCATTTTAAGAAAATTTTCTTAAAACAAGTCCAAATTTTCTTGGGAGAATAATAAGAAAATTTTCTTATTAATTTTCTTAAGAAATTTTTTCTTAAGAAAACTATAAGACTTTTTTCTTAAAATGAGAAAATTTTCTTGGGAGAATAATAAGAAAATTTTCTTACTAATTTTCTTAAGAATTTTTTTCTTAAGAAAAAACAAGGTTTTTTTCTTAAATTAAGAAAGGCTAGGACTGAAAAAGTTTCTTATTTCAAGAATAAATGCCTATTACCTAAAAATAATTCTTAAGCCAATAACAGGATATTTTTTAAAAAAGCAATATATTGATACAAAATTTGACAATTATCAACCAGTTATATTATAAAAAATAGGAGTAATTTTGAACATACAAGTAACAATGTTGAACATAAGTATAATAGAGAATATACGAGATTCATCATTCTCGCGCTTTGTTTGTTTACGCCATTAGCCAAAACTCGTAGTCGTTGCATGAGCTAAAAACTCGTACTCAAAAGCCCAACGACTGCCAGTTTTGGCTGATGGCGTAAGCAAACAACGCGTGAGAATGACGAATCTTGTCTGCTTTGTTTCATATACCGCACAATATCAAGCTAGCAAAACCTATACAGACATGCATTCAACTGTTCAAGTGTTCATCATTTACTGGGACTCATCCTTAAAGTTGTTGTACTTGTCCAGTGCCAATTTAAAATTTGAGGTAATGTCTTCTGGCACATTAGAGTCATTAAAAATTAAGTGTTGTAAAATACTCAAACCGATCTCTTGGGTACGTGGGTAGTCCAAATCCAATAAGTAGAACGTGGCTAGCAAGGCAACCACCGCTTCCTTTAGGAGCATGATGTCCATCTCACAAACAATCCTTTTCCCCAAAATGAGATAAACCTTCGCTTTTATAACAAGGAGGACTGGGATGGTTCCAGATCGCCTGGAGCACCATTGCTCTGGATCTTCATGGTCCTTAAAATCAAATATTGAATATCAGTAATTCAGTAATACTATTAGAAATATAAATGAGGAAGTCAACAACAAGAATATATTAACTATATTTGACAGTATATACCTTAAGTCGATGCACCAAATCGACGTTCTTCTTACTTGCCTTTCTGGACCCAAAGACAATAGGCAAATTTTGTACCACGTGGAAAAGTTTGGACTCTAAAAAATTAAGGAAAGAATTAATTTATAATTATATATATGAGTAAAATCAGATTTTGCATCACCATTAAACAGAGAGAGGCAATTGTTTGGCCAGCACACGGGTGAACATTTCACAAGACTTACCCAGCTTTGGGCTCCTAGGGGGAGTAATCCCAGCAACATCGATTCCATAATAAATGATCACTTCAATCTCCTCAACTAATCTTTCCACACTGTTGGTCTTGAACTTTTGACGATCCCCATCAGTTGCAACCTCCATTACACGCCTCACTTCCTCTATTATCTGTTGAGAAATAACTGACAATATTATGACTTGAACTATACAGGATGCACCTAAAATGTGTAGGGGTTTGATACTTTGATTTATAGTTATGTTTAGACTACATGACATTTAAGTTTTGATGTTTTGAGCAATGGCCGCAACATGGCCTGAAATAATAGAGTTTGACAGAAATCATCATTAGACATAAATGTTAAAGATAATCGAAAAAGGCCAGATAAAAAAGATAAAGGTATCAGACTTTAGAGCACACAAGAAACATATGTACCCAACTATAGATTTTAGCCAATGGGCAAGGTGGCCATAGTCTAGAAAGACTGATTCTTAAAAAGATAACTTATATGTCTACCTCTACATGATCTTCAAAACAAGGGTACTTTTTCATAAGTTCCTCGATTCTTTCTCCAGGAGAGACACTTGTCAACCACGCTCGTCTGGCACTAAACTCCTTGTTTAGGTAGGAATTGACAACTTCGACATTGGGTTTTTTCTTATCCAATTCTTTCATTAATCCTTTGTAATGCCTATTCATCACCTCTATTCCATCAATGGAATTATCTAAAGAAAATTAAAAACTTAATTAGTGTGGGTCACTCTCTCCAAATTCCACCACCTGCAAATACATATAGATATTAACCCATTTTCTTTAAGGGATAATATATGTTGTGAAAATTGGAGTATTTTATATGGTCAAATATTAGTATTATTATGACAATTAAAATGTGCTGTGAATTCAATAAATAAATGCAAAGTGTTTTATTACCATCACCACTTTCATTATTACAACCATCATTCACAAGGATTTCCTCTTTCTCTATACAATCTATCTTGATAGATTTAGTATCTGTCTTTGCAGAGTCTTCTTCTGTAATGCTCACATACTTTCTCTTACTAGCTGTAGGTCCTTGTGGTTTAACAACTGGCTTTTTATTGCTCAATCGCCTTTTCAGGTTTTTGAACACAATGCCCTATAAACACATAATTTAATAGAAAATAGGCTATGTTATACTGCAGATAGAATTAATATACAGGGTGTCCCAAAAAAAACGCAACCACTTAAATATGCAAGAATATTAATATATTGTTCGGGTTTGCACCATAGTTCAGCTAAAATGACTTTTAGCATTGTAAATGAAGGATTAAGAGCCATTTTCAATCCCCAGAGGTGCTTATCTATTGTGCTTTAGAGCTGTATTAATGTTCTGCATATTTAAGTGGTTGCTTTTTTTTTGGGACACCCTGTATATAGGCATCTAATGGTAGATAGATTCTACAGAAAAACAAATGGAGCAGCAGATACACCAAAAATTAAGATGCTGCCCACACTTCAACCTGGTTGTAATGGATTGCTTGACGATAATACACATTCTATATTATGCTGCATATTGAGCTCAGACAAAAATAGATTGCATAATAGAAGAGATGGGATATACCATTAATATTTATATGTACATGTTATAATAGTGAATTGATAATACTCACATGGCCTGTCTCTGCATCTCGGAGGAAAGGATATACCACAATAAGAGATTTTGACATTTCTTCAAGCTCAGCTGATGTTGGGAAGCGGTTGAAAGGCGGGACAGATGAAGCTGAAACCATATTACTAATAGTACCTCGTATTAGCCTTTCATATTCGGGTTTGGTTAAACCTCCTTTTGACGCTGCAGCTTGAATGGCTGGATCTGAATACAATATATAAGCAGGGGATTTCTGTGTGGCTGGTCTTTGAAGGTTTGGAGAACAAGTTGGATATGAGGTGTTTTGTGGATCACTGCTTGAAAGTACCAAAGGGGATGTTGGCATTCTGGGAGATTTTGTAACTGGGGAACTCTCTATTTCAAAGACATCGTCTGAAAAACATGGTGATGACACCCGAGGTGACACAGAGCTTGAGGTTGATGGTGAAGAAGGTGTCTTTGAAGGGCCTCTTGATGGTAGTGAACATTTATCATCCTAATAAAAAAAGATAATATTTTTTAGCTATACTATAGTAATATCCTGTGATAAGGGCTTTGAAACACATGTATGAAAACTAAATTATAAACATAAAGATGCCACCTATCATCATTTAATACTAGTTAGAGTATATATGTTGTCCCTGCCTTAAATTCATAAACACTTTTGTGTTAATTACTCAAGCTTTGGGGAATTTTTGACTCAATGAGATTGAGATTAGAGGGTCTTCCTTAGGAAAATTATGTAATGTAGAAGTGCAGGATGCAATGGAATCAAAACCAGTGCCTATAAGCTATATCCTGTGAGAAATATAATTAGTGCATTGGAAAGTGGTGATTATGATGTCGAAAGACTGTAAAAAATCATTTGAAGAGATTCCTTAACCCTTTTAGTAATATCCTGTGATAAGGGCTTTGAAACACATGTATGAAACCTAAATTATAAACATAAAGATGCCACCAATCATCATTTCATACTAGTTAGAGTATATATGTGTCCCTGCTTTAAATTCATAAACACTTTTGTGTTAATTAATCAAGCTTTGAGGAACTTTTGACTGATTGAGATTAATACTCACATTTAAAGAAGCCTGTATTATCTTCCAAACTTTAGACCGTTGGATTATTCTTCGACCACCACCTGGGAAAATTTCTGACAAAGCTTCATAGCAAAGCTCCTGAAGGTCTTCTTTTTCTGTGAGTTCATTTTCTACAATAGAATTAAATGTGAAATATATCAGGAACATAACAGTTTAACAGCAGGGCCTGGCCAGATATATATATAAGTCCTATTCACTATTTACTAGTTTTAAAATGGCTCATGTGTGAAATTTCGAACGTTTACATCAAATAGTAAATAGTAAAATAGGTCATATTAGTTCAGAATATTATTGTTTAAAGAATGCTTCAAAGAACATGTTATTAAAAAAGCAAATAAAACTATTAATATATCTATTTATCTTTTGACTGCGACTATGGAGGCAACCATGTGGTCTGTGTGACAGAATCCTAAAAGCCCTAAAAATCATAGATTATTTAATAGAACTTACCCTTCAGAACATCGCCGATATCTTTTGACGCATCACATATCAAATCAATTAAAGAATTCTTTTCACCATTCATCGTAAAACCAATAATTTTCTAAAGCTTTGCTGTTTTATAGCGGTTGTAAAATTCCCTCGAGTGTAGAAACAGGAAAGTATGTTTACGACGCCGCGAATCTTGGGAAATATTCAAATTACCCGCCTCATTTCACTGCCTTCGCTCAGTGTTTCCATTACTATTATAAATTTTTTTCACGAAGCTTTTGTGAATTTACAACTTAAAATTCGAAACCAATCACCGGATTCACCATTTCATTTTGATTCTATACTATATTAGGCCGGACAAAAATGTAACTTATGTTCTGAAAATGTTGAATGTGTTCGTTTTCAAAAACGTTGGAGGGATATTTTAAATGAAGTTTGACACTAAAATAGTGGAGACACCCATTTTTTGTTTATTTTGAGTTTTGACAGATTTGACTATTCACTCTGCTATTTAGTAATTTACTGCTAAACCACGGTTAACCACCGCTAAACTGAGGAATGAATGAACATGGAGGACAACACTCAATCGTTTGGGGCGATTTGGAAATGTTTTATTTGCAGTACTTTTATTGCTGTGACCTTAAAAGCTTTGATGGGCCATTACTTCGCAGTGCATAGCAACGAGCCTAACTTTTTGGTGAAATGTGGAGTTGATAATTGCCCTGCTATATTTCGAAGATACCACTCATTCTACAAACACGTGTCCAACAACCACAGGCAAGTCTACGACAGCAATACAGAAGGGGTTGGTCAAGCAACGATCCCTATAATACAAATAAATCCATTTGCAATCAATGACGAAGAAGATGTTGATGAGCATGGACCTGGCAATTCCAATATTTCATCGAGTGAGTCAGAGTCAGAAAGTGCTAGTGGCAGTGACTGGGAGTTAATATCTGACAATAGTGACCCAAATGAAAACCCGACGGAAAATCAGGTATGCAGCTTTTTATAATTCATAAAAAACTTGCCCTTTTTGTTTGTGCTGTACAGTCTGGTGCACCGACTCTTTCATGACAGCAAACTTAAAAGTTATTATAAAATAAAATAAATTTTTATATTATAAACAAGCTATTATTGCCTACTATTTGAGAAAGTGTTTATATGTTACTTTGATTTATTATCTATTTATGATATATTTTATTGTTAATTCTTCTCATTTGGATGATTTCACTACTGTGAACTGAAGGAAAGAGTTCTGCATGCATTATAGCATGAAAAATATATAAGTAAAAAATAATATATGTAATATTTTCAGAGCTTTGATTTCCACCGAAATGAAGCACTATTTGTGCTAAAGGTCAAGGAAAGGAACAGTATAACCCAGGTATGTTATTCTTTGGATTTTATACAATGTCTATCACGCCATTGAGTGGCAATTAGCTCCATCAGTTAAATATCATATAAGTCCCTCATAATGCCATGTAGATGACAGTTGCTTATACCCTTAGAATAATTAACTTTTTTCTCCTTACTAGGTGGCACTTGATAATATAATTGATTGCACATCAAACATTGTCAATAGTGCCTTAAATGTTGCAAAGAGAAATATAATTAGTGCATTGGAAAGTGGTGATTATGATGGAGACATTCGAAAGACTGTAACAAAATCATTTGAAGACTTTCCTCAACCCTTTTCATCTATGAGAACAAGTTATTTGCAGACATCATACATAAAGAAAAACTTCAACTATGTTGAAATCAAGGAGGTACTACTTGGAAAAAAGCTTTCGAGAAAAGTTTGGAAAAATAAACGGTCCCTTGTAGAGAAGGACGAGACTTTTGTTTATATTCCACTGATTGAGAGCCTGTGCCAACTTTTGTCAAACAAGAGAATTGCTAAACTAGTTATCAAAAAGCCCAACCAGTGTGACCGTGATATCTATTATGACATTTGTGATGGCCAGCTCTTTCGAACTGATAAGTTTTTTTCAGATCATCCTGATGCATTGCAAATCATCATATACCATGATGCAGTTGAGGTTTGTAATCCTCTTGGAAGTCAAGCTGGTAAACATAAGCTGGACATGTTTTATTACACATTAGGAAATTTTAACCCAAAGATTAGATCCAAGCACTGCGCCATTCGGTTGTTGGGCATAGCAAATGCAAAACTGGTTAAAAAGTATGGTTATAATGCCATATTGAAACCTATCATTGAAGATATCAAGAAAATTGAAAGTGGCTTTCCTTGTGTTGTAAATGGTTCTGAAAGACTTGTTTATGGAAAGGTAATCAGTTGCACTGGTGACACAGAGGGCCAACATGAATGGGGAGGTTACAAAGTTGGTGTAGGCTTTGCATTTCAGAAATGTCGGCATTGCCAGTGCACTTATGAAGCTATGCAGCAGAGTTTTTATGAAGAAGACTTCATACAAAGGACAAAAGAAAGCTACAATCGACACTGCGATGAAATTGAACAAGCGCCAACTGATCAACACAAGAATGACTTGGGTACTACCTATGGCATTAACCACCGTAGTCCCCTTTGTGATCTTAACGGTTTTGATGTCACTAAACAATTGCCACAGGATATCATGCACACTTTGCTTGAAGGTGTTGTTCAATATGAGCTTCGTCACATATTGGCATATTACATGGAAAATGGACATTTTACGCTAATTGAACTAAATGCTGCAATTGCTTCTCAAACCTATGGCTATAGTGAGGTTTCTGATAGGCCAGGTCCTTTAAGAGAGTCTGTATTTCAAGGGGAGGATGGTTACAAATTGAAATTCAAAGCTTCCCAAACACGATTATTCCTGAGGCTTCTACCATTTATTTTGTGTAGCCTAATTCCAGCTGGTGATGATTATTATACTCTAGTAACTGAGCTTATTGAACTCTGTCAGATTATTTTCTCCCCTGTCATCACATTGCCTACAATCAACCTGTTGAAAATGAAAATTGGTCAACACCTGCAGAATTTCAAGGAACATTTTCCTGGCCTAAATATCATCCCGAAGCAGCATTATATGATCCATATCCCTTCTATGATCAAACACCTTGGACCGCTGATCAGACATTCATGTTTTGGCTTTGAATCTGCCCACAACTATTTCAAGGAATTAGCTCGCAAGCAAAATTTCAAGAATTTACCAAAATGATTAGCACAACGATGTCAGTTGAAAGAGTGTGGCAATTTTGCAGATACCAGTGAAGTGGCTCAATCACACCCCCTCTTTGCAACTGAAAAAAACTTTGGACCTTTGAAACCAGTAACTGGAAAAGAAAGGGCCTCTTTGAGAGCCAAATTTGACCTATTTGGCCTGTTACCTGGCATCAGTCTTCAGGACAGTTACAAGACATCCTGGGTGGTATGCCATGGCACAGAGTTTAAAAGAGGTGGTATCATTGTTTGCAAGGTTGAGGAAGATGGTGAAAGACCTGTGTTTGGTTCTATTAATCAAATCTGGACTTTTAATGACTTTGTGTATTTTGAATACCAGCCATTAGAAACATTGTGTTT